>NC_143201.1:23777857-24089285 GCF_051530095.1 Phoenix dactylifera | reverse complement strand
TGGCATGTATTTCTCAAATCAGTTCCCCAACCTTATACGCATATGAGGTTAGAACACTCGATTTACTATCATATATTTGTCTTAGCAATAAATTCAGAACAGGTAAGAACGACTTCTAGAGTGAGCTTTATTAAATATGACAATAAGATGTATTAAACAATCATTCAGTCACCAGAAAACAGTTTCTTGGATGACCCAAGAACATCGCATTCTACATAACACACGAAATTGGGTACGGATTAATATAAGAAACACTCTAATCCTAGATATCACGACATCATTGTCTGTCCAAGCCACCAGATGCTGGTTTAGGGGAGAGCTGGAGACCCAACGACCAAATAGTGGTCGAGAGAAAGAAAATTAGGCAATGGCAAGTAGGCTGCCGGAACCAAGGTAAGAAGAGATAAAAGAGATAGCAATAAACAATTAAGGAAGAAGAGAAAAATCCCTCAAGGATCCAAGAAAAAAAGACGGGGAGGAACGAAGGGAAAAGCGCGCACCGGCGGGACGCGGTGGGCTGCCGGTTCTGAGGGCGGTGGCAGCGGTGGTAGGGCGGCCGGCGGGAGACCTTCGGCAGCTCGGCGTCGCCGAGGAGAGCCAAGGGAGAGGGAGATGGAGAGGTAGAGGAGAATTGGAATGGCAGGACCGATCTAGGGTTTCTAGTTTTCTACCATCAGATAGGCCTCTCAAACAGACGATACCGTTACGCCCGCTGATATCAGTGCGCGTCATCATACCGGAGATTTACGCAGGTAGGAGAGTAATATTAGCTTTTCAACGGGGGTTATATGTAAGAATGCTTGCCGCAGATTTGAACTAGATCCGGCATTGTGGATGCAGGAACTTCTTAAAATCGGCCCATAAGTGTACCTTTAGTCACTAAAAGATTCCAATATACCAGCATATACATCTTGAACTATTATAAACACTAAATAGATTTTAAAGATATCTGATTATTAGAGTGACCTCAAAATTGTTGCGTCATTATTACGATGAGAGAAGAATTGCCATGTCCTTAAATGCTTAAATTTGTCAAGTTCAAGTTACATACATATGGAGAGTATAAATATCTGCCGTCTTCATATTACTTAAAGATTGCCAATCAGTTGGAGCCCAGTTGGCCTTATATGTAAAAGAGGGAGTTTTATAGGATTTGGGGTTCGACATGAGAGGCGAACTCATCATATTTCTTAGGAAAATTTAAAAACTTTTAATTAAGATCTTAACATCAAAATATTCTTGCGAATCCATACAAGCCTTCAATTATTCACTAATCACAAAATTACAAAATTTCTATGAACTTGTTAATTAAATCAGGTTGACATAATCTAAATAAAAGAGGCACGTAGAAGTCCCATTGCTCATTTGAATTTGCATCGTGAAGCATGCCGCGGAAGAAAGCAAAGCAAAAGCTGCAACCTTGCCGAGTGACTTTTCATAATGGGTTGCCGTAGTATTTGCTTCGATAGACTCTTGATCATAATACTTGTCTTTATTTTCGGTCCGGCTTGTAGGTTGGGGTTGGGAGAGCCTCCATTTGCAATAATAAAGCTCATTTGATTTGCAAAAATAATATATATATAGTTAATAAAAAATAATAAAAAAATATTTGATTATATTTTTTTAAAAAATAGAAAATTAGTATTTTTATAGAAATAAAAATAGCATTCGATGACAAAAGTACCTCGATAAGACTATTAATTTGATTACCACGTTATTTTAGATTAGCGCACCGGAGAGAGAAAAAAAAAAATAATACACTTTGTTCTTCATGAGATTCGTGGGATATATTGATCATTAACCTAGGCAATGAAAATTATTTTTTTTAAAAAATAGTAAAGTTGATGTCCATAGGAAAATAGTTATAGAATAATATTGTTAACTAGAGATGGGTATTTATGACCCGACCTGCTAAGGCAACCCACAAATGACTCATTTTAACTAAGTCAAATTTGATATAAGCGAATTCGAGTACTAGACTGGTCGATCTTATCTAACCCATTTATTAAAAGAGGCCGACTTCATGATTAGTGTTCTAATGTATTAACCTGCTGTTGTGAGCTGTTTAACAATTAGATCAGATCATAAGCCAATCTATTTAAGATTCTTATAAACCATCTAACCTATTCAAAAACTCATTAAAGTATTCAAAATCTATTTTATTTATTTAGCTTGATTCAATTCATTTATTAAATAGGTTATGAGGATTGAGTCAGATTATAGGTTTAATGAAGATGTCAGATTCGGTTTCCATTCTATTTAATAAATGGGGCAGGTTTAGGTTGACAGATAACTACCCGCATCTGACCGGTTTGCCATCCCTGTGGGCGTGAGTTCCTCTGTCCTCCAGAGAAATACCTACGCCGCGCCCTAATATAAAATAAAAGGGTAACAATAAAATATCTTTCATTTAATTAGATTCGCATGTTTAAAGAAGGTAGACCGTTTCCAATGGAGGTGGTCGAAAGGGTGGCCACGCGTGTAGAAGCTTCTTAGTAGATAGAGAAGGGAGAAACGCATGCATGGCCGCTATTCCCACATGCGACCGCAAAGTACGTGAAAGACTAATTAACGTAGACTTATAGCAAAGGAAGCCCTTTCTTGGAAGCACCGAAGTCAACGCACGGCCCTCCCCAGGTGTTGAAGGGCTGCGGCCGGTCACCAACAATCCAACCTACCAACGGCACGGCTGCTCTGCGTTTGGGTAATGTTGCTGCGTGGACGCTGCAGTTAATATTAGCTATCTACCTAATGGTGCACAAAACCCGGCGCCACCCCGTGGTCACACCGCACATTCATCCCCTCCTCTCTTCCCTACATTTATAACCCTCCATCCTGACTCCATATCACCGAAGAAATGCCGGAGGGAGAGATGAAGAGAAGAGAGAAGGTGTTTCCCATGGTGTTGTTCAGTATGGCAGCACATTGGTTTGTGTCCTGTTATAGGGCAGCCAGGAAGATCAGAGGTTATGCTTTCTTTCGTGTAGGGAACTCATGTAGGCCACAACATATATCCAGCCCGGACCCTAGTGTAACCAGGTCGTGCCCTTTGAAGGGAGGGGCTCAAACTTTGCTGTGTGACATCCAGGGGAGCCTCCTCAGATCACCCTCCTTCTTTCCTTTCTTCATGTTAGTAGCTTTTGAAGGAGGCAATCCCCTGAGGGCTCTCCTCCTGCTTCTTTCTTTTCCCCTCATATGGCTCTTGGGCAACCAGAATGAGCTCAGTTTGAGGATTATGGTGCTCATCACCTTCTGTGGCCTGAGGACAAGGGACATGGACACTGTGGTCAGGGCAGTGCTGCCCAAGTTCTACCTGGAGAGCCTCAACCTTCATTCTTATGAGGTGCTGGCCTCCGCAGCGAAGAGGGTGGTCCTCACCAGCTTGCCCAGGGTCATGGTGGAAGGGTTTCTAAGGGAGTATCTTGGGGTGAGTGATGTTGTGGGGGCTGAGCTGCAGGTGGTTGGAGGCTACTATACTGGTTTCGCTTCTCGGGGGGCTTCCATGGCTGTGAAGCATAAGGCGATTAAGGATCTATTTGGTAATTCAAAGCCAGATGTTGGACTTGTGAGTTCATGCAACCCACATGACCACCTCTTGGTCTCCCACTGCAAGGTTTGTTCTCATGATCTTACCACTTTAGTCACTCATTTAGTCATCAATTCGACATATAGGACATGATAAATCATTACAGATCGACTACGGGTGCAATACCTCTATGAACAATCTCGGCTTTAGGAAATTCTTACAGTGGATTCGTGGCAGATTTTGTTGATCGTACGTGCAACTTTGGCCCATTTTCAATGCACTAAAAAGTTCGTTTTAAACGAAAAAATATCTTATTGAGTTTTTTGGTAAACTAAAGAGTTTACCAAATCTGCCGTCCACAACTTATATAAAAATTGCCTATAAAAGAGTTTTTATCCTTTTTTGACCTACCAAATCTACCGTAGACAACGTATACAAAACACGAACCAGAATCCTTTGGGATGGCACTTTTGCAAAGAGGAGTCTTTTACCATCGTAGATGGCCGCCACGCGTGCTTTATCCACAATAGTATCTCGAACTTTATGGTACAAAAGTTGCATGGCAAGAGAATTCCGACTCACTATGAGTCCGAGGAGAATGGTCAAACTAACTTAGGCTTAGATGTCAAATTGGATCAAATTCTTGTTAGAGACATGGCCAATCTGTCGGAACCAGCCCATAAGGTAAGCTGCTAAGCCAACCCACTTGAACATCAACATATTGTACAGGTGAGTCACTTGTATCAATACAAACAGACACCTCTAAAAGTAAAATTAATTTCTGGCCTTGTTGAGTTCAATTGAATTATCGGAGCCCAATTAGTCCATTGACCAACAATCTTATGTCTTATTCGGACTTTCTTCTTCTTTTTGCTGAAAGCGAGAGTATCATACATAACGTATATGGATATAAATCAAAAAACAGTACATCGCAAAGTGCACTGGGTAACTCTGCCTCTTCTAAATTTATCAATAGTTTTCGTGTAAACTGCACCGGTTATATGCTGATTTGCCCTTTGATAATTATCTCAGGAAATATACGTGGTAAACGAACAGCAGAGCAGGAGCAGCGGTGCAGGTTCGCTGATGCCCAGAGAAAAGTACCCAAAGCCATTGGTATTCCATGATGGCAGACTGGCCTTCCTGCCTACTCCTCTGGCCGCTGTCTCCCTCTTCTTGTGGCTCCCACTGGGACTAACCCTAGCCATCGTCCGTGCCCTTATCGGCATCGTCCTCCCTTACAACGCCGCAATCATTGCGGGGGCCCTCACGGGCGTCCACCTGAGAGTCCAAGGCCTAAGCAACATGGACACCACCACCACCATTAAAAGCACTCGCAGCGCTCGAGGTAACAAGGGAGTCCTATACGCGTGCAACCACAGGACCCTTCTGGACCCCATCATGGTGGGCACAGCACTCGGCAAGCCGGTCACGGCGGTCACGTACAGCCTGAGCAAAATGTCGGAGCGGATTGCGCCGGTGAAGACGGTGAGGCTGACGAGAAACCGGGAGCGAGACGCTGACACCATGCGGCGGCTGCTCGATGAAGGAGACCTGATTGTGTGCCCCGAGGGCACCACCTGCCGGGAGCCGTACCTGCTAAGGTTTAGCTCGCTTTTTGCGGAGCTGGCCGACGACATCGTGCTGGTGGCGGTGGATACGAAGGTGAGCATGTTTCACGGGACCACGGCCACCGGGCTCAAGTGGCTGGACCCGGTGTTCTTCTTGATGAACCCCTGGGCGGAGTACAGGGTGGAGTTTCTGGGGAGGGTGCCGCCGGAGCTGACATGCGCCGGGGGTTGCACCGGGTGGGACGTGGCCAACCGGATCCAGAGGCAGCTGGCCGACGCACTGGGGTTCGGATGCACGACGCTCACCCGGAAGGACAAGTACCTGATGCTGGCCGGGAATGAAGGGGGTGGTTAAAGCAGGGCGACTTTCTAAAGTAGCACAATTTAGCTCTACGCTCGCCCTATAATATTTGATAACATAACTTAATAATTTTGCATGTATATTTATTTGTGCTCATATGTTTTATCGTTTTTGAGTGCTATTCATGTATTTATCGTTGAAATTTTTTTTATGGGTACAATGTTCGTTTGTCTCGTAAGGTGGACACAGCGTGAATTGTTTGATGAGTATGATGCGCCTTCAGTCTGCTCCCTGTGTAAGGTTTTCGGGCACTCTGCTTTGCAGAATTCATTGTTTGCGAGAAAAGGTTTGGTGTGACAGGTACCAGCTTCATACTGCTCTTCTAAACTTTTGGGTGGGACTTGGACAATTTGCATATGGAATCCATCTTATCCATAGGATTGAGGCTAAGGTTGGAGGCATTTGCCAAAATAGATATGAGGATGGCGTCGACGATGGAGCAAGTAGGGGAGCAATAGCAGATGACGGTGTCGCAATTAGGACAGTGGAGGGGAGTGGCGGAGGAATTTTGTTCTTGGAGAGGGCCAACGGAAGCCAAAGGAGCAGTGGGAGGAGAGGAAGGAGTCGTGTAGGGCGGCGGCGATGGGAGAGATGGGTGTGGTCAAGTATTGGGCCAACCCATCTCCTCGCTTGCTCGCAGCCCCACTCGACTTGCATATGGGTTTCTGATGGGCTAGCCCGGCCTTGGACAAAGCCCAAAATTATTTATATATCAAAACATCATTCCCAAGTCCATCTCAAGCTCTTTAAGAATTTCAACATATTCAAACTTGAGCTCTGACTTAAAATGGACTGAGTTTGGCCCTAGCAGATCTAATATTTTAATTGAGCCCAGCTAGAAAGTAACCAGAATCAATGAAAATTTAGGCATGTGGATGGATACTTCTATACCAAATATGAATTGCCGTTTTCACAAAAAAAAAGAAAAAAAAAAAAAAGAGCCAAATTCTGATGATTTGAAGGTCTTTACGCTGATGGTATCTGGCCATGCCGTAGTCTGAAGTACCTAGCCTTGGGACAGCTTGGTGATTCCGTATCCAACCTCGTCCGAGACTCAGAATCTATCAAAACTAACCAAAATATCGATCCGGATCGTTCTGTCCGGCTCCGTTTAGCCCGGCAGAGGACGGCTCCCTAGATCACATTGACTTTGCGACATAGAAGAGACGGAAGAAACGTATATTAAACAACCCAAGAAGTGGACTCGGAAGAGTTTACAGGCGTGACGCTAGGACCTACTATTTAACAGTTTCTTTTTAGATCGGAGAAGGGGGGCGGCATCCATTCCGTCACGGTTTGGATTTCTTAAACGCCTCATCTCTTCTCACGTCACTATATTCTGATTAGGGCTACCGACACGGACAAATGGAGAGGAAGCTGGATCCAGGAGATCAGATTGAAATCCTTACCGATGTTTGAGTTCTGGTGTATTGACAGATTTGTCGTCCGACTCGGATCAAGATTGTTCCACGTCAAGAAATCGGCTACTTCAAGCAGCTGAGATGTTGATTTCAGCTGAGATGGAAAGATGGGAGTTTGGAGAGGACCGATGGACTGGAGATTTATTATTTATTTGTCCTTCTCTTTCTATGATTTCACAAATGATTGAGAAGGAAGTTGCTAGGCTAGTATTAGGAGGCCCAAGCAACGTTTTGCACCGGAGAAAGTTAAGCTTTGGAATGAAAATGAAACCGAAGACTTTGTTTGGTTGGTGGAAGTCACATCTCCATTTTCATTTTTATTTTTTATTTTCAGATGGAATAAGAATGCTCAAATCTTCTAAATTCAATCCTCACTCTTGTTTTAACATGCAAGTCCCATTCCACCAGATTTACTTTAAAAATTAATTTTCTAAAAATATCTTGCTAGTTAATTAATATTTAAAAAAATTACTTAAAAGTATTTTATTACGGTTTCAATTCCAATAACAAACCAAATGTGTTAAGAAATATGGCAATTTCTATTATCATTCTGATTTCGATTCCTGTTCCAATCTCCAACCAAGCATACCCTAAGTGTATTGAAAGAAATATTAAAAATATCTCGTCTAGGTTAGACTAACCAGAATTTTAAGATACTAAGTGTATATTGATTGAGATAATAAGATTGTATGCATAAGCAACATGTGTCCTATAAATTAATAAATTCTAGGATACCAACTACTAGCTTATTCTAATTTTTAGTGGACATGTATCCATGTTCTGAGACAACATGTACTTGGTTTGCAATCTTAGATCATATATAACCAATTCATTTTATAAATATCTTATTGCCAAGTGGCAACTACCAATACAAATCGACATGTCTGCCAAGATCTCCACCAAAAAAAATAAAAACCAAACATCTCGACCAAGCGTTGGACGTTTTGGATTTAAAGATGTGTCGATTCCCTTTTTATACACAAAGGAGTACTGCTCCTCCTCGCTATTCCATTTCATATGGAACTCATGCACTACGCGAGGAGCATAGGAGTACTATAAAGCTTTTTCGGTATGAAAATTACAGATATAGTTTTGGATTTAAATCCCCGATCACTCATAACCCTCTTCGATTTTGTATTTGAATAGCCTAAAAAATGTAAAATAGAAATCTAGATCTTGACATACGAGTTTTTGCACCATATTTGGCACATTTGATTGAGTGTTGGATTAGAATAGGGATTTCAATTTCTTTGGCATCGGGATTTCTTCATTTGAAGGAATGATGATTCCACTCAGACATATGGCACGAATAATCATTCCAATTAAATTGAATGAATAATGTATTTGGAGATAAACTAATTAACAATATTTATGGTATAGAATAGTAACAAATGGTATACTTTATATGAATCAATAATAATAAAAATGATAATTAAAATAAATAAATATATAATATATTTTTTATCATAAAATAACCAAATCTTGAGCAGCATGCATTGTGATATTATATCAAGTATTATTTAAAGGTTTACTATGTATCGTATACACATAAATAGGTATTTTGCTATGCTTGTCAAAGAAAATAGAAATAAAAAAATAATACTAAATAGAAAAGATAAAATATCTTGTATGAATATTAAAATATAACTAAAATAAATAATTAATATAAAATAAAAAATAATAAAAATAAAAAACAATAAAGATATAAACTTATGAATAAATATAAAATTAAAATATGAAATATAAATGACTGAGATTAAAATTATAAATAAAATATTTGATTCAATATATAAGATATCAATAAGACAAAAATTAGAAAATAAAAATATAAAAAAGGGAAAGGATATTGTCATGTTAAAGAAGAATAAAAATAGAAATTTAAATACTTAAATAATATTGAATATAAATATAAAAATAAAAATAAATGGTAAATAATAAAACTTGAGAAAAATTGAGTAAAGTTATAAAGTATGGCTACAAAATCAAAAAGAAAAAAATAATTAAGATATTACCTCAAAAATAAAAAAATTTATTCCAGATATATAATCTATAAAATAAAAATTTAGTAAATACATAAAAATAGAAAATAATATTAATGAAATTCTACTATTTTTATAAAGTTAATTATATTCTAATATATAACTACTTAGATCAAATATTAAAATTCTACTATTGTTTTCATTTCTTTTTTTCATGTCTAAATATGGAGATAGAAATTTTGATTCGGATGCTCTGCGTTCTAATTCTATCCCATTCCTATCCTTATTTTGATTCTCGTTATTTTTTTTGGTACAATGATTCTTGACATTCATGGTAATTAATCATTGCATATGGGTGTCAATAAGTTCTATTAAAAGAAGTTAATGTAAGATTCAAAACCGATGAGTCGCAAAAAATATCATTGGTTGTCCTCCCTGAAACTATTTTGCCGAAACTGATAAGTATTCAAAAAATAAATTTTACGGAAACATTTCCCTCTCTAGTTTTTATGGTGATGTTTTACATTTAACTATTTCAGAAAAAATATAAATAATCAAACAACCATCCATATATTAATATCTGACGTTGACACGCGAGGAGGGAGTAGGTGGGACCTTGAGGTTCGCAATAATATGATCGATGACGGGACGGTCAAATCATGACACGACGATGATTGGTGACTTCCCCCACCCACACACATTCTCTCTCTCATTTTAGTCCTGAACCCATCAACTTCTTCATCTTCTTCTCTCCTTTATACATCATTTCCCACTTAATTGAGGGATACTAGCGAGGGATCCAAACAAACTTTGTAAAGGCTAAATCACCGTACAAATCTGAAAGCGAGTGTAAGATACCCTAATTTTAAAATTAATTTTATTATATATTTATATATAGAGAAGGAGAGATGAATTAGGCGACACTGAGTGGAGCTAAGCCAAGAATGGATGAAGATAAACAGAAGGTTTAGAAAAGGTAAATACTAAATATCCAAAAATAAGTACAGCATGTTGGAAATAAATACTAATTCTATAAAAATAAATACTAAGGTGTCTGCAATAAAGACTAGCCTCATATGATTAGCGCATGGTTTGCGGAAATAAACACGAACTTTTCAAAAATAAATATAAAAAGACCCAACTTGGGATGAGTAAAAGAGAGGGAGAAGAGAGGTGACGGTAATAAAGTCATAACTCATATATATTGCTGCGGACGGACGAAGCAACGATGGGCTGATAGTAATAAAGAACAGAGCTCAGGACAGTATGAAAGAACATCTTCTACGTGAAATAGAGGTTGGAGGCTGAGCGCATCATTCTCGAAGGAGACTCGATTACGATGATCAACTGAATATGTGAGAAGGGGTGGAGAGGGAATGAAAGTCTTCTACTTTGTGATATTCGTCAGATGCTAAGATACTGTAGCACCTCCACATGTATCGAACCAAAAGTTCTTCATGAGTTCAGTGATCAAATTTATACATCATGAGTTCTTCATGATTAGTTGTATCCTAACCAAAAGTTTCGGTGATCACCAAAATCTTATCAATGTGATAGATGGGACGTCATCCGCGTGCGAAACATTCACGTCTGACATACAGGGTGTACCCAGGCCAGTCATTTTTGGTCGGCCTACGTGCTCTAATTCTTCGATGGCAGGTAAGCTCATACGCCCAAACAATCAACAAAAGAGAAAAACCCAGATAGTGAGGACACATACATGAGAAAAAAGATGCCCTAACAAACTATGAGAGATTCTCTTTTTGCTCCCTAAACACCATTCTGACTTAGGCATCGGATACGCTCTACTAGAGTATTTATTTGTTTATGCTGTTTCAGGCCAGAGTGTGGCGACCTAACAAGGATCCAGTAACTATTACACACCACTTGCCCTTTCTGTTTCTGCTAGCATAGCTGATAGCCGAGCTCTCCAGCTCCATCGCACTTCTCATCGCGGTGCCTAGGATGAGCTAACATTAAGGCAATCTTAATTATCAAAGTTAAACCGAATACAAGCCACAACCCGTTCACCTTTTCACTCAAACATCATATATATAACATATATCCATGCTGTATTGGATATATTATTATTTTTTTTGGCACATTGGCTACAAGGAAGTACAACGTAATCTATATACAACCATAGCTTTCAGTTGGAATCTGACTCGAGAATTTAACAAACCAAACCAAGTTCATGTAATACGGCCTATCGATCGACACAACTCAGCCAATCTGCCTCGTTGCCCGCTGACATCCCCATGCCCTGTTACCCCAAGAGCCACATCATCCAGGCAAGCACCTTCCCCTTCTATATAATTGGAGGGTGTATACTAATCGCCGCGATTAACAATGCAACAAAAACTTGGCAGCGAAGGAAGGATGACGCATTTCCCCCCAATCATCGGAATAGTCAGTGGTAATCCGGAAATTCCACGTACAACCGTGCCACCGCGCTGTTCTTCCAACTTTCCAATTCCCAAAGCATTATTTAATTCTTCCTTCCATAGGCGAAGCAGAGCTGAGCAGCCAAGCAAGCAGCGCTGCGTCAACGGACGCCAAAACCGATTCAAATATAGCAAATTCCCGGCGCACCCAAAATTCATCTCCCCCTTCTCCCCCCGTCTCTCTCTCTCTCTCTCTCTCTCTCTCTGTCGCTTTTTTCTGCTGACTCTTTCTGGGGCATTGGGAGGAGGGAGTCGAGCCGAATGATAGAGGGGAAAGGAGAGAAGAAAGAGGGCTCTTTTTATCTGATTTCGCTCTCGATTCTGGGGAACAGGGAATGATATCTGGGTATTGAAGTTCGTGCGGCGGCTCCGTGCCGGCGGCGTAGTACCGTCGCGTGATTTCGGGGAATCGAGGGTTTGGATTGAGGAGCGGAGGCCAGGGTTTTGGGAAAGGGTTTCGCAGCGTTCGAGGGTTCTTCGTCTCAGTTCCGAGTTATTGTGCTTGGTAAGGGACTATCGCTTCTTGGTTTTGATTCCCCCCCCCCCCCCCCCCTTTTTTTGGTTTATTTGGGTTTTGACATGAGTCTGGAGCAAAAAAGTTTTTTTTTTTTTTTTTTTCCCGGGCATGATCATGTGTTTTTGGTGCGATTTATTAAAAGGTTTTGGATTTGGAGGTATGTTTTATTTTACTCTAAATTCGCTGTCGGTGCTTCTATTTTCCTGATCACAGTCCTGCTGAAAAGGAATATTCGATGTCAGGTGTTCAAAATTACTTCGTCTGTAGCGGTTTTTTGGTGGACTCTACTTGATAAATTCACTAGTTCCGGGAGAGAGTTGCGAGTTACATTGATTTTCCGAGATTTTTATAATTAATCGGAAAAAATGGAGGTTTTGGAGGAAATCCGCTTTCTGTCTCTCTTTCACTCTCTCTATGTTGGATGATAAACTGGCGTCTTTTCGACGTATTCAAAATATTATCGGCCAGCACTCTCATATCGTTAATAACAATGTTAATGTTGTTGCTGTTGTTTCTTGCTATCGGTTTTGGTAATATGAGTCTTTGACTTGGGTCATCTTACCTTCAAAAATTAGGGGAAAGTTATTCTGCGCGTTTAACATGCGAAATCTTAGATGGTTCAATGTGGGATCTGGGATGTTTCAATCGTCAAGTTGTTTTTCAGTCAGATTATTCGATTTTTTACTCTTATACATCCTGTAAACATATGGTAGGAAAGAAGAAAAGGTACATCCCCTGATACATTGAACCATAACAGAGCTGTTGTGACATGTGTAATTTGCTAGACCTAGAAGTGTAAGTTGGTGGAAATCGATGTTAATCTTCGTAAAATAGTCGCAACTTGAAACGTGCTTCTCTTTCTATCTCTACCTCTTTCCCAATCTGCCTTCTTTTGTCAACTTACAGAGCAGATGCAATGGAGCAGTCATCGGGTGGTTTAAAGCCAACAGGTAGATTAGTACAAAGCTATCCTGCTTCTCAATCATGGAAGAGAGATTTATTTAATCTGAATTGAGAAGTTATATTTGATGATATCCTGCAGGTCCTTCAAATATTTATCCAGTGAAGAATGCACAGAAGATCAGAAGCAGCGCATGGGGAATACCATCTGGATCCAATGCATATCATGGATCAAGTGATGCAAGCCTTTTCTCAAGCTCGTTACCGGTTCTTCGACATGAGAAATGTATGTAGCTGTTTATTGTACCATTGTTAAGTATCAACTACTTTCCTTTGAATTGATTTCATGCTCGCTTTCTGTTGCTATTCAGTGATGGAAGAAGCTTCTTCTCAAATGAATAATCTGAGTAAAAAGATTGATGGTAAGGATTCTGTGGATGATCTTGACCTCCATGGAATTGGGAGCCTGTTACCTGATGATGAAGAGGAGCTTTTAGCTGGAATAATGGATGATTTTGACCTTAGTGGGTTGCCTAGTCATGTGGAAGAGTTGGAAGAGTATGATCTTTTCGGCAGTGGAGGCGGTATAGAATTGGATTCTGATCCTACAGAGGGCCTCACCATTGGGATGGCAAAAGCAAGTATTGCTGATGGCTATACTGGTAATGGGATTAGTCAGTACAGCCTTCCAAATGGTGTTGGCACTGTTGCCGGTGAACATCCATATGGAGAGCATCCGTCTAGAACTTTATTTGTGCGAAACATTAATAGTAATGTTGAAGATTCAGAATTGCGGTCTCTGTTTGAGGTAAATTATTTGCGACATGGTTCGTTTACATTGCTTCAGTTTAATTGTTGCTTCATGCGGTATTTCATTTATGTTTGATAATTAGTATTCCAGTAGCTCTGCCTCATTAATCCCATTTGTTGTCTTTATATTATTTGTTGTTAATTTCGGTTCCCGTATTGGTCAGTCTGGTATTTCAAAATTGTGGACACTTGTTGCTCCTTGTGAGTCAATCTTCTACTAAAGAAAATATTAGTCATACCCCGATGCCCCCTGTTTGTGTTTGGTGATACAGATCTCGATGTTGAGATACAGAATAACATTTGAAGTTTGTGTAATATTCAGCATTTGTAAGAAAGAATATTTTCATATTAGAAATCTGGTCTTTGTATCGATTACCTACTTTTTCCCACAATAAAAACTGTTTTAGCATTACAGTTTTTATAAGTACATGTTGAAGGAGAATAAAGTTTTGCTCTGTATTTGTATATCATGTTATATTGCGCTGCAGCATCTGTCCTTGGGGCAATAAACCATCCATCAAATAATAATACTACATTCTTTATCATATCAGCAATATGATAGGTGGCAATCCAAGTTTCTGCTGCTAATATTCTTGTTGAGGATAAGGTCTCCACTTAACCAATAGGATATCAAACTATTTCTTCTATCTGTCTTGTTTCCGTCATGATGCCTTCTTTTACTAGTAAGAGATGTCTTAGTTCTTGTTGTCTGATCATTGTGTAAGTGTAGTTGGGAATCTGTGAAGGATACTTACATGATAAAATGGTGCTGTAGTACTTGATAGTTGCTCTTTTTTTTTTTAAAAAAAAGTTATAAATTAGCTTATAGATTGTCTGCTGAGTTAGGGATTGGTTGGAGCATTGTTTTTGCGCTAGCTTCTAAAGATTGCCGAGCTTGGCTGAACTAATATTGATGGCTACATATATGTTGACTGAGAACCAAACAATTTTGTGTTTTGATTTTAATTATCTCGTCGACATAAGCTTGTATTGGAATGCGATATGTTGTTTGTCATGAGAATTGTTATATCATTGGAGCATCCAGGCTATTAAGTCAGTGTTAATGTTAGCTAATATTGCTGATGTGATCTTGAATATTACTCTGACATTGTTTTGCTACAGTGTTCCTTGATTGAAGAATCAGAAGGTATCAACTTATATGCTGCCATTACTCAGTAGCATTGGCTGATATAAAACAGTCTCTGTCACTGAATTTGCTATGACTAGATCCATGTATTCACATATTAGTATATATGCATATATGTGTATGCACGTGTGTTTGTGTGGACATATGTATAAAACTATCAATAACTTTCTGCTTGTTCTCTATAGCTTGTGTTATATAAAACGAGGGTAGGAATGTCTGTCTTATCTTAGGTTTTGATCGTTGGATTGGATGAAATGTTAAACTTTACGTTGTGAAATTGTTGTTGGCTTGTTCCTACAGTTTGTTTTCCACCTACTTCTCATAAGCAACTAGCAAGGTAACCACTCATCCAACATGGAAAAGGTTTTTGTTCTTCTTTTATACAATACATAAATTTATTTCGATCAGTATATTGCTTCTTGATATGCTACTTTATAATGGTCTTAATCACACATCTCATTCAGGGGAGATATAATCTAGGAGATGATTCAATATTTTTCCTGCTTTGCTTATGCTGGATGGCATGTGAAACTCTTAATTGATTGAACTTACATTAATTAAGATGTGTAAAGGGCTAGTTCTGGAAACCATATAAGTTTCATTTTAGTAGACAATTTTTGGTTTTATGCTGGACCCTTTTGTTTGATTTCTACATTCTTCTTGTTTGGCACTAGGATATATTTTGGCTATTTTAGATATTATATTCTGTTCAAAACTTGCAAGTGTGCATGCCAAAAGACATTTATTAGGCATATTTATAAGACTTATCTGGACATTGAGCTATCTTTTCAGGTCTGGTTGTTAAGTATTCTTCTGTCCTTTAACTTGTATGCTCTTAACCTGTTCATGCATGCTACACTTTAGAAGTTTCTGGGGAAACAATGGCTCAATCCACTCCCCCCCCCCGGCGCCCCGCCTTTGAAGTAGAGCTTTTATAAAAAGCTATTTGCTGTTTGGTAATTACATTGCTAAAGTGCCGTGATAAACAAATTGAAAAAGTACTTTTGGTATGACAAAATGACCATAGAGGACATTGCATAGTATTATACAACAGAGCATAATAAAATATAATATGTATTAGTACATTAATACATAATATAGTATAATATTAATGTAATGTAATATAATATTATTATAATATAGTAATATAATATTGTATACTATAGCATAATAATATAATATAAATTGATATTATATAACATAATGTATCAATGAATTATGATATAATGAAATATAATATTATATTTATAGTATAATACAATAATAAAGGTATAAAATATTATAATTATTATAATTATATATTATTATTATTATTTATAATTATTATATTTTATCATAGGTATTTTGGTCTAAAAGAAAAAAAATTATAACTCAAAATATCTTTCTGATGGGACTTAAAAGTGATTTTCCGGAGAAGCTCCTTCCAAAAAGTTGTTTTAGCTTTCTGCTAAAGCTAAGATAACTTTTCGATTTTTTTAGCAAACACCCCTATTTCATCTAAAAGTGCTTTTGGAGGGCCATAAAATACTTTCTGGCCCTCCAAAAGCTCTGCCAAAAGGGGCCTAATTTATATTGTATTCTGATGTACAATATGTTTCATCCTGCTAAGTCACCAATACAATATGAGAATTTATATTCCGTACTGGTTACTGGTAGTGGGTTTCACTTCATAAGATGGTTTTACCATATACAAGTCAAAACCATTGATAGGGTACACAATACAATATTGGTCACATGATACACTTATTTTCTCGGGTCAATAGTCTACCAATATAGGCGTACTTTTGCATATTACTGTTATTGCTTCTCCTCGATTTCATTTCATTATTGTTTACCTTTTATATAGTTTCTTGATTATGTAACATTATGTATACTCTATTGGCACTTGGTTGCCAAATCTTGTAGTCAATAATCGTGTTTAATTGTTTAAACATGTCTACTTTCAACTAGAAACTCTCACACCTATATCTCCTAGTATATTTCGGTGTACCCTTGGTGTATCTATTTCTATTACCATGTATCCTTTTCTTCTGGTATGTGCCAGCAATAATAAAGTCTGCTTGATAATGATGTTGGACACTTAGGCCCTCAATCAGTTCACAGCAAGTATCTGATGACTACTAATAAGTGTTATAATGAAGCTAGAATATTAGTATTATCAATCAAGCAAGTGGAGAACTACTTCTCTCTAATTATCCATTTGTTTTTTATTTATAAATTTTGCTCAAAAGGATGCAGTTATGCACTTATAGTTGTTTTCCCTGGGGTGCCTATTATTAGACAATTGTTATCTTTAATGTGGAGTTAATGTCTGCATTCATTTATTATGTCAATCAGAAAGCTATATTCTTTCGATCCTTTTAGTTTCTTTGTCGTGGATTGTTCTTCTGAATTATAAATTTTATTTTCCCCTTCTGTTTCTTGTGTAAAATTATTGTGGAATAACTTTTGTGGACATTATTTATTCTGTTTGACATCTACAATGATATTCTGCCTTTTGTTAGCAATATGGGGACATCCGGACTCTTTACACTGCATGCAAGCACAGGGGATTTGTGATGATATCTTACTTTGATATTAGAGCTGCTCGAACTGCTATGCGTGCATTACAAAATAAGCCCCTACGAAGGAGAAAACTCGATATTCATTTTTCAATTCCCAAGGTCCGATAGAAGATGTTTTGAATTTATCTTAGATCTGCTTTAACCTATGTCACTTCTGATAGATATTTTTCCTGCTAGGACAATCCATCTGACAAAGATATGAACCAAGGAACTCTTGTAATTTTTAATTTGGATGCATCAGTTTCAAATGATGAACTTCGTCAAAGATTCGGGGCTTATGGGGAAGTAAAGGAGGTGGGAAGTTTGTTTTTCCAACCCTGTTCATAATCTCTCTCTCTCTCTCTCTTTCTTTCTCTCGCTCTATGGCTTCATACCAGTTTATGTGAAATGTTGCACATATCCTTGTCGCATAAAACAGATAAGGGAGACTCCACACAAGCGGCACCATAAATTTATTGAGTTCTATGATGTCAGAGCAGCAGAAGCTGCCCTACGGGCATTGAACAAGAGTGACATAGCTGGCAAACGAATAAAGCTGGAACCTAGCCGTCCTGGTGGGGCTCGTAGAAGGTATGTCTATGAATTTAGTTTCTGCATCTGCATTTACCCGTTTTCTTTCCAATTGTGTTCTTGGTTTGTATTACATGGTTCTAGTCTTTCTTTATTTCCATCACATTGTTCCGCCCTTAGTAAAGTTTATTGTTTTTTGGGTTAGTCTGGTTTGCATTATTCATTCAAGAACTCAAGTCTTTTATGATTATTTTTCATCAAAATGTGATCATATCAGGCTATGTTTGTCTTTACTCCTGTTCTCTTTTCTATTCTTAACAAGGGGAAGAAATTTTTTGTAATTCTGAAATATTGTTTCTTCCAAAATGTATACTTATTCTATTTTGAGTCTGACAGAAGTTGTAGCTTCCTCGATTATTACATTATCGCGTTCCAGTTCCTGTTATTCAAAAACTGTGGTCAATAATTCTGTGTTTGCTACTTTTATGCTTTCTGAGACTGCAGAATGCCCTTGATGATGTTATGGTTGCTTGTTGCATGAAGGAATTGTTGCTAGGAGTGAAATGAAAGTGTTGCTAGTTGCTACTCTTTTCACTCTTGATAAAATTTTGGAACTCGTAAGAGATCTCAGCCTTGCTGTTTGTTTTAGTTGAAGTTGATTCTCTGATTTCCTGTCTGTCATCAGAGATTTATAGCCAAATTAAGAGTACACATGCCATGTGAGAGCAAGTCTGTTTTTACTGTCATATCTTGGCATTGTAAAATCATGCCTTTAATTTGACATATTTCAATTTATGATCAGAGTTTTTTTTATCTTTAATCCTACATTTTTGAGTAAATTATTAACACGATCCCACTTTGAAAATGATGATATGTGGTGATTTTAAATCTTAATTATGCTAAAAGAAATTTATGACTTTACAAAATGGTCTGGGTAGGGGGCATGTGTATAGGCCCTTGTAGGATGTCTAGGTTTACAAGAGTCAAGTACGTGAGAAATGCCTATGAAGGGAATCTCTGCCTGAAGACATTGAAAGCCTCTTGTGGGCCCACTGATCTGTTATACTTAACCAATTGGATGTTATGTGCCTTTCATAAGATCAGACTGGAAAGGATTATGAGGTTTACAATTTCAATTGATCATAGGCTTGCAATTGGTGGCAAGGATGCACACTTGTTCAATTATTACACTTTGAAGATTTCACCTTTTTTTATTTTTATAATAAATTTCTCTGAGCTGATTGCCACTGCTGGCACCAGTTAGCCTAGATTTGTTTCTTAATGAGGATTTTATCATACTGATTTGTGGTTCTTGATCACACATTTTTGGTTCTTGATCACACATTTTTTCTTATTCCTCAAAAATATTGTGGAAACGGCTAAATGCTCTTCTCTCTCTCTCTCTCTCTCTCTCTCTCTCTCTCTCACATACACACATACCTACAGTGTATGTGTGACTGCATGTCTATGAATGTTGGAGTATGTCTTGCAGGCTCTCCTACTGCAATAATTTAGCTCAATATGTAGATGGTGAATTATGTGTCTGGCACTATATAAATGGTGTAAATGACTTGCTGATTTTGGCTGTGATATATGGAAGACTTGTTTACTGCCCATGCCATGATCAACATTTCAATTTACAATCCCTCAAGTAATTTGTGGTCAAAGTCCTAAAAAAGTTTACTTTCTGAATTCAGCTTGATGCAGCAATTGACTTATGAATTGGAACATGATGAAAGCAGAATTTATAGGCATTATGTGGGATCACCTATAACCAGCTCTCCTCCAGGTACATTAGTTACTGTGTCTTATCTCAGTCAGTTGATGGCTATTAGCTTTTAAATTGGTTTGAGCTCACGGTCAATAGGTTGCTGTAATTTTGCTAATTTTCACAAGCCGGGTTGGATGACAGGTACATGGGCACAATATGGCAGTCCAGGTGATAATAATCCACTTCAAGCTCTGAGCAGGTCCCCAACTGGGGGAGCTATGAGCCCTATGGGCAGCAATCATTTGCCTGGATTAGCTTCTGTACTTCCTCCTGTGATGTCAAACTCTGTGAAAATCCCTCCAATTGGGAAAGACCAAAATAGGGATAACCATGCAGAACAGGTTCTTTTTAATAGCAATTCATCACAGGGAGTTGCATTTCAGCATTCTCGCTCCTTTCCAGAGCATAGCGGAGTGGTGAGCTCAAGTCCAGGAACTCTAAATTCTTTTGGTCTTTCAACTTCACATGCATCTGGAATTGGAACATTGAGTGGACCCCAGTTTCTCTGGGGTAGCCCAACTCCTTATTCAGAGCATTCCCAATCATCTGCTTGGCAGTCGCCATCTATGGGACAGTCATTCACATCCAATGGCCATGCGCAAGGGCATGGATTTCTTTATTCAAATCACAATGGTTCTTTCCTTGGGTCATCTCACCCTTATGATCACCATCACGTGGGGTCAGCTCCCTCTGGTCTTCCTTTTGAAAGGCACTTTGGTTTTTTTCCAGAGTCACCAGATGCATCTTTCATGAACCAGGTCACATTTGGAAATATGGGTATTTGTCGAAATGATGGAAGTTTAATGATGAATATGAGTGCTGGGGCCTCCATGAATCTTGGAAATGCTTTGTCTGGAAACACATCTGATAATAGTTCACCCAATTTCAGAATGATTTCCTCACAGAGACTGGGCCATACATTTTTCGGGAATGCTCCATATACTGGACCAGGTTTTGCTAGCAGTGAGGGTCTGGTTGAGCGAGGTCGCAGTCGACGAGCCGAAAACAGTGGGAGTCAAGTGGATAGCAAGAAGCAGTATCAGCTTGACTTGGAAAAAATAGTCAGCGGGGAAGATACCCGGACAACATTGATGATAAAGAACATTCCAAATAAGTAAGTTCACATTTATATTATGGTGAACTTATATGTGAGATTTTCTTCTCTTTTAGATGGAGATATTGATGTGTGATAATTGCTTTCCAGGTACACCTCCAAGATGTTGTTAGCAGCCATTGACGAAAATCATAAGGGTACCTATGACTTTCTCTACTTGCCAATTGATTTTAAGGTAAATTCAGTGAATATGAAAAAAATGCTTTGACCATGTCTTCTAGAGCTGAATTGGATGTTGACATTCATAATGTTCTTCCAAATGTGCAGAACAAATGCAATGTTGGTTATGCATTTATAAACATGGTATCTCCTTCTCATATCATCTCCTTTTATCAGGTGATACCTCCTGTCCTTGCATTTATAAGAATGTTTTTTTTAATTTTTACACATTTTGAAATGATGATAGTACATGCTTGAACTTTATATTTGAGGAACAAGAATGTTAACCAACCTAATCCTAAAACAAGGCATAGGATTTCTTTTATACTGAATTTAGCATCTTAACTTGGAAGGCTAAATTAGAATTAACTCATAATACTTGTAAATTTTGAAAAACAAAACTGTGCTAATTTTTTTGATACATGTATAGGCATTCAATGGGAAGAAATGGGAGAAGTTTAATAGTGAAAAAGTTGCCTCATTGGCATATGCCAGAATTCAGGGCAAAGTGGCACTCGTTGCCCACTTCCAGAACTCAAGCTTGATGAATGAAGACAAGCGGTGCCGTCCTATTCTTTTCCATTTTGAGGGGACCGAAGCTGGTGATCAGGTAAAGAAAATAAAAGTTTTTTGAAATTTATGAGATATTATAGTGTTTAGGGCGGTGACCGCTGAACTGAGCCGAACCGAATCGACTTGGTTCGGTTCGCCATTAGAAAATGCTTTTGGCCACCTAGAGGCTGGAACCAGTTGGATCTGGTCGAAACCGGCTGGAACCGTCCTCAAAACCGTCTACAACGCCGACCGGTATAGGTCTCGATACCGGTTTGGTGAACCTTGGTTTAGGATATCTAAGATTCCACCAGAATATCGATTGTACACATTCCATCGAACATACAAACTATAAAGTACTTGGCATGCATCTTTTTCCAAAGATACAGGTTTTCTTGTATTCATAATCATCATGTTTCAGCATCATGTGGCATTGAATGCTAAAAGTGAAGGTGTTGAATATATTTAGATTAGATTTTTCGTAACAGTTTCTCTATGAATCCTGGGTTGGTGGATTAAAATTTAATGGAAGATTATCTCCTCACTAGGCTATCCTTGCAAGAATTATACTATGTTTATAAATTTTGAAGTCTTCTAAGTCATTTGATGCGAGATTTTACCACCTGTGGAAGATTACATGAAATGAAATATGTTATTTTTGCTAATAAATTCTTTAAAAGCAACATTTGTTATATATATATGTATTATGATTGGACTTCTTTTACATAAGGAACAGCATTTAAAGTGCAGCCTCATTTTCTGTGTATTAGTATGACAGGTCTTGCAAACTTTTTGCTTTTCTTTCTAGTGTTAGTGAGATGATTGCGCTAAACTGCAAATGGGTTTTCAGGAACCATTTCCATTGAATGGCATGAACATTTGTGTGCGGCAACAAGATGGGACTGTTTCAGCAGGTGTCCTGGCAGAAAGTCCAGCAAAGAATAGCCCAAGCGAGAAGCCAGAGAAGAGCACCCTACCCGAAAATGGCTCGGAAAGTTGGTAAATATCATAGCGAGCAGGTGGTTGTGAATGCTAACTGTTCTATAGGTATTCAAGTGTATAAAAACGTGAGGGAAAATTGGAGGTGCAATTGTATGATAGGGTGCATCCACTTTTGAAGTGATGGATGCGCTAATGCGTATATTAAAATGTGAATGGAGGAGTTTTACGGTGCTCCATATTTTGTATAGATAGAAATTGGTATCCAAGGGTCATGTAAAGAAAGTAAGGTCGGATTGTATAGGTGACATTTTAGATTGGTCTTTTGGCAACCACGTTGCTCGTAGCTGAGCATGGTTGAACTCGTGTTTATTTAATAATGTATGGGGAGTGCAAGGTGTTTCAAAATCTTCAGGAGGTCAATTTGAAGTGTACAAAGAAACATAACTTGCTTGTTACAATCTTATATCTAGTTATCTAATATGTTGCAATTATGAAATTGTCCTACCACTCATGGTATGAAAAAATCTCTTCTTCCACGCTTTTTAAAGTTTATACATAAAAAGCTTATACGGACGCTTGTTTTTTTTTTTCTTCTGTTAAATTATTTTTTACAATAAGAATGACATAGGAAACATATTTACAAATTATAAAAAGTAATTTTCTAATCCCAAATTACAAGAATAACGCAAACTATAAATTACGAATTGAAGGAAAAGGAAGCATATTACCTTCTCATAACCTCTCGCAGCGGCTTATTTGGGGCAGGATCAGCTCCTACGCCGGCGGCCTCTATCGCCCTCCATAGCGGAGGGGACGGCCGTGGACGAGGGAGGGGGGTTGATGCTGGATCATGAGACAGTGGTGACAGTGCAGGGGGTTAGAGATGGGCATTGGGCCGGGCCACACGATCCGGCACGAAGCGGGCCATGTCTGCTACAGTAACGGGCCGTGCCTAGCACGGCCCATAAAAGGGGGCCGGGCTGGGTTACCAATTCCTGGCCCGCGGGCCGAGCCCGGCACGGCCCATAAGGGCCTGGGCTGGCACGACTCGTGGGCCAAGCACGGCACGGCCCGCGAACCAGTCCGGCACGGCCCATAAGGGCCTAGGCCCGGCACGGCCTGCGAGCCAGCCCGGAACGGCCCATAAGGGCCTGAACCGGGCCTGGGCCGGGCCAGGCACGGCCCGTCCCCCTTAAAATAAATGAAAATAATTTTTTTTAATAAATTAATAAATATTGAAAACTAAGGATTTATTAATATAAAGCCACCTTAATGGTGGGGGGTTTGGCATAGACCCCTACCAGTTTATTAATTTAAATCAAAATGGTACATGAAGGGAGGTTTGGACCTTGGTCTGACCTCCAGAATACAATAAGAAAGGAGAAAAAATAGAGATGACTCACTTTAACAATTAAAAAAATAAAAATATACAATTATAAAAAATTAAGAAATCTTACTAATCATCAGTGATTCAGTATTCAGTAGTGTTTGTATCATCATTATCAGAGGATGTTGTATTATGTCCACCTTTATTTTGAAGTCTCGCCTCAGCATCCAACCAATCTTTGAAGCAGAGAAGCATCTCAACCATTTCGCCAGTCATCCTACTTCTCTTTTCGTCAAGAACACGCCGACCTGCACTAAAAGCGGATTCCGATGCTACTGTGGACATCGGCACAGCTAAAATATCGCGTGCAATTGCAGACATAACAGGATATTGATTTTTAACACTCTTCCACCAAGATAATACATCTAGACTCTCTATTTAATTTTCATCATATGCAGACTGAAGATCATTTCGTAAATAAAATTCTAGTTCACTACTTAAAGATGAAGAAGATGAAGATGAACTTGAAGCATGTGTGTGTTTTCTCTGTGCAATGAATGAAAAAATAGATGACGAACGAGAACTACTAGAAGAAGAAATAGAACTTTGTACGGAGAATCTAGATCCACGAATTTTTTCATCATATATAGCATAAATATCATAAAGAAGTTGTTTTACCTCAATTTTAGCAGGTTCAGGATCTTGAATCATATTTTTACAGTATGCATCAAGTAAAATTAGCACGCCTTTCAATTTAACTCTTGGATCAAATACATCAGCTAAATTATGCATAGGATATATCTTGTCCCAATACTCATTCCATTTAGATTCCATTTGCTCAATAATAGGCATTAAAACATCATCATATCTATGTTCTGCAAATTTTTGACTAATTATATATGTTTGTTGTAAAAATGAACATGAAGTTGGATAATAAATACCAAAAAGAATATTAGTAGCATTATAAAAACTAAGCAAAAAATCTTTCAAAATTTTTTCTTTATTCCAATCAATTTCAGTCAATGTAAAGCCTAATCCACGATCATTAATATATGCACTTAATAAGTTTATATATGGGTATGCATCATGTATCATGCTATATGTTAAGTTCCAATGAATAATTATATCAAGTTTAAATTTTTTAAAACGTTTACCATGATTTATACATAGTTTCTTAAATTCTTGAAGTCTTGATCTTGAAGCATGAATAAAAGAAACTGCATTTCTAATTTTTGAAATAACATCTTGAATCATGCCCATGCCAGCTTGAATAGAAAGATTTAAGATATGACATGCACATCTAATATGCAATAAATTTCAATTTAACATGGGATGCAATGAGTCCTTTAATAATGTAACAGCAGAATTATTATTAGATGCATTATCAAAAGTAATAGACATAATTTTATCATTAATATTATATGAACATTCAGTTTGATAAATGACATTTGAAATTTGTTGCCCAAAATGTGGAAAATCAAAAGCACGAAAAGCAAGAATACGTTTATTTAATTGCCAATCATTATCAATATAATGAGCAGTAATGGCAATAAAACAATTACTACCTACAGATGCTGACCAAATATCAGAAGTTAATGAAACTTTTACATTTAAAGTAGAGAGTGTTTCAATTAAACTTTGTCTCATTGCTAAAAAGTTAGTCATAGCTACTCTTCTAAATGTACGCCTACTAGTTCTTTTGTAAGCAGGTTGTAGGTTTAATTGAACATATTCTTCAAAATTAAAAATTCACATAAACTAAAAGGTAATTCATCCTTAACTATCCATTTTACAAGTGCTTTTCTTTGATTTTCATGATTATATGCAAAATTACCTACAAGTGATCCCCCTTGTATATTAAGGGTACTTTGAGCATGAGAATCATGCATCCTATGACTCTCTTGATGTCTTTTTAAATGGCCTGTTCCCCCACTACTACTACAACTATAAAGTTTGGCACATTTTTTACATTTTGCTTTCCAGACTCCATCAACCATAATTCTATCAAATTCATTCCATACAACACTAGTCTTTTTACGAGAAGAGGTTTGATCTTCACTCGGTTCACTAGTTCTAGAGGAACTGGGAACATGGGGTTGGGGATTAGTTTCTTCTCCCTCAGAAACAGGAGGAATGCCAAAATGACTTTCCTCAAAAGATGACATATCTAAATTGGTGAATGCAAAAAATAAAAACTAACCACAAGGAGGAAATGAGTAGAGGACCAGAGGGCAGAGGTAGAGCCGAGATTTCTGAGCTTCCTCTTGTGCTCTCAACAGGGAGTGACCTCCTCTTCTCAACAAGAATCTCCTCTTGTGTAGCACTTGAACACTTGCTAAATGCAAACTAAAAATTAAATTGCTAGAAGAGAGAAATAATAGTAGTAGAGAAGGAGAGAATAGTTGGTTTGGTGTGGTGAGAATGAGGGAGGAAAGGGGTATTTATAGGACTCCAAATATTTTTTTTTCCAAAATACCCCTCAAATTAGCCATTTTTGGACTGTTGGGAGGAGTATTTTGGGTAAAAACAAAAAAATAGCCGTTTGGAAACAGCTATTTTCTTCCCCCTGCCAGACGGGCCGTGCCTGGCACGGCCCGTAACGGTGCCAAACGGGCTGTGCCAGGCACGGCCCATTTCGCGGCCCGTGATGGGCCGTGCCAGGCACGACCCATCTCGTGCCAGGGCCCGGCACGGCCCGCCACCCCACGGGCCTAGGGCCGGGCCGGGCTTAGCTTTTAGGCTAAGCGGTCCGTGTCCGGCACGGCCCGTTTACGAAGCGGGCCGGGCCAGGCACGGCCCGTTTATTTTGTGGCCCGGTGGGCCTGGGCCGGGCCCGGCACGGCCCGATTCCCATCTCTACAGGGGGTTTGAGTGCGGCGGTGGCGGGGGGAGCGGCAGCAGCAGGGGGCCGAGGTGGGCTTCGATGCAGCGGGGGGAGCAGCGCGGCGGTACGCACTACCTCAAAAGGCAGCATCTCCGATGTTTTTCAAAGCGTGGGATGCTGACGGTACGTACTCCCTTCTCTCTCTCTATCTCTCTAACCACAGCTAGGGTTTCCATCGCTTTGGTGTTTTATAGTCAGAGTTGGCATGGGTGGGTGGAGTGTGGATTCCAACGAAATTTTTAAGCGTCGTCTGGCTCAAATTTAAGGGGAAGTTAATATTAATCGGGGCATTTAGTGAGTATGATTCCGACGACGCTTTTAAGCGTCGTCTTTTTCTTTTCCTCTTTGGCCTCCGATGACGCTTATAAGTGTCGTCGGATTTTGGCTTTCGTCGCGCTTATAAGCATCGGTGATTAACCCTTCCGACGCTTATAAGCATCGGTAATATGTAGCTTCTGGCAAAGCTAAGTAAAGCGTCGGCAGATTCCATTATTTGCCGATGCTTTTTAGAAGCGTCGGTAAGTTTTATCGTTGGAAAAACAATTGCCGATGCTTCTATTTAGCATCGACAATCCAGAGTCGCAATAGCCTTTTTTTTTTTTTTTTTTTTCTGTAGTGTGAGAACTCACATCAAGAATATCTGTTGCATGAGAATGTGATCCCCCTAGGCTATCCTTGTTAACTGGTTTTCTGTGTTTGATGGTTGTTCATGGACAAGAGTTATAAGAGGCATAAGTTGATCATACTAACTTGTTCTAATTTAGTCGAAAATAACAAATTCCTATTTTTTTGTAGCTAAATCTGACGTGCCCGCTGATGCGTGGGTCCCTAATGTGGATTGCTTTTCAGCATAGTTTAAAGCAGTTGTGCAAATGTTCTATACATGGCTATGGTCAATGGGTGGTTTTATCAAATCTCAGGTTTGATGTGCGTTCAAAACTTTAATATAATTTTGGAAATTAGGAATTTAAATAGATTTTTTTTGCGTGAGTCTCCATGATGTCAAATGGTCGATTGAGGTGTCTCCATATCATGGCGCAAGAGGCTGATGAGAAAGTAATTCTACTAGAATGAGGAAGCGAGATTCAACAGTGATCTCAAAATTTCTGGATGCCTTGATCTTGTATCTAATCTTACAAAGGAAAGTGTAGTAGCTACTCATATGCTCACAGTACTTGAAAACTTTGATCCTCGCCTGGATTCTCAGCATCCATGTTCTTGCTGATAGCTAGGATGCAAAATGCTGTTATATGTCCATCACTCTCCAGCCACAAGAGTTAATCCTAGTAAATCCCTTTACCCATGAGAGTTACATGAGGAAAAGAGTCACCATGTGCGTGTAGTTATAGGGAATATTTGGCATGGGGTGATCATTCCAAGATCGAGAATAATATTGGTGGAGGTGATGAGATTATTGTGCTTGATTGCACCACAATGATACTATGTGACAGTAATCCTAAATTATTTTTACTTCTCAAATCACCCTAACGGAATACCTGTCCTTGAGGTCGGGTATCCAAAATCATCCCAAGATGGTAATGTTAGGCTAAAATCTGGATATAAAAATGCCCCTCAGTCTAGTGGAGAAATTAGTATATCAAAGTACTGTTAATATATTATATCAATATCATATATACTACATTATATTAATATTACATATATTGTATTTATGATATATATTGTATTATAATATATTATTAATCATATTATTGTCATATTATTATTCAAAGATAATTTTAAATTATAATAAAAATTTATTATTGTAATTTATATGTACATAATAAAATTATTTAATATATAACTTCCCTTATTTTTTAATCAAAATAAATATTAGTAGTAAAAATAATATATTATAAGTATAAATAAAAATATTAGTTCTATAATAACAATTATATATCTTCATAGGATTAATAATTTATAGAATCAATAATTTTTTTATGTAATATATTAATAAATATGTTAAATTTTGTTATAATATATTATATATGATTAATAAATATATTTTTAGGGAATATATTAGGGATAGTTTTGGTATTACATGATTAGTGATCTTGAATTTTCGTAGAATACCAAATAGGTTACTCGTGGATATCCGAAAATATTTAATTATTAAAATATAGCATACCAAACGCGGTGATCTTAGATTCCCAGAAATTTGATTATCCCGAGATAAGGATCGGCAATGATCTAAAATCATCTTAGTGATCTTATTTAGATCACCAAATGCCACCTATAGTTACATAGCCACTATTGTATTCAACCGAATGGTATGCTTTTATAGGCCTATGCTCCTCAACATGGGCCAAGCTCAAAATATGAAGTCATCTCCTCATATCCATGGCATGAATACTTTCGTCTATAAGGCAGACTATGATGCCCGATAGCCGTTTTCATAAATGTTAAAGATGTTTGAAAAAACCGGGTTGCCTTTTCGTGACTCTAATGTTGTAGTTTGTGACTATTGGCACTTAAGACTGGATGAATTTCTTGCTCAATTCTTGTATGCATGCATTTTTTTTCCCTCTTTCGACAAGTTCATGCATAGCAAGAGACATGTTCTGCGCCTATGCATTTGTAATTCAAAAAAAAACTACGTTATATGGGAACTTTGTAATTGAAAAAAAGCTAAATTATATGGGAAGAGCTCCTTTCCTTCACAAGAAACTTCTTTCCTTTTTCTTTTAAAAAAAAATGATAGAAAAATCACAAATCCTATCTTGCTCTTGTCCTTTGATTCCTATATATTGGATTCCTCAAGGTGACGTATCTATTTTTGTGCTTAATCTTATGATATATCCTATTTTCCATTCACTAAAGCAAATCACAATAATTGTTTGGCATCTTTTTCTATTTCATATTTTTTATTTTTAAATAAAATTATAGGAATTGAGATAAAAAAACATAATTTATACTATCATTTTTATATTTTAATTTTTAAAAGTTACTTTTATTATTATTCAAAAAGTAAAACTAAAATTTTTTTAACTCCAATATTCTCAAAAATAAGATACTCATGTTTTTACCATGTGCCTTCGTATCATTGCCGCTGTCACCGCGATCACACCGTAGCTTCATCATCTCCACCACATCCTTAGTGTCTCTACGATCGTTACCACATCATCATTATCATGGTCATCATCTCTACTATATAATTGGTATCTTTATCTCTACCATCGCTGTCACCACTATCTCTGCCTCAATCACACTATCATTATTATCATTTCTATCTTTGCTTTATCTATCACCATCCGTATATTTATTTTTTAAAAAAATTGACTATAACAAATATAATTATATTTTAAAATTTTAAAATAGAAAGAAATTATTTTTTATTTATAAAAAGTATAGCAAGTGAAAATCATACCAAATGGCACCTAAAAATGATACTGGGGCTCCAAGCGATAACGTTTGCATTGAAGTCTTTGATCAGCTCCGTACTGTATGTTTTCAATGTTTCTCCAGAAATGCAGATGAGTGCCACCTCCCAGGTTAAGTTGGGACAGTGATAGGGAGGATTCCTGTGGAGGAGTTTAGGACTCAAGCTTTCGACTGGTTAACTAGAAAATATCAACAGGCCTCTTTGCCCTGTGGATTACGCACTCCGAAGCTTGAGAACGAAGAATCCCAAGGATCATATTTCGAAGAATACTCTGCAGCTTCTAAGCAGGCTTAAGATATAAAAATATCTTTTAATGTGCTAAAAAAATGATATCGCTTCCAAAGACCATCTCGCCAGCCAATGCATGAATTGTTCACGAGCAATTTACGTGCTCATCTCTAATCTCTTTTGCTTGCATTCTTTCTCGCTCGATTGCAAGGTTTTAAATGATATATTATCCCGTTATAACGGGCCCTATCAAACTGTTGCTAGCTATTATGATGGGTATACCACCTATTATTTATCTCAAACGGCAAATTTTAATTTTTTACTATTCAAAAAATTATCGAAATAATAACTGTTATAATGTATAACAACAAAAAATAAAGACCAATAATGAAAAAAATAATAGCATTATATTTTTACTTTTTTATTATATTAAATAATATTATTTTTCGGATCTTACAATCATTTTTGGAGCAAACTTTAAGACATTTTTTTTAAATAAAAAAGAAGGTACAAGTAAAGAAAGGCAGTTATTTACATTATAATGATCTGTTATAATGAGAAGTAATGGAAAATAATAACCATTATAAGGCATTATAATGGTTATAAAATCGTTATTTAAAAGCATGCTGCAGTAGATATATCAGAAAACGAACCTTAATTATATTTCTAGCAATGTACTTGTAGCTGGAAAAGCTGCAGTGCCTCCATACTTTATACTATGGTTTGAAATAGTGGTGTTATAACCATAAGAACGGCTATTACAATGGCTTCAGCCACGTCCTTTATGTTATTACGTGAAATAACATGAAAACTATGACAGCCATTATTTTCCATTCTTTTCTGTTTTTTATAGATCGTTGTAATAATTGTTAGTTTTTATTTATATGTTGTTTTAATAGAATAATATTTTTAAAATTCAAATTTTTAACCTTAAAATCCTCTCCACTAATGATTTTATGGTTCAAAAAATAATATTATTTCATCTAATATAAAAGTAAAGAAAAAGTCAACACATTATTCCTTCATTATTAGCTGTTGTAATCCGTTATAACACCATTATAATAGCCGTTATTTTACTATAATTATTTTAATATTAAAAATTTAAAAGTTGTTTTTCAGACAAATGATGGGCATTATAACTGTTATAACCACCACCAACAGTCCTGGTGGAGTCCTTTCTGACGGAATAATGCATTGTTTAATGCCTGATGGCGGACCACTGCAGGGAGGGAGAGAGAAAGAGGAAGAAGAAGGGAAGAAGAAGAAAAAAGAGGTTATAAAGACGCATGAAGAAGAGAAGAGAAGGAGGAGGAGGAAGAAGAAGAACAAGAAGAAGGCTAGGACTTTTTTATTCAATCATCAATTCCTCATACATGAGAGAGGTGGTATTTATATAGACCTTACATCTTGACCAAGTCAAATAATTAATTGACCAAATCAATCAATTGACGCTGATCAAATTTGGATCCTTACATCAATTAATCCCTTACCAAAATTAGTCCACTAAATTGACCGAATTACATAAATCCAATTGACTAGTCTAATAACCAAAATAACTGGCCAAATTGACTTGACTAAGACAAAAGCAAATAATACAATAAAATAAAAGTGATTCAGACTCAAATGGACCCAATCTGGGAGCCCTGATGTCGAACTCTGGTGCGGTACGAATGAAGGGCTATGATGGCTCCATCATCTGAAGGAACGGCTCTGATGTCTCCATCAATGCTTTGCTTCATGCTTAGAAACCCCATAAGGGTGGCAATGTGATAGTTCCAATAACCTTTTGGCTGAGCAAATGTTGTTCCAGTAACTAGAGATATTTAAAATTCCAGTAACTTCCAGTAACTAGAGATATTGAGGACAGCCAACTTAGGCTCCACATGAGCTCTGGGTCGTGCTTTCGCAAATTTGAGTTTGTGTTGACAAGAAAGCGGTACCCAAGGTTGCAAGCAGATGGCTGGTTGACAACTAAGTGCAATAAGTTCTGATGTAGAAAGAATTTGGACCACTCCACGTCTTATATATGAATCCAATCAGTAACGCAAGTAGGTATGTTCTTGTCACTCTCTGGTTCCCAGATTTCGTATACAAGTGGGTTTATTTCATACGTTTCCAGTTTACAGAGACACTCGAGTTGCAGAAATGGCAACGAATCGACTAATTACCAGCATCCGACATCAGATCGACGTGAGCCACTAAGCAAATCTCTTAAGTAGATGCCTCCCTTCCGAGCTCTAACACACCATCATCCACATTGTTTGCCACCTTACGTTTCGATTACGACTATAAATTGTTTTGGTAGGGCACATCTGGGTTATTGGAAGAGATTGCTAAGCGAAAATCTTAATAAAATACATATAGTTTGATTAATTTTAGGTTACTTCATGGATTATTCATGATTGATAGCCTAACTCAAAAGATTCTATACATAATTCATCGATATCCGAAAGTACCGCTAATATATGACAAATTCGTGATCTCTTCCTAATTTAGGCATCAAAAAGGTATTCAAAACTAAAACTTAAAAGAGTCTACTTCAGTTGCACCAGGTCTATGTCCCATGCATATACATAGCTGCTGGCTGCTACGATGCGGAATTCGAGTCATACTCTTTATTTGAAACAGATGCAGTCTATTAGACCAGCTACCAAATTGCGGCACGAAGTGAACGAGTTCAAGTGAATTTACCCTTTAATAGTCTTATGTAAAGGGTAACTGACACGGACAGAGCCCCAGAAGTAATGTGACGTACCAGAAGCCATGGCATACATCTGAGAGCTACGCGAAGCATTTGCGATATCGTAGCAGGTATCATGAGTTCATGTCTTCAAGAGCTTTATATGCTAATACCAGTGAAGCTCAGATATCATAAAACTGCAATATTTAGAGAAAAAAAAACTGTCAATATTTGACAACTCAAAAAACAAAAAGAATCTATTATTGAATACCAGAGCACTCGCTAACTAAGCTAACATTAGTTCAAAATTTCTCTGCGAAAACATGAATCCACACAAGACCACGCACGTACCACATGCATGCACAATCTTTGGCACTGTCCTTTTACGTAGACCAGTGTTGGAAAAACAGTTGCATGAAGCAGATGCGACACTGGTTGAACTATTCGAGTATCCAGCACGGTATGTCCTGTTGTACATGTCGGCCCCTCAAATCAAATGCATCGTAAAGCAGGATTACGTCCTCCTACCGCGCATTGGATGTTCTAATTGTCCAATCAACATCTACCTAACTCCTCATCAAATTACTCAGATCCCTTTTGGCTAGCTATCTCCTCACTGTCAAAAAATTTCTTTGCCTTGGTAGGACTCGATGTCGTGAGCCCATCCCAAGTTTTCATTTTGGACAAGAACTCTACGTTCCGGCCGTCCAGATGCGGACGAAACACTGCTCGCTTATCGGTCAGATGGGCCTCACTCGAAATTAATAGATTTCTATTTGCAGGTTTCTCGTTTCTACTATACATCACCTGTTGCCTTGTCCTAAGATACATAACAAGTTAGCTTACTTTCTCTTTCTCTCGCTATGCGACAGCAGATGCAGCCACCACCGTCTCAAAGTTCATTGCTAGCCACAGATGTAAAAGGATAAGCTCTAAATTGAGCTACCTGCCTCTTTGAAGAAATGAGAAGAAAAAACTTAGAAAGTGATGGTAGCACTTAGTAAGAAGGAAAGGTGAATGACTGGGAATAGGGATGATTAGGTTGCACTTTCTATTTATCTTATTTATATGAAGGACTGGCATACTTGTTACTTAACTAGAAGAAGTCCAGGTTCCATTCAGTCTTTCTCCAGATGGAGCAGGCCTTCATCCCCAAGACCATCCCCACCCCCACCAACCTTCCTTTCATCATGGTCTCCAACTCCACCAACGCCCCAGCCGCTTCGCCCTCCACCCTCGCCCTCCTCATCCGTCTTGTTGCCTTCCTCAGCCTCGCTGCCGCCTCCATGTGGGCAAACTATGAAGCCGCCAAAGGCTTCGAGATCACCATCCTCAGTGCCGACACCCACACCGCCGCTGGCCGGCATTTCAACCTCATGTTCGTCTCCAACGGCCGAGCCTCACGGCTTATCCTCAACTCCAGTGACTTCATCGAGCGCGTGCTCTACCCCAGCGAGCTGTACCCCAGGAAGCCCGTCCGCCGCGTCACCCTTCAGTTGGCCATCCAAAACCTCAACGAATTCGTCTCGGTGAGCTCCGGTCGCCGCCCCGGCGACTTCGTTATTCTTGTAAGCCCTAGTGTCATGGCGGAGGCCAACGTACAAATCTCGATGGCCTCGGCAGTGCAACGGGGCATGGCCCAAGTGTGGCTCTGGAACGGGCGGGGCGGGGCCCCTCCATCACTCCTGAATGCCATGGCCGAGTACCTTACCATGGCGGCCCGTCTGATTCACCATTTGAAACCCAACGATTTCTCCATCGCATCCAAAACGTCATGTTGGGGTGACCGCAGCTACATCGACGACGCGCGGTTCTTGCAGTACTGTGAGGAGCAGAGACATGGATTCATTGCACGCTTGAACCGGGCCATGCAAGGGCAATGGGACGAGCACATGGTGGACCCTGCACTTGGCTCGCCATCTCGACAGTTGTGCTCGGCCTATCTCTTGTTGTCACGTCATGGAGGAGGCCCATCTGGTCCAGCGTCAGATTTCGTTTTAAACCAGGCCATGTGAGGCGTGGGCTGGAAGACACACGGCCGGACTTGCAATAAAGTTACGCAGACAGGGATGGTCTTCTGAGATGAGAGGAGAAGGGGACTAAACATATGTTCAGTTCCATTTTATTGCTACATTAATAACTTATGTCTCGGTTCGCATCCGATTTACGTACGTGTCATCACTTGTATCCAGATATATATGTCACCTTATCTGCCCTTGCATAGATAATTTGCACAGTATATATTAACAAAATGACGTGACTATTAAACCCTGCATCAGTTTATTTTTCTCCTTACACGATCTCCATGCTCTTCACCTGGCGGGGATAATTTAAGGGTACCTGGACGTGGTCCTACTTACACCACAACTTGGGTTAGCGGTCCGTCTGTCCCCTCAACAAATTGCCATCTTCCGAGGGGTCCGACTGCAAACTTTTACAGGCGAGGCACGATAGCCAATTATCAACTCAAGGAGAGGTGAAAACGGCAAAAACTCTTCCAGTCACCAAAAGGTCCAAAACTTTAGGACCAACACTCGATGGTACAAAGCAGCTCACCAGCAGGCACATCAACCGCAAAAGCCCTTCGATGGCGTGAACCCCGCGAACTTCAATATGTGGAATTTGTTTTGTATGGCGACAGTTGTTTTTGTTTCACTTGTTTCAATGAGAACCTAGCAGCTGAATAATTCTATCCAGCATAAAGTTATAGTATTCTCCAGAATAGATTTTATATTCCTTCAACTTATAGTATTATATATTCCAACTTATCCAGCAAGTGAGTGCTACATTAGTCTCACCCGAGAGTCCCAGAGGCCACGCTATTGTACGTGGTCGATCTGGCTTACCATGAGAAGCATCCTGTGAGCTTCTCTCATGATACTTTTGAACGAAGCTCGAGACAATGGGTTTACCGGGCCTATACCAGCTTTTGCCGGCAGCCAAGTCATGTTATCTACTTATCTGGAGTCCGGAGAGAAAGGTGAGCCGAAGCTGCAGGCTGGCGAATTGCGCAGGCGACGAACTTTGATGCAGAAGTCGAAGTTTCACTTTAATTGATATAACAAAGCTGTTATCCAAAGCTGTGATCTGGAGCTCTTCTAGATATTTCAGTCCGATCAATACCTAAATTGCTTTGTGTGTTCGTGCCTCAACGGTGGCCAGCTGGGTCTCTTCCGTATCTTCGATGCATTGATTTTGTCTGCGAGCTTGCATGTGATCCATGGATAGCTGTGCGACAAAACTACTCAATCCAGTTTTTCGTTTTTTAGTAAGCAAGGTCAATCTTGTTCACCATCATCTAATCTTGATCTCGTGATTAATATAATTGTATGTAAAAAATTTAATGTTAAAACACAACTGATTTGCGTTCACAACGTAATCACTTTTGAACCAAAGAGTCACTTGTTCACCTCTATCTTTATCCATATTTATGTAAAGATTATTCTTTAGGCAACTTTACCCTTACTTCATTGTTTTATTATTATTATTATTATTATTATTATTATTATTATTATTATTATTATTATTATTATTATTATTATTATTTACTTTACCTCACCCCCTAGACTTGGCAGTCCTTGATAAAGAACCAGATTTTCTTTACACCATTTTTGAATTAAATAATTATTTTTGGTAGCACTTTTGTAATTTAAGATAGAGGGTTTAGACTAAATGACAAATTTGAATTTTGAAGAACAAATAGGGTTAGGTTTGAACGGAAAAGACCCCAAACGATCAAGTTACTATTTTATCCTCATATAAAATATGTGGTTGCTATGAACAGAGAGGGTGAGATAAAGAATTTTTGCATGGGGTAAAAAATCTTATATATAGGAGAAAATTTTAGTGTTTATATTAAATATATTATAATTATTTTCTTTTTTCGCTAGTTCGGCAAGAATGAGCAATATTAGACCCCAAATGACAGCCTTAAATGTGTTCACAAAGCTTTACATGGTGCCATATTTACTTATCATTTTAAAATGCCTTATCTACAGTTAATATACTTCAATTATTCGAATTCTTATTTTGAGACAATGAAACCAAAAAAAGACTTTTAAAATGATATATTTGTTAAATTTATGAATAAATAAAATTATCCTTAACTTATAGTCATTAGTTTAGGGTTCAGGAATCATTCGATCAAATGTAATATTCCAGAATTCAACAAAAAAGCTCTAAAAGAATTTGTGAAAAATTAAGATAGAATTTGGAAGGCAGAAATTAAAATAATAAAACTAAAAAGTAAGAACTTTTTAAAATATTTTTAAAATTATTTATTTGGGAAATAAGTATAAGAGATGCAGAAATAATAAATGACAGTAAAAAAAATCACCACCACAACGATAACAACATGAATAATGTATAAATAAATCATAAAATTTATGTTAATTGAGAATAATCAAATGTTTTTGAATCAATTCATAATTTTTTTAATAATTTGAAGGATATTGCAAATATGTTTCTCCAAAATCGAAGATGATGACATGCGATAAGTGTCTTGAGTGTGTGGTTAATTGTCGTGGAGTTTTGATGATCTTACGGCGAGTCCAAGTCGGGAACTAATTTAGCAGCGGTTTCCAACCCAAGAGGAACCCGTTTCTCAGTGTTGGTACTGAAATGTGGCATATTTCTGTACTAAAATTTCGGACGCTGAATTCATATGGCCAAAGATGGCGTCCTTATTGCTACTGCTGCAATGATGGAAGCTCTTGGAGGGGAATCCATGAGGATTTCTCTCAAGTGTTGGGGCCATCAACCGGCTCTGTTGATATCATCCAACATGACGTCAGGAGCTATAGAAAGTAAAAGTAAAATGATAAATTGATGAAGACTATAAACTACTTTAATTTGATACAAGAAAAAAAAGCAAACAAAAATATAGATTTGTATTTGAGAATAGCACCATGTTTTTTTTTTTTTTTGCTGGAACGGTTGGATCATATCTAGTGGGTACGGATAAAGTCAAAAAATAGGATACCTCGAAGTGCCAAAGGCACCTCCCCATCTCCAGTCTACAAGGTACCACCGGAGTGACAAACTACATATGCAGCCACCCAATTCGCAGCACCATTGGCTTCACGATAAATATGTTTGGCCTGAAAGGCCCCTCCAATCCTAACCATAGTCCAAATGTCTCGGAGTAATGGATGGTCACAACCGTTACCCCTTAGACCCCCCTGGATCCAACTGATAACGGTGGCTAAATCACCCTCCAGGATGATGGACCTAGCCTGTAACACACACCGGGCATGGCGAAGACCCGCTCAAGTAGCTCTCAGCTTTGCACTTGAAATCGAAGTGTCAAATAACTGACTACCCCCACAGCCACAACCCTGGCAGACGGGTCCCGAATAACAAAACCCACACCTCCCCTCATGCCATCGTTCAGGACGGACCCATCGAAGTTGACCTTGAGGAAACTCGAGGGTGGGGGCTCCCAGGTGAAATACACCGTACGGGATACTGCCGAAGCAGAGTGGGAACCCCAGATGTCCCGAGCTATCAAGGTCCCTCCAATGGAGGTGGTATGACACAGCTTTGCCGCCTAAACGCGAGCATTCTCCACCACAAATCTCGGCGACATACGTCGTTCGCCGAATGTACGAGCATTCTTGGCCAATCAGATCTGATAGACAGTACAGCTCGCTCAGACCGCCTTTTGACGAAGCACCGGGGACACTGAGCCCTGACGTATGGCCTGTAAGAACTGGTCCCTACGGCTCCACACCACCTACGGGACCCCTACCAGACACCAGGTGGCCCTAACCCATGTATATTGAAACAAGGCATGGTCCACCGTCTCGTCCACACTGCAAACCCCACACTCTAATGGGATCCTCAATCCTCGTCCTCCAAGTACAGCTCTTGTGGAAATGCGGTCCCAGACCACCTTTTAGAGGAACAACGCGACCCTCGAGTGGAGTCCCAATTGCCAGGCAAGTCCTGCCTAAGCTCATACTCTCGCCTAAGAATGCGGGAAAGATCGCCTACCCTAACCCTAGTTCTGGTAGAGGAACTTCACACCCGCACATCTGGTCCACCACTCCCTCGTAAAGAGAGGGATCAGACCCGCTCCACCAGATGCTCCCCAAAAAACTGGGCCAGTCGAATCTCATCCCAACCGCCCCTCCCTCCGGGGGTCATAAGATCACAGACATGCAGACCCTCCCCAGCCTCAACACTAACCGTAGTCGGCCAAAGATGCAAATGGAGGGCATCGACCCATGGGTCCCCAGCCACCATGTATTTTTTTTGGAAGTGAGAAAAGCACCCTGTCAATAGCGTAGATTTAAATAGATATGTTCTTATAGCTAGTTGCCAAATTATGATAACACATTTTGGTGCTTCCGCAAAATCACCACAAACTTCCATAACTATCTTTTGTTCACAACGGACGGCCATATAGATAATAGATAAACCAACAACAAAAAATAAGAAAAAACAGGCAGAACTGGCCGAGAACCGTCACAATTATAATTGCAGATATGCAATGATTTATATGTTTTACTCTCCAATGATAGCCTAATTAAAGCAAATCATTCATGTTACAGTGCAAACTGTGAGTTTACAGTGCTGCAGTACTTGATAGCAGACAGCTATGGCATGATTAAGTATATGATGAGCACATATGATTGTAAGTATACAATAGATAGTTTTGGAAGTCACTTTCTTAGCTAGCATACAAGGAAAAATGTAAATAACAGCCACGAGATTTTTTTTTTTTTTAGGGTTAACTCAAAAAAGATAGTCAATTGATTATTTTTAATAGAGAGATTGGGATTTTTGTTGGTCCCTGTATCTAATAATTTTTTTTAGTGCTCACATGCGCATTGTAAATCCTGAAATCAATAAGATAAACTATAACCACAATTATTAACTCTTGTTGTATTCATTTGGAATCAATTTTATGGATCCTTATTTGTTAAGCATCTATTAACTATTACTTTTAATATTATACACTCTGTGGTCAGAAAAGAGAGAGCCGCCTGTGAGCTTGTATTTTTTAATTTTATTGGATGTATTTGTATATGTATTGTATGAAAAATCTGTCAAAATAAAAATAAAATAAAATAAAAAAATTATAGGATTCAAGAACACTGGATCCGTATCTATTTATTTTTTTGACAAATTATTTACTACAGACCTATCTAGTACAATTTTGAGACTTTTGTCCCAAACAAGACTCGAAAATGATAAAAAGCTGGTATATAAACTAATAATATTATAATAGTAACTAGCATATTAAAAAAATATGGAAGCTAGCGTCTTTGGATATTGCATACTAGATCCAAGCTGATAACGATAAAATTGGTGGTCTTTTCTGAGGTCGCTTTGTACGAACTGCGCCCTGCTTTATACGGTAGCACAGATGTTGCAGATATTGCCACGGTACCCTTTTGGACGTGCCTCTAGGTTTCCCCATCGCTTACGGTGGAACACACCTTTTGCACGCGAATAGTTTCGCCGTATTACTGCCAAAAAGGGGGCCCCACCTGAAAGGTTTCCTTCGTATCATTTGCGGTCGCTACTCCCTCCGTCCACCCAAACTCCATCACGTATATCCAGCCATTACCCAAGCTGGTCCGACAGGTATGGCTGCCCTCGCTGCTCCACATAATTATTCCTGTCTTTAATCTTTAATCAAACAATATTGCCTTCCAAGGAAAAAAAGAGGAAGAAGAAAAACACAAAAGAAACTTTAGCCAAACGTTGAGAACGCACCGTAGCCATGAATTTGTGGATATTTTCTCAATCTCTCAATTACTAGCATATCCTATACACATTCTTTACCTATTTAAGGTAATTTTTTTTACTTGGATTTTCTCTTTTTTTTAACTATTCTGTAATTATAACATTCGAGCAGTTTTTTTTTTTTTTAAATTTTCAAGCACTCATAACTGCTCATTTTATTCTTATCTTTGCTCGCATGTCATCGATCGTTGTCTATTAAACATGATGGGAGATGATGACTTGGAACGTCGGTAATTAATTAGACACGGTTCCATTAATTTCAACTCTATAATAAGAATAAGATGGCTCACCGAATCATTTAATTTTTCTTTCCTCCTTCCACATTCTCATCATTGGGTCCTGCTACTTTCACCATGGAGCAGCCCCTGCTCTCCGATCCCAACACCTCCACCACCCCATGTAGCAGTGCTAATACCAACTCTCCTGCAGGTGAATCCTCCGCCGATCCCCCCACCACCCTCGCTGGCCTCGCCTTCGTCCTCATCTTCGCATCCATCTCTCTCTGGGCAAACCTCGAAGCCGGCAAAGGCTTCGACGTGTCCATCCTCAACGCCGCCCCCACCGGCACTCTCGCCGCCCGGCGCTTCGATCTCCTCTTCGTCTCCAACGGCAGGGCTGCCCGAATTGTCCTGAATGCCAGCGAATTCGTGGAACGAATCCTCTACCCCAACGAACTGTACCCTCGCAAGCCGGTCCGCAGCGTGACCCTCCGCCTGGCCGGCCAGAACCTCAGCGGGGTCGTGGCAGTTAGTCATGGAGATGATCCCCACCTTCCCGGCGACTACGTGATTCATGTGAGCCCGAGCGTGATGGCCGAGGCCGATCCGGGGTTGTCGTTGGTCTCGGCGGTGCAACAGGCCATGGCTCGCGTCTGGCTCTGGGACGTGGGCGGCGCGCCGCCGAAGTGGCTCGTGGACGCCATGGTGGAGTACCTTAGCTTGTCGGCCGGGTTCGCCGGCAACGCCGTTCCACTACGACCTGGTGGTTCGTGCTGGGGAGAGGATGAGGACCCACCTAGTGTTGCACGATTTTTCAAGTTCTGTGAAGAGAGGAGGCCTGGGTTCGTAGCTCGGTTGAACCGAGCCATGAGTAAGCACTGGAACGATATCATGGTGGACGAGGCGTTGGGCTCATCGTCTCGACGGATGTGCTCGGCCTATCGTTCGAGGACACGTCAGCGTGGGGAAGTCTCCGGTCCCAAGTCAGTGTTGGGGGCCATGTGAAAAATTGATGGGGGAATGGAATCATCCGCGGGCGATGATGTGTAAGGGAAGGAGTGGTCCAGGCTTCCTGGAGGTTGGAACCATGGTCCATGGGTAGGAGGAGGTGCGGGCCCCGGGAACCAGGAAATCCAGCCACAATTACTCAACTAGGCCTACGCATTTATGGCCCTGCAATGAATGCGTTGGCTGCGCGGATCGGCCCTGCTTCTATTATCCAGTAGTTGCTATATTCGTGGTTTACTTCCGGTTCCATCGTCCGATTTCTTCTCTCTCCTCATTGTTAAACTGCTTGCAGGGAAATGCAGCATATTCTTCTTGTAGGTGACCTATCTCTATCTGGCGCAAGTTTATACCATTTATTTTTTTTCAAAAATTCTGGGGGCCATCCACTACTTAGTTTTTTGTTCTATATGGTAGCCTTTGGTGCAATATATTTGATTGACATCAGCAACATGCCAAACTGGAAATGAAGTAGAGAATAGAGTGGTTATTAATATTATATATATATATATATATATATATATATATATATATATATATATATATATATATATATATATATATATATATATATATATATATATATATATATAGATAGATAGATAGATCGATAGATAGAGATGATTAAATTTCTAGCTGGGGTCTATCATCCAGCATTACCAATTGGGGATGGCAGATTCATGACCACCTAGCTAGCTATATAGGAAATATATATGATCAAGATGTGGGATGTTAGGCAACTAGAGTGTGACTAGTTTAGCCCGAAGAAGAATCTTGAAATCATTTTGTCTTATAAAAATCCATCGATATGTGTAATCCATGAACAGGAAAACAATTATTATATAAGAGTGACTGCATGATGAGATGAGATAACATGCAACCTACTAGCTTATCAGAGTGTCTATCCTGGACATGAGGTATAACGATTAACAAACACGAGGCATTGTGCCTTCATTAGAGTGTCAATCAGACATTACCTTCTTTGTTAAAATCACGTTATTTGGTTAAAATATTTTGTACAAACATAGGTGCTCATATCATGATATCATCATAATCACTCTCTTCTTGCGCTGTCCCACATAACATATCACAACCGTAGATACATAGACAAATATTGCTGATAGCTCTGGTAGCCGTTGCAGCACAATACAACCATGGAGCCCATTTTTAGTTTTCGCCAAGCAAAACAAGTAGCGACTGAGCCAGAAACTAAGATCTTAGTCACCATCCAAATTGTTAATAATGAAAGCGCAAGGTGATGAACTATCATTATCTTTTCATTATCATCATTGATTCCCTCTCCTTTTCACCTCCACAGATGATCAAAATAACTTAGCTCATCGTATAAACTACAGTAGGTCTTCCTTCCGGTCATAACCTCTTCTTTTAAATGCAAAGGGAGCCATAGCCATCAACTTTATTAATAAAAGGGCAAGAACTAGAGAACCTATTGCTGTTTCAGAAATGAGTCATGTCATATATTAATCTGGAGGTATACATAAGGTGGAAAGGCCAATTGCGAAACTCAATCGATGTGGATTTTTGTGGAACACATCTATGAGGTGACCCCCCAAAATGGACCTACGAAATCCAATCTACCATCCAAGTAGGTCTGCTCTTATTTTGTGATGAACAGATAGTCCACCTGCACAATTTGATTCATTCAATGTGTTTGATATCATTGCTACACTTATTTGTGTCCTTGCATTTGGTTATGGATGTTGCTTTTATTGTAACATTCACACGATAGGCTCGTTTGGCTCGCGAAAAGTATTTTTCCCCCTATAAATATGATTTTTGGGAAGCAGATTCCTGAAAAAAAAATGCATGGGAAAGTACTTTTGGCATGTTTGGTTGACAATGGGAAAGTGACAGATTTCCAGAGTGCTTATGTTTGGTTTACCATTTACTTTTCTGAAAAAGTTATGTGTAATTCCTATTATACCTTTAATAAAAATTATGTCTTTAATACCTCTTTAATGCTGAAGGACTTTTTTGGAAAAAAAATAAAAATGGAGTGATTTCTGGTTCACGGAAAAATAATTTTTACATGAAATGTAGGAATCATATTTCTATGGGAATATAATTTTTCCGTCTCCCTCATTTGAAAACAAATTCGTAGGAAAAGGATGCCTAGGAAAATACTTTTGGCATATTTAGTTGACCATGAGAAAGTGACAAATTTCCAAAGTGCTTATGTTTGGTTGGCCATCCACATTCCTGAAAAGGTTATGTATAATTTCTATTATGCCTTTAATAAAAATGAGGTCTTTAATGTCTCTTTAATGCTTCTTTAATGCTGAAGGGCATTTTTGGGAAAAAAATAAAAATGGAGTGATTTCCGCATAATGGAAAAGTAACTTTTTCATGTTTATCAAGGAAAGACTTTCCCATGTTTCTCAAGGGAAAGACTTTCCCATGAAATGTGGAAATCATATTCCCATGGAAATACAACTTTTCAATCTCTCTCCTTTGAAAACTGCAATCAAACAAGAGTCATCTCATTACTTTTTCGTTGACAACACTTTCCTCCCTTCTTTTCCTGCGAACCAAACAAGCTCGAAATATTGGAATCATATTTCCATGGGAATATGATTTTTCCGTTTTCCTCATTTGAAAACTCTAACCAAATAAAAAACACCTCATTAATTTTTTTTATTGAACATACTTTTCTTTCTTCTTTTTCCACGAACCAAACGAGCTCTATGTATCTAACATTTGAAACGCCTGCATCAATTCCACTACTTAATGCATGCATGTTTTATTTTAAAACATGTCATCCAGAATGAAATGCTTGACATGGAGAACCCGCGATACATGTCGTGAGGAATGCTTCGTGCCAATTAGGAAATCAATTTCCACGATGAATAAATCAAATCATCTTTATTCTCCCTGGAGGGACGTTTTCGGTTGTGGCCGTCTCTGACGCAAGCATTGCGTGCTTTGATGGCAGATTGATGTCATATTAGGCATGATGGCATGTTGATGTGATATTGCGCCGATATCATGGGCCTATGATGGCCCATGTCATGGTCTAGTCTGCCGTCCAGATGTTGTGCGTGTCGTTATGTGAACCGTTGCATAACGCATGAAGGGGCAAATTGATTTTTACTGGAGACATTTATAATATGAATTACTTAGGAAACCGACCGTTGCCCCCAACCCTAGCCGATGATCTTGGATTCCTGATCTACGCCCCTTCGCTACCAGACCGAAAATCCAACCAAGATACCGTATCGAATCCTTCCCCTCCTGCCTCCCCCCCTCCTCCCACACGCTCCTCACGCTAGTTTTAGTTTCTTCTGGATTACGAATTTACGATTGCATATTTTAAATGACGTCCGCGTCCGAGTCAGGGAACCCCCAACAGCGGCAGCAGCGGCTGGTCGATCACCAACTGCAGCCAGGCAGAAGCGCCGCTCCGCCGCCGTCCAGCTGGAAGCTCTCTTTGGAGGAGATCATCAAGTACTTCTCCCTCCCCATTGCGGAGGCCGCGTCTGTCCTTGGTACCTCTTTCTTCCTATTTCCGCTGCAGTTTCTTGATTTCTTGTTTCTTGTCTCTGCATTGGTTTGAATCATTAAAGCAAAGATGTCTTCTTTTGAGGTTGAGACGCTTGGATTTTTCTCCTACTGGCATGTAATGGCTTGAGTATGTCCTTCTTGTCTTCGAGAAGTCCTCGGATTGGTTTTCCTGATGTGCTGGCATATGAAGAATCCCATTTTCTGAGGTGGAGAAATTTGGATTCTTCTCCTATCGGCATGTTATGGCTTGCTTATCTCTCTTTTCGTCGTCAATTATTTCAGATTGGTTTTCTTGATTCTTTGGTGGATCGTTAGCTTCAATTTTCCTACTTTTTTGGCCAGGCGGCTTGAGGCATTTCTTGAACTAAAAATTAAAGGTGTCAGAATTGAGGCTTTTTTCCCCTTGTTTTCTTTTTGCAGTTGTTGTTGCTGTCAGAATGCTTTATTGTTCTTTTTCAGGAGCAAGTGTGCAATTTGTGTGACAATGTTAAGGAAGGATTCTTGTTTTTTTTAAACCCAGTTAAAGATATCTGGTTTATATCCGAATCATGCAAGGAATATGAAGTCTGTACGAAAGAGAAAAGATTGTCAGTTGATAAATAACTGATTGCAGTCTTCAAAATCATGTTCTCGAATCAATCGTTAGTGAAATGACAATTTGTTAAGAGAATACTGTGAAAGGCAGAAGGCATCCCAATGTTCATTAGACAATATGTTAAAAATCAAATATGATCTTATGATGGATGATATGTGTGACTTTGAAAATTACGAACATGGTTCAGGATCTTAGCGGTTACTAAAATCCATTTGCCTAGTTATCTTGGTCTGAAGAGTTCAACATGAGAGGTTGGTTTCCACCCTTGGGTTACCAAATCATATGTGCTCCCATTATGTTCCAGGCCATACGATGCTATTTTATTTTATGTTTTTTCTTTGTTTTGAGTTTTTGTTATTTTCGTTTTTCTTTTTACTAGATTCTCTATTATACAGTTTTCCAGTTGGATGGAAGAAAAGAAAGGAATGAAATATATTAAACAAATGAAAATATTAGTTTTGTTGCTTTTAGGCTGATAATCAGAAATGTTTAGGAAAGTGAAAGGAGGAAAACTAGGCAGAACCCTGTCAGAGCTAAGCAGATTTCACGTTCATTTTTTCCCCCTTTCTTTGAGTGCCTGATTTGATCTACATTGTAATGCTTTTTCTTTAAAACTTGCCATTCATTTAGGTCTCATTATTATTAATAAGTATGGTCCTTTTCTATGCATCTTAGTCTTGATTCCTATCATTCTCCAGGATCACATTTTGTTCCTGCTCCTGCTTCATGCAACTCTAGTTGAGACATGATTTCATTAGATTTAAGGGTTTTTGAAGTTTCCTATTCAAACCTTTTTCCGAACAGAACCGACCACACATCAATAATTGAAAAAGAAGGCTATGTTTGGGTTTTGTTGTTCTCGTAGATTTTGGAAATCAAGTCGAATCTTTTGACATATCAAGGGATGACTTTTTTGCATATAAGATTTGAAAATAGGATATTTAGTAAGCTTTTGGTCAGAATAGCCTCAGAACTGTTATAAATTAACTCACATTATTGAAGAGGGAGCAGATGTTGAAGTGGAGATAACATTGCAGAGTGCAGGATGCAGAGTAAGAGGGAGGAGTTGGAGTAAAAAGATGCGGAGGGCAGAAAATTCAAATAAAAACAGACTTCATTGCTTTTTGTCCATTGCCTGAGATCTGCCACCTGTTGTCTGAGTAAGTTTGCTGTTTGACATTCAACATAAAAGCAGACTTCATTGCTTTTTGTCCATTGCCTGAGATCTGCCACTTGTTGTCTGAGTAAGTTTGCTGTTTGACATTCATTGCCAGCTGCTATCATTATTCCCTTTGCTCTCTTCTTGTCGAATTCTCTCTCCATCTATTATTTATGGTTGAAAGATAAATAAAGGGTGAAGTGAATTTTAAAGCCTTCTCAACATGTCCTGCCTTGTTGGAGTGTCTTGTTTTGTACATAGGGCAAAACAACAAATAAGCTGAAGGGTATTCAGACTTATTTGGAATTAGAAAGCAATCAGCTGTGAGTTTTGTAGTAAGAGGGGGAACGGTTCACTCTTGTGTTGGTTGGCAAAGAACAAAGATGAGTCCATATTATGCTCGTATGGTTTATATACTTTTTTGTATTACTGGAAGCGGGGCTTGGCTCACTAATGAAGGGGAAAAGATTTCCCATTGACGTGTATTTCAAGGAGGGAAAGAAAGGGCTGCCGTTGAGAGGAAAGGAAAAGAAAGTTCACATGGAACTCTAGCATGCTAGTATGTTCTTGGTTCTTTTTCTTTCCCTTTTCCAGCTATGCTTTTCTGTGAATGTTCTGGATTGTTTTATGTATAGGCATCAAATGGTGGAGTCTCTTTACTAGGTATTTGGGAATTATTTAATGGAGCCCTGTGTTTAAGGTTAAGTTTGCATACAGAAAGCAAGGGCTTTTTAGGTTATCGAGGAGGCTGCAGCATGAGAAGGATTTTAGCAACAAAAAGTGGGGCGTTCTCTCAGAAGGTTAGCGGCAATCTCGTCTTATTCTTGTAATATTTACTAGGGGTTTCTTCGAGGGGAATGGCTGTATCACTCCATGTGTTTGAAATATTGTTAGGGAACATCTTTTTCTTGATTTCTAGTGGATCTCTCTGTGACTTTTGAAGGCTTACATAGCTCAGTTCTGGGCCAACTACATTATTCTTGTGCCTACTATGTTTCTATCTTTATTTCTGTGCTTGAACTATTTTATTGTGTTTTGTGTGTAATTGCATTGAATTGTGCAGGTTGTTTCTCTTACAGCTTGTTGGCCAATCCTCATATCTTTGTCCATCCCATATATCTCTGGTTTACTTGCATACTGGTCAGATCACATGTGCAAGTGGTTTTGGCCTATTTTGGTGCCTAAGTGATTAACAAGCAACTTGGTTGCATATGAGGGTAACGTTGGCCGTATGTGTGACAGCACATTCAAAGGTCCTAAAACAGTACAATATGCTTTTAAATGATGCCAATTGATTTTCCTTGCTTACCTTGTTTTTATCTATTTTCCACTTTTCCTGTTTTTATTATTTATTTTAGGTTTTCTGTGATTCTTAACCAAAACTGCAAACCGTAAAACTCATTGGGTATGCCTGAAACCAAAACACTGATGTTTTGAATCTTTATTAAGATTTTATGTAGCAAGAAGAGGACAGCGGTTGATCCATTAAGAAAATATATTGGCCAATTAATTGCTAGAAAAAGTAGAGGAGATATGAGCTGGCAAGTAAGGAGTCCAAGGAAGGGGTCATAAAAGACCAAAAACCTTCAGCTAAAGAGCAGAAGGTTCATCGGAATTGCAAGGACCCAAGTTTAAGATATGACAAAATTGGCATGGTGTAGCTTGTTAGTGATTTGGAGTGGAGGCAAAATTTAATAGTTAGTGGCCATAATCACCTAATAACAGCACCAATGCTGATGGAAGTTGACCGAAAACTGATCGAATGCTCCTAGATAGAGCCAAAGGTGTCGAAAACCAAACGAAATGATCTTTACAAGTTTTTAGTAGAGGAAGTGATCCAAGTTAAAGTCAAATCAGATGGAATTAGAAGGGTGCCATTTGTTGGACTTGTAAACATAAAATAGAGATAGAAGGAATTTACTCTAGTTTGTGACTGAAGCTTAGTAAGGTCAAAATGACCATTCCACTCAGATCTTGTTTTTGAATATCCTAATTGGAAAGAGCAAAATAAAAAGAAAGAGAAAACTACTTTAGTTGTAAGCTTTTAGTGCCAAACTGAAACCACTGAAATACGATGTCTCTGGATGACCAAAATTTTTTGAACATGTCATTCTGTTTAAAATAAGTTTTCACATAATAGTTGGTCCAATATGATCCAATATAGAGGCATTCCTACTTACATGGAGGAATTTTAAAAGTGGATTTCCAGCGAGTGGCTTGTCATCTGTTTCTATCAAATGGTGGGGAAGCAGCAGCAAGGAAGATACTGGAAGGACATTGCCAGAAGAAACCATAAAAGGGGAGAATCAAGAATCCCCTGAGTTGTCAAATGAAATTTCTAGGCATATGGCGAAAGCTAATCTCCCTGACGGGCCTGACCATAGTACAGAGGACAGTGCCACTCTAACTGAGCCATCTGCTTCCTTGTGCTCACTGAGAAGAAAAGCTGTAGAATGTGGCCATGAAACATTGAAGGGTGGAGCTTCTAAGGGCTATACAACTTACAAGTGGGGGAAGAGACACAGGTTAGCATTATTCCAAGTATTTAAATCATCATTACCAGATCAATGGATGAATGCCCTCTCTTGATCTTAGGGCTGTCCCATAATTCATTATTCATGACTTCAGAAGGTAAGGCCTTTACTCTTAATTCATTATTGACAAATTTCCGACAACTCAAGAGAAGACTGCATGTTAGCTGGCTAGCTGACCTGAAGAATCGATTGCTATAACTGCTGTTTATTCATTATCATTTTAACTCGTTCCACCTCAGGGTCCGCTTTAAACATGGCTGACAACTGCAATAGGCTACTTTTAGTGCCATCTTCGCGCCTTTGTATAAATCTGTTTTTTCCCCTTTTGCAAGCACGATACCGATACGATTTCTTAGTGTACTATATATGTACCAAGACTTGGGGTTCAGAGAAAAGTTTCTTGCCCTGTCTCCAACACTTGTATACCTCATCCGTTGGCTGTATTATCCATTATCATTTAGATTTTGTTACAGCACAGTAGATAGTCTTGCTAGTTATCCTAGTTAACGAGTTTGTTTCTAAAGTGGGTTTTAGTTACCAGTACTGGATTTTGCTGATAAAAGGTTGTCCTGAATGTAACCTCTGTCTGCAGGCTTATGCATCCTACTCAAGGCGTAGCATTTAAGTTTCATCTGTGGTGAGCAATTAATATAATGGCTTCGACTGCTCAGGCACCAGGGGTACTTACACGCTATTGTTGTATTCTCAATTAGCTATCATAACAAGCATATGACCTCATTTTCGTTCTTCTGGTCGATCAATTTAATCATACCTTAATAGTTTACATCCCATGTCCCATCTTGGAACGAAACAATATTCATCCCGCCAGCTGAGGGCCTTTTCTTCTGCTCACTTCTCAAGTCGATTTGTACAATATTACCCTACGAAAGTATGGGTTATGCGGAAATTCATGAACTTCTCAACAGGACCTGATAGTATAGAAAAAAGAAAAGATCTGCCATGTGGTGTTGCATTATTTTTATTATATAATTGTTGGGATAAACAGCATCACCTTAAAACCAGATTTTGTTATATTCAGTCTTTTGAGACCTTTCCACCCTCCCATGGCTTCAGCATGTGGCATAATGATCCAAGTCTGAAGTTTAACTTGTAAACTAGAAACATACTTCCTTGTTTCTGGAGTCTGACCCGTCTAGTGGTCTTTTTGAAATGATGCCTTTTGATTGAAGTTTTCATTTATTGTACCAAGACAATATTATATTTCATATATTGAGTTTTCTCTGATTTTCTGAATGCATGTTTATTATTGAGTTGATAAAGTTATTGGTAAAATGCCTTTACCTACCATTCCATATATTAAAAAAAACAGAGAAACTTAAAATGACATGCATTTTCCAGGAGGATAAAGGCACATTTGGTTTTAATATATTGCTTCATAAGTTACCCTTGCCAACAATTTTCCAATTTATAATGCATTAACCTTTGCTTTAATTGAACTTATAATCATCTTTAGTTACTAGTAAATTAGAATAGATCTATTGATTAGTTTTTTTCTAAACATTTGTTGCACTTTGATGAAAGTCTCCAGAAATTTGTACATTAAAATCACTTGTTCAAGTAATATATGCATAGAATAAGATAAGCTGCTAACTCACACATCTTTATTGTAAACCTATTAGAAAGCACATGATACACATGGACGTTTGCACCATTATCTCTTGCTAAAGATTGAAATACACTGACCCTTAAATTAGTTCTTGAATTTTTGATTCAATTGTTAGCTCATTGACTTGGTTAGGATGCAAGCTCAAAAAGACTTTCTGGGCAAGTCCTTTCAGCAGCAGTAGTTTTGTTAGGATGGTTCAGCTTGCCATTAATACAAAAAAACCGTTCTTTCTTTGATTTTTTAGTCTTGATGTTGCCTTGTTGATTATTTTTGTAAGCAGAGATTGTTTTAACAATAGTTCTTTGACTGTTTTAATCTCTACTTCTCATTTCATCTCCAATATATCTGTTTTAATGTTTTTGGTTGGTTTGGGAGAAATGAGGAAATCATATCATCTTTCTCCTAGTTAACATCAAGTAACTCCTTTATAAGAATGATCTTATTTTTCATTTCATTAGACTTGTGTCACAAGATATTCTAGTCAGAGATTGTTCAATTACAACATTTTGCCATCAGTTAAAATTTTAAACTCATGATAGCTATCGATTGAAGTTATTTTTCATGATACATCCTACGTTCAACCATTATGTAGCAGTATTTGAAATATCAGGTTAGATTTTAAATGAGAATAGATAGTGTTGTGGGATGGGGTTCCGAACTTTAGTCCCACATCGGCTAATTAGCGGAAAGATCTGTGCCTTAAATGGGGGGCTCAATAACCTCTTCTCATCGAGGCGCCTTTTGGGGGCAAAACTGTGAGGGGTGGAAAGGGTGGTTCCACCCGGGGCGCCACCAGAGGGTGGACGATCCCTGATCCCCAGAGCGGACAATACCTCGATGAGGACGCAGTCGCTTTCCTTGCTCGGCTGGTGTGCGGACTGTTGCCGGGGTGAAAACCCCGCAATAGATGGCGCTAGAGGAAGGGCCCTGGCCATGCACAGACCTTCCCGCTTGGGGGGGCTGTGTTGTGGGATGGGGTTCCGAATTTTAGTCCCACATCGGCTAATCAGCGGAAAGGTCTGTGCCTTAAATGGGGGGCTCAATAACCTCTTCTCATCGAGGCGCCTTTTGGGGGCAAAACCGTGAGGGGTGGAAAGGGTGGTTCCACCCGGGGCGCCACCAGAGGGTGGACCCCCGGAAGCGGTCGACGATCTCCGATCCCCAGAGCGGACAATACCCCGGTGAGGACGCAGTCGCTTTTCCTGCTCGGCTGGTGTGCGGACTGTTGCCGGGGTGAGAACCCCGCAACAGATAGGACCCAGTCACAACACGAGTAATGATAGAACATAGGAGAAGATTGATTCACCGATAGCTTAATTAGGCTTACATTGACAGAATTATGGACCTTGAACATCAATAGTTAGGAGTAACTTATTTGTGGGCATTGTAAATAGTTATTGGAGAAAAGATCGATGATTAGTGACCTTAAACTTCTGCAAAGTGTATAATGAACATAATTAACAGTTGGAGAAAAGATGAAACTAGATCTTCAGAAGTTCTGCTGGCCAGTTTTTTTGTTTTCTTTTTATTTCAAATGGGAATGTTGCCTCTTGCGTCGAGGTTCATGGGTGAACTTCTCGGTCTTGAATCACCTGTTTTCTCTGAGTTTGACTCAATTAATCAGTGTTTAGCAGAGGTCATACAAGAATGACTGGTTTCAATGGCCCTACCAGCTTACTTCGCAAATCTGCCCGCAAATCATCTTATTACAAGCAGCAGATATCTCATCTTGAAGACAGGCCCCAAAATAGTTCCCCGAAAACTTTCAATTGACATGGTCGTGGCTTGTAAATTGAGAACGTTTGTTATGCAACATATACAGGTATTCCTCATACTAAATAGATGCATGCTAGATAATGATAAAATAACCGTTCATTTATTAAAAACATTAACCTAGATGAATCAAGTGGAACATGAGGGAGTCCCATTGCACTTATGGTGAGCTTGGCTAGATTCTTACTCTGGATCAGCCCTCATCAATTCGAACTGTATTCCAGTTGCCATCTGAATCAGTCAGGGGATTATCAAATTTAAGATTTATCATGAAAATCCATATTCTGGAAAAGAAAAGGTGGTTGATATGTGTATTTTATATTAACCATGGATGTGGGCATGCCAATCAATCAATACCACAAGGCTTTCATGAACATCTGACAACATTATTGCATTCTCTGCTTAGTTTCAGATGGCACATGCTATCTTCATTCCAATATGACCTTAATAAACGTCCATTCATGAATAAAAATAAGGCATGCAAAAGCAAATGAACGAAGAAGAAAATGCCAGAAGAGACCGGTCATGGCGTGCAATTTTCATGGATTCATTATATACTTCTCTGGTACCCAGACAGTAATGGCTTCCTTTTGAATCCATTTAGAAACAATTGATGCAAATCCATGGCATTGCTGATGTGCTATCCTTAGTCCTTAATAAAACTCCAATTCATGAATAAAAATAAGGCGTGAAAAGGTAAATGTAGCAAGGAGAAAATGCCAGAAGAGATGGCTACAATGTGCAATTTTTACTGATAGATGATTACATGCTTCTCTGATAGCAAGATAGCAATGACTTCCACCTGAATTCGCTAGAAATGATTGATCCGAAATGCCTGGCACTGGTGAGCAACGCTGCTGTCTTCTTGGTTAGGGACTACGCATAAGCACAGCTACCAAAACCTGCAAGAGGTGACAAGAAGATGCGATTTTATTCTGCTGGAAGGAAGCGAATTCGAGTGGCAAGCAACAAACTCTGGCAGAGAAATCTGATATAGTTGGTCTGGAAATTTACTTGGATCGGTCATTGTTATGAGCCCCGAACTCTTGAAGTAGCAATTCCAGTGGTTCCTGCCCCTGGCTTGGTAGTAGAGGTTCATGGCAATGGAAGCATGGGACATGAAGTTATCTGGGTAGAAGCACGGGCGGCCCCTTTGCAGTATACTGCAATCCACCTGAGAGCAAGCATAGTTGATGTTGGCTAGAAGAGTGGCTTCATCAGATGAAGGCTTTGCGATGCACCAAGTTTTCTGCAAGACAACAACATTGCTTACGTAACAATTAATCTCTTTTCACTTCTTATTCCCCTTGTTCGGTTTATGCGTAGAATGCTTGGATTACAAAGAATAATAGAGTACGTGGATAAGCTTTTATGCTATGATTCTCGAGTCGATTTGGGGAATTACCTGTCCTTGCACCAACTGGACGGTTCCCCCTGGTAAAGAATATCATTAGCAGAGATCAGTAAGATGCTCGCTGAGACTAATCCAAATCTTGAAGGGAATAGAATATTGAAAAGAGGGAAAAGAAAAGAAAAGAAAAATTAATGGTTTATAAGATCAACAAGAACAGAACTTGTTTCCAGAACACAAGGAAAACACAAAATAATCTAATTAGCATTTTTGAGGTTTAAAGATCTGCAGGAATCAAAAAATATCTACATCAGAAGAAAGTACAAAGATGGGTCTTCAATTAAAGAAGATAAAATGAGCAGCCAGCCATTTGCCAAAAGGAAAGCCAATCTCAGTTATACACTCAGACGAGACAAAATTTCCTTCCTCACATCAAACTTCCACATTGATGTTTGCTCAAGCAAGAAAAGAAAAAAATCGCATCAATGGCAGCATCTCCTAAGAAAACCATGCCAGATTTCTAGGTAGAATAAGAAGTCCAGCAGTAAATTGGTTACCAGCTAGCAGGAGCACTGCAAAAGAGAAGAGTAGGAGAGAGGGAGATGCTTCAACTCTTCTGGCCATTGCTCTCCGTTCCTAGCCGAGGAGGAGGGGTAGGACTATGGATTGAGGCCTTCAGAATTGAAGTGAGAGCAAAGGGACCGACCGCTTTTAAGGTTGGGCGAGGGAGGAGGGCAACGGCCGAGTGCAACGGCTATATTTTCGGCTTTGTCTCGGCTTTGTCAAGCTGGGGGCTGCAGAAGGGAGCCCACGGTGGACATAAAAAGGTCGGAGGGAGCATCCCACGTGACTGACGCCCTGTAGTGCCAACTTTTTCCTCGATATCCGTGCATGCGAATCTGACGAGGTAATCGTGTATAAGACTACCTTTTGTATTCGTTTTGATGGAGCCCGGAGTATTGAATATTTGGGATGGGCTGACCCACGTCTTTGAATCAATACGAGGACTGAGGAGTTGGATGCGGGCTCAGTTTAGAGCTCGTCTCGTATTCTAGAAATCAAATAATCAAGAAATTAATATATTAATCCCTACCAACTCTGAAACAGACTTGAAGCGAAACTTCATACAATGGCTCTAACTATTTTTCTGTAGGAACTGGGGAAGTAGAAGAGAACATTAAAACTATGCAGATAGAGTCTAACCAGCCAATTTTCCTGTTTTCAATTTAATCATACAATTTTCTTCTATAAAGGGAGTTATTCATCTCTAAACTATCAATATGCGTAATGATATTTAACCATCAATATGTGCAACTCAACTCTAAACAATAGTGCAAGTTGCTGCTTACTGTATAATGGCACAAGTTAAATCATGGGGAGTGAGTCCAAGAAGTGAAAAGAACATCTATGCAAAGGTTGCTATAGGGATCAAGTATTGCATGTCACACCTCACAGAACGATCTCTTTTCCACCAATTTCAGATATCAATAGCTGAAATGTAGTGAACAGGAAATGTGTGAGTCGCATTCAAGTCATATGTAAAAAGCATCCTATCTTCTCATGAACTACAGGAGAAAATAGTAAGAGATCGGAGAATCTGACTGGAGTTTACATTGATCTTGAGTCAAGTTGATCAGAGTGAGTAAATATACAAGAAAGGTTTTATCAGCAAAAAGAACAATAATGGTAGTGAAAAGCAGGTTTCCTTCGAACTAAAAGGGATTGTGTTTGAGATGCGTAATTTTCCCAAGGAATCCAAAGTTCTCTACTAATCAGATCTGCTCTGAACTTGTTTTCCTGGTACTGTCCTGTAACTTTCTTCAGAATAGCTAAAACAAAAGCTCAATTGCGGATTTATAATGGCATGATCTATATTCTTTATCTGAGGTGGGAAAGCTGGGTGCATATAGTTGAAGGTCGTTACTATCATCATCCAGTACATTAGCATGACATTCACTGAAGCAAGAATTCTTGGGGAATTTTAGCCTCTCATTCAGGTGGCAGGACATCATAATGTTGTCAATAACTGTTAGCTGCTGAAATTGAGGTAGACAATGAAAATTGAATCTGCAGGAGAAGACACTACGTGGTAGTTCATTATAACTTGTGATTGAACGGGAGAACATTTTGGTGGTAATAAGTGTGGGAGGACAGGAGTATTTTCTGGTTCTTCTCAGTGCAAATGTAGCCCAGCCTTGATATCCTAAAGACCTTTAGACTCCAGAGCCTCAAGGAGACGATGAATGATACACGAACACGGAAGAAAGGTACAGCTGCTTGATCTTTTAGGCTGCTCTTGGAGATCAAAATTCTCAGTTTGTCATCCAACTCTTTGATGTTAAGGTTGAGTACATGGACAACTCTTTTTTCTTTTTGTATTTGTTACTTTTTCTTTTGTACATTAATCTACGATTAATAAAATTGTTGGGGGAGGCAAGTACTTCACTTCCTCCTTTTCCCTTCAAAAAAAAAAGAGTATTAGGACAACTCAAACGAGTTAAACCAGAAAGGGGACATGATAACCTGAAGACAATAGTCACAGGGTATAGACGCTTTTATGTCTTTTTCTTTTATTTTTTTTTTTGAAGGTAACCATTCACCCTTCTGTTTGGATGTGTGATCTCTTGATCACTCCCTTTTGTTTCCAGTCTTTGGGCTGTCTTTTATTTCATTCTTGCAATGAAATTTGGGTGGCCTGCCACCATTTTGCTAAAAAAAGAGAGAAAAGAATGCGGCTTCTTTAAGTTTTAAGGCTTCAAATTCCAAGAAAATATTCTTTTCACATGCAATTCAAGAAGAAGACATTCTGTTTTGAAGCTGCAGAACAGAATAAGTCGATTATAAGTTGCTCATTTTCTTGGAAGTTGTTCACCCCAACTCTCCATATATACTCTCTTAGCTATTCAGGCATAATAAAGTAAATAAAGAGCTTAGAAACCGCCATGTGTTTGCTGCTAAGGATTGCAACCGGGCTCTAGAAGCTAATAAATTTATGAAATTTATGCATAAAACGTTCTTTGCTTCAGCGTCCTTAAAATCATTTCTCCTTTCCTTCTCATTCCAAGTTAAGGGTCTTATATTTTGGTGCATCAAATCTTAAATCCAGCGGCTGGGAATTATTTTGCACTCTTTTTATGTGTGTGGTCAGGTAGGAGTGATTCTTTTCCCTCTCTCTCTCTTTTTGTTAAGAGAATAAGTTCTTTTCAGTCATGCTAACCAGATATCGGTAAACTCTGGAAGAGTTTTCGTCGGCGAAGGTTTTGCGTCCACCATTCTTATTGGCCTACATATCACCACGTTATCCAACTCCAGATTTCCAAGGATATTTCGATATGGAAAGATGACTCATGGTCAGCAGCAAGCCAAAATGGAAACATTCCACCACCACTTACGAACTCAGTTAATAATATCTCACTCAGGTTGTGGCTCATAATGCGCCAACTGTTCGACCTAATCTAAACCACAAAACCCTATCAGCCAATAGAAAGAAAGACATAGATTTCCCGGGATAAGGACTCCTACCTCTTTCCATCCCTCCCCACTGCCTTCATCTATTACTAATACCCCCAGCCACCCACCCCATCACCCCCAGAAAGCACTTCTCCTCCGTCTTTCTCCTCCTGCTACCAGTCACACGACACAAGACTCCTTCCTCCCTTTCTCCATCCAACCATGGCTGCCACCATGGCCCTCTCTTCCCCCTCGCTCGCCGGCAAGGCTGTGAAACTCGCCCCCTCGGCCTCCGACATCATAGGCGAGGGCAGGATCACCATGCGCAAGAGCGTCGGCAGGCCCAAGCCCATCGCCTCTGGCAGCCCCTGGTACGGCCCCGACCGTGTCAAGTACTTGGGCCCGTTCTCCGGTGAGCCTCCCTCCTACCTCACCGGCGAATTCCCTGGCGACTACGGGTGGGACACTGCCGGCCTCTCGGCCGACCCTGAAACCTTCGCCAAGAACCGTGAGCTCGAGGTCATCCACTGCCGGTGGGCCATGCTCGGCGCTCTTGGCTGCGTCTTCCCGGAGCTTCTCGCTCGCAATGGCGTCAAGTTCGGTGAGGCCGTCTGGTTCAAGGCTGGTGCCCAGATCTTCAGTGAGGGCGGTCTGGACTACTTGGGCAACCCCAGCCTGATCCACGCCCAGAGCATTCTGGCCATCTGGGCCTGCCAAGTTATCCTGATGGGCGCCGTGGAGGGTTACCGGATTGCTGGCGGGCCGCTCGGCGAGGTGACCGACCCTCTGTACCCCGGCGGTAGCTTCGATCCTCTCGGACTGGCCGACGACCCCGAGGCCTTTGCGGAGCTGAAGGTGAAGGAGATTAAGAACGGCAGGCTGGCCATGTTCTCGATGTTCGGGTTCTTCGTGCAGGCCATCGTCACCGGCAAGGGTCCGTTGGAGAACTTGGCCGACCACTTGGCTGATCCCGTCAACAACAACGCTTGGGCCTACGCCACCAACTTTGTACCCGGCAAGTGAATCAGCTAGTGTGTGCTGCTCGGTTTGGAGTTTCTGCTGTCGTATCGTTTGGATTTTTAGATCGCTGGTGATGTGCATTAATCTTGTGCAACGTCGACATGTACTTTTTAATTGTTAACGTTTAATCCTCCCGTAAATATAGAATGGTTCACGTTGTCCAAGCATTAATTCATCCATATATAATTAACAAAACCTGATGTAAGTTGGGTATAGAGTAGCTGATATAAGCATAAAACTTGATGTTGTTTGGAGTCTGGTAAGTGGAGCAGCTTGTAGCTCAAGTTTGCAGATACAGGCTAGCTCATTTGTTAGGATTCTTGCAATCCAAATTATACAATTAATTAAGTTGCTCATTGAGCTACAACTTCAAGCTATCCTATAACAGGTATCTTAATAATAATAAAAAAGAATTTTTTCTCTTTCCTTCCCCTCTTTTTTGCTCAGCCTCCTTTGTCGTTGTTGCCCACACTTGCACCTCTATGCTATCGTGCACCGCCTCTAGCGTCCACCCGATCTCTTTCATTAATCTTCTATACTATCCTTAGGCCTACACTTTCACGAATTCTCTCCCTATGGGCATCCAGGTCTATGCCTAAACCCTCATCATTGATAGTCTTGATGTTGACTTCTTTGTTCAGAACATCCTCATTTTTGTTTATGTCAACTGCACCAACTTCGCGTCTACTCTTAAGATATTCAATGGAATTTCTGTCAGAGATCTTTATTTTTTTGAACTCTTTTCCAAATAAAAGAAGTGAGCATCCTTCTAAGTCAATTACTACAATATAAGATGCAATGAGATTTGAGTTGCAGTGCAGGTTCAACTATATGGCTCCAAACAACTCCTATATATAGGTTAGGAAGTATTGTATTTGGGTTGATTGGATGACTTTCCTCAAGCACTCCTAAACCAAGCCGATGCTAGGTCCAATTTGCAAATGTGATAGGACATTTAGAGAAAAATTATTGTCCTCAATAAGTATATTTAATTTCAAGGTAATATGTCATAAATTGTTTTTGTTGTTAACCATTTTATCCCTGTTTTACGATTACGTCGTCGTACAAGGAGCTTTTTTTTCTTTTTCCATTAATCATTTTATCCCCATCTCATGATTACAATGATTTTTTTTTTTTTGAAAAGGCAAAAATAACCTCATTTGATATGACTACCACCCGATCCACCGCCTCCTCCCAAATAGAGCACGTCGAGAGCATGGTCTCAGGGCTGGCTGTCCTCATCCCCTTCCCCAGCGCGACCCTCCCCTACTCTCTCTCCTGCCCCCACATTTGTTTACACTACTTTCAAACCATGGTGTTTTAGAGATTGATCAAACAATAAGTTTCGAAAGCCCTCCAGAATAGACCGAGTAGTAAATCTTCAAGTGGGTTGTGCGATACAAACTGAAACGCTAAGAGTATAGACCAAATGATTGTGCTGTAAACCGAGAGGGATGAGAGCATTTGGTCTAGGATGAGGTCTTTAGTGAAGCAAAGTCTAAGGATATTGATTACCATATCCATAACCTAGGAGTAGTAGTCAAACTACCCAAAAAGTGCAAAAAATGGTGACATTATCATGCATGATAATAGTGGGATATGTGGCACACTAGCAAGGACAAGAGTGAATTGAGTAAATGGCACCCATTCTACCGCAACCTAGGATGTGAATGAGCCACTACTTACTATGTATAGCAATAGTGGCCAATGTGGCACATAATGGCAAGAAGAAGTGTCAAAGCAACTGATAAGAGTTACTTATAAATATCATATTATAATACTAAATAAAGGATCCTTTCGACATCCAACGTATCAACAAATTCTATTTTATCATAGCTTTACTTTATCTCGCACTTTGTTTACCAGCAGGACTCAACCTTAGAAGTAGCTTTAACTTACTGTTATCCTAATGAAGCCTAGGCTACAACCTATTCCGATTTATCTTTCACGAGCGATGGTGTAATGGTAGCAAAAGTCCTTGAAGATCAAAGTACTTGGATTCATGCTATTCTCATATCCTTTCTTTGATCACCATCTTTTCAGCTGCTCTAGCATTGGTGGTGCGCCCGTGTATTCATCAACCTTTTCACCATTGACTTGTTAAACAAGCTCTCTAGCATGTGCATCTCCTTAGGCGGTATGAGGAAAGTCTTATGCCAACACCGGCACTCCTCCCACTACCTCCTTCGAGACCTCCACCCTCTCCGACCTCGAGCATCTCCACTGCATTAGCAGCAGCCCTGGCGGCACCATCTAGATGGTCCAATATCATCCCACTAGCCAAATCTACACCCTCAATCCCCAGCCAAACGAACCCTAAAGAGTAACATAATCCGTCCATCTGAGAGGTGATTCATGTTATCCCTCAAAACAGGGATTCGTCATGATCCACAATTCTCCCACCACTATTAACTTTGTGTTCAAAAACAGAGTCGGCTCCTTAAAAACTCCTCGCCATGGGATATTATTGGGCAGTAAGGTGTTCAAATCTCTCGGCATCCAAACACCACCTTCACGCGCATGCAGATGCGCGCACTCGAACAATCATTCCGCCATGCATGGGCTTGAAAAAGGAAAAGAGAAAAATAAAGGAACAAGCTATGCAAGTATCTTCGCTTGGCATAAGAACTTCCTGTGACTGACCAGTAGATAGGTTCAAGTCCTATCTTTATACAGCAGCAGCATCAAGTAAAATGCAAGCTAACCAACATCTATTTGGGATGTTTGAACTGATTTCAGACTTGTTTTATATCCTCCAGCTCCGGACTTTTCATCACATAGTGTCATCTAAAAAGCCTGACTTACCCGAAGCATCCAACTGTCAGATATATCTCAAGGACTATAGAGCCTTTGACCACCTCACCGTGTAAATTGCAAACTGGAGCGCTGTACAAGGGCCCATCCAAAGAACCATAACAGCCGACTGATATAAAAATGACAAGACCTTAAAAATTACAACCACGGGGGAGCTACCTATACAGTTTAACTACATAATCAATTCAATTGAGTCCATCTGGGGTTGAAAATCCAAAAGAAAAAACCAAGTGTAATCTCATGCAACAAAAAATAACAATTTCCCCTGAGTCCATCTAGATCGTTTAGCAAACATTGTCCATTCTACCCAACCAGCTCCATGCAACAAAAAATAACAATTCCCTTGAGATTGCCGGCACCGGTAATCTCATGCCAAATCGAGTGAAATGAATATGTAATTGGCTAACCCAGCTGATATCTAGGAATTTAAGAATCAACATGCTACATATACTTGCGAATTTCTTCTATAGAATTTAAGATAACAGCTGGCATGCATAAGTATGAAGAACAATGCATTTTAGGCTGACTGCCCATGGAGAATGTTGTTCCTCATAAAAAGAGTAGACGTGAAAAACTATAAAACCTAGCAATCTGGACCCGATCCACTTGACTGGCCTAGACATCTTGGCCCAAAACAAAAAAAAGTGGCACATTCCGCGCACGAGCCTGGAGAGAGAGGAGGACTCCCGATGGGAGCCTTCTTCCTTCCAATCTTGTCGGATTCTGGTCACGCCTGAGGTTTATTTAGAGGCGCTCCCCGGTTTCTATTCCACCTCACCGGAGAACTGGTCTTAATCGAAGCTCGCCGCCGAGCGTTTCCCTTGATTCTTCATTTCGAGTGCTGATTACCTTCTCATTATTGTCGCAACCAATCCTCGCTGGAAAACTAGGTAAGGACTCGGCCCCCTTGAGCTACCCTTTCTCTCTTTCTTCCGGGGTCATTAGGAGCTCCAACGTGGGCCGGTGATTACCGGATTTTGGCCAAGAAGGGGGGATGCTCTGCTTCCCCTATTTTTGGAAACGAACCTCTGCTTTGCTTGTTTCCGACTGGTTTCACCCCCGACGACAGGCACAAGGGGCTCTCTCTGGTGCCCCACGACGGCTTATGTCCATGGCTGGAACTCCGCCATGGATTCCACAGTTTAAAGGGTCGAAACTCCTATTTATTTGATGGGTTTGGTGATGCCAACCATCGCCAATCGTCGGCCGTCCGTTGGCCGGTCGTGGGTCCCTTGACCCCATGCACCACTACAATCACTATTTTTGCTTTAAATCCGGTCGGCCAATCACCATATTGCTGGTAATTGTGTCTCCCCTATTATGATACTTCTTTCATTTTGCCGGTCATCGTCGGGCGTGGCACCCCGCCGCCACCGCCAAGGTCGTCGGCTGCTGGGGGTCATCGACCATGAGCACTGTTGACGACCTTCCTTTATTTCAAAAAGGATGGAGGGAAGGAGAGAGGGCTTCACAGTTCTCTTTTTTTCTTCCCTTATTTTCTCTCTTCTTTCTCTAGTTCTTTTTTCTTTTGCTCTCTTTATTTCTCTTATCGCTCTTTCCCTCTCTACTCGTTCTCTCTCTACATGTTTTGGTGGACCAATGGCGGGTCTAGATATTCTGTGATGTCAGGCTGACCCTTAGAGAGTCTCGGCCAGTGTTGTATGACCTGGAGGTTCGAGCTGGTATTGGTCTCGGGTCAACATTATGCAGCCATAGAAAGAGTTTCAGATCGACGTTATGTAACCGTACAAGGGGTCCTGAGTTTTCGAGTTGACTTCTCTCTCCATATCTTGGTGTTCCTTCCCTAATTGATTCGGAGAAATTTTTGGTTAAAAGGATTCGGTGGTAGTTTGAGGTTGCAACGTGATGATGGACCCTTTTGTGGACTAATAGAGGGTTCTGGATTGTCGGATACCTCGGATGATTTTTGATGTTGATTTGGTTCTACAGAAGAATAATCTTTAGTACAAGAGGACGTCGAGCAGGGTTCTACACACCCCGATTCGTAGATCACTGTGTGGATGGATGATTAGTCTGTTTGAATTGTTGACATAGAGGTAAGAATTCTTATACACTCACCTGCATAATTATAGATATTTTGTACACATACGCATGATATGCTAATGATCAAGATAAGTAAGATGCAAGAAGTTTTTTATGATAGTTTCTGTATTAAACCATGTTTGATCATGTATACTTGTGATTAATAGTATAATGGATGCATATATGAGTATAACTTACACTTGCATAATCAGACTAATGGATGCAGTGCTCTGAGCTAACTATGTTATATCGATTGCTCTGTCACGAGTGAAAAATGTAACACTTATCGATTGCCCCATCATAAAATGAAAATGCAACACTTATCAATTGCCCTATTACATGTGAAAAATGTGATTGTGGTTAGTCTAAAGCCGGAAATAAAAAGAATTGATGTGTGAATGTGAATTTGATTAATTGAACAAGAACTTTGGGATGATCCCGTTATTATCGATTGTCCCATCACGGGCTGAAAATATGACACTATCAATTGCTCGTCATGGGCGGAAAACGTGACATTTATTGATTGCTCCGTCATGGACAGAAAATATGATCAAAATTTGGCCCAAAGTCGAAAAGATAATTGATCCTAAATTTGGATCGGATTAAAAAGAAATGGAATGAAAAGTTGTTTGAAAATACTATTGAAGATTTATAAGATATCGTATGATATATCACTCTTGAATAGTTGAATTTTTATTAATATTTGATGCACATATATATACTATTTATTTGAGACCGTTTGTGGTTTTGTGATGTATGTAATGATTTTTGCTATTTTCAAACTTATATTATTGTGTTGGTGTGGATGTTTGAGAATTTTTATTAGGCTATAAAACTCATACTACCTTCTTTTTTTTCCTTTCAGAATAGCAGGTTGCTTGATACTTAGCTATGGTTAGGATAACGGATGAAAAGATAAATAAATAGACCATCACCGATAGTGGTTAGATTATTAAATTTTGTAATTATACCAATTTTATTATTTGTTATGAATTGAGAATATTATTGTTCAATGATAATAAGGTTGTAATAAATTTTTAGACATTACATATTTTTTAGGACTTTACCCTAGAGAGTATGTGATCATGTCTCGCGGTCGGACTCGGATGCTTGGTTCGGTGCGTGACAAAAACACTGCCAAAATTAGTCGAGCGTGGACCACCAGCGAGGCACCCATCATCTAAAATACATGAGCCTCAAGATACAGGACAACAACCAGTCAAGCCCCTCCCATGGTATACACAGCTGATAAAATTGAGATGGTCTAAACTGTAGCTACATGTGATCGAACAAAAATGCCAATGGCTTTGCCCTAGGGAGTATGGGATTATGTCTCGTGGCCGGACTCGAGTGCTAGGTTCGGGACGTGACAAAAACACCGCCAAAATTGGTCAAGCGTGGACTACTAGTGAGGCACCCATCATCTAAAATACATGAGCCCCAAGATACAGGACAGCAACCAGACCAGTCAAGCCCCTCCCATGGTATACGCAGCTGATAAAATTGAGACCGTCTAACCTGTAGCTACATGTGATCAAACAAAAATGCCTAGGCCAGGTCGCTTCTCGACTCCCTACAAAAAAATTGGGAGACTTCAGCTGTGGATCAGTATCTTCGTTGCCAGAACTGGTTAGATTTGTGAGACAATGGTCACCGGGAAACACCGAAGTTTGAGGATCCTGCTTGAGAACCGGAGTTACCTGGGCAAGCCGAGGTTTCAAAATAGGAGGGCTGCTGACCTTCTCGAACCCTCCTATGCTGATTCCGCCCCTGAAAACTGAAGCTTGTTCTGCCTGGAAGAGCCGTTGCTGTTCTCCTACTAGCTCCATGGTCCCACGTGGGAGCGTTCTCACCCTGTGAAGAACCAAAAAGTCTCGAGAGGGCACGAAAGAAAGCTAACCGATGTCAAAAGTAATGCAGAATTGACGTCCTTACCTGGTGAGGAGGCAGAAAACGGTTTACTCCCCTGAATTGTGAGCCTAGAGCTCCCCCATAACCAACTCTTCTGCTGGCAAAAACGGTGGAAGGAGCTTCTCTGTAGCTTCCAGGAATATTTGCTGAATTCCAAGAACCTCCGTGACCTGACGCTACATCAGCAAGTGGGGCAAAGTTATTCACAGAGATGCCCCTTCTAGCCTGAGCTATCGTATCTCTTGTGCCAGCACTACGCAGCATTGCTGGAGACCGCTGGAAAGAATTGCCTCCTGAGTATCCTTGTTGGATCGCAGCAGAGGGCAGATAACGCCCTGAAGGGTCGGTTCGTCGAGAGTAGGAAGCCCAAGTAAGATGTTGAGTAAGAAAAGAGTCTGGGAAGATATTAGTGTTGGGCATGCTCTGAGTTAAGATACCCCGTCTCGGTATCGGGCTCCATGCTGGTGCCACATTATAATTATGTCGGTACGTCCGGTACGGAGACCAGTTCACACTGGTATGATACGGTACGTCTCGTACCATCCGGTTCGGTACGTTCCGTACCATCCGATTCGGTACGGTACGGCGTACCATGCTCTCAGTAGCTCGCCAAAAGGTAGGGCATACTGCTGGATTCAAAGCCTGCATGGCCAAATTACAAACATAAGAAAATAATGACAGCAATAAATAGAAAATTTATTAGATAATAATGGATTGCTAAAAATGACAAAAGCCCAAAATGTGAAAATTAGAGTGTCTGCAAAGTATGCATTGACAGCAAGTATAATTCGAAAATCCAGCACCAGGCGGCAGCTGATAGTGCAAAGTCGGTCTCCATAAGCAGATCAATCCAATCAATAAGATCAAGACTAGGTTCCTTCTTCATTACGGGTAACAGCGAGCTTAGCACAGACCCCATAAAGACTTGCTCTCAGCCTGAGCACTGAAAATAGCCAGTTATCCAAAAGGTCCTAAGCCAAGCGAGGTTAGTTTAGCTCAAGACAGACTTGGATACATCCAAAAGTTACACGGCGAAGGACTTGCTATGCAGGAAGCCACCTATTTGGTCTAAAACAAAAATTGCAAAGAGGAAGCCCACCAGAACTCAAAGCCTGCTTTGCCGTTGCTGCTTTTGCACTCCACAAAACCAAATATGCACTCACAGATTGCAAAGAAAACCTTACATGAGAAAGTATGCTTAGAATAAAAATTATGATAAATTGTCAAGAGAATTCTATCAAGGAAGCTCTGTTTTAAACTGCAACAAAGATATTCTCCAAATTCATTGATCCAACATTCTCTTCTTTGTGAAATCTCAGCTCGTTGGTTATCAAAGTTCAATGCATAGTTACTGCAAACACTGACACTTGCACTTGAATTTATCATGCACCACATCACCAAGGAGATTTGTGTGTAGACTGGTCATCTTTTGGTTTTCTTAATTCCACTATGGTACCTAAACTCCAATAACATTTGGACCACTCATTATGGAGCTTTTCTCACTCTATCACCAGCACTATTTGATCCCCTGCACAAAAACATTCCAGCGATACTCCAGTACTTTGAACCATCGCGATAAGTTCTAACATAACTTTGTCTTGAAGAAAAGCAACGAAGTAAAATAGCAGCTTGCCTTATCCATTACTATTATTAACTCACATATTGCATTTGAGCTTGCACTTGCCATTATAGTATCCCCTTTCTTTAACATGTCATTGATGAACAAACTACTCATCATACCCAAGACAATCAACCTAAGGCACAATACTACCCTGCCAAGTTCCATTGGTATAACTAGTGTGCCCTTGATTCTTGATTTAGGTTCCTGACGTGACAGAGCATCTAAAATCATACATCTAGTACACCTCAAACTCTTAATATTCTTTACTGAAATTCTATAACACCAACAATAGACATAGCTTGTTGAAGGAACTTCATTTTTTTCAAAATTTTCCTGTTATTTCAGCAACACTAGAGCATAGTTTCATAGAACCTTCCAATTCTTTTTCAAGCTACTCCCCACAAATGGTCAACTTCACCCAATCTTTGACAAAAGATTATATAATTAGAACCCATCCTGGATCACCTTTTCATCATATTACCGGTTGCATAAAACAACTGGTGTGCATTCATAGGGACATCACACCATGCCTCATCTTCGTATTTTTTTTTCAAATATAATAATTATCCAAGCATTTTCTCATTTCATTTCCCTTCCGAAGCCATGAGAACTTGTAGATATGTGATAGCTCCTCCATCTTGAGTTGCAATTTTTCCAAAATCTTTACAGATACAACATTCTGACAGCTCCATTTGTTGACGATGATGATGTCATAGACCTTTCCCTAGGAGGTGCATCAATTGTGGAAGATGTTACGCCAATTATCCTCTTTGCTGAATGACAAGAGCCTCCTCTTCATCCCCATAGGAGATGTCATCTTTGAGATCAAGTATCCAACCACCTATTTTTCATTAAGTTATGAGGGTGAAAACTCTTCAACCATTTGGGCTGTACGTTTATGAGAGTCATGACACAAGTGTTACATCCTTTCATAGGCAGTTCCCTTGTAGCTTACTTCGATGACATCTCATTTACAATAAGTCCAAGGAAGAGCACCTTCTTCAGTTACATCAAGTATTTGAGGTTCTCCGACATGAGAAACTCTACATAAGTTTGAGTAAGCGCACTTTCATATGTTCCACTGTTCACTTTCTTGATTTGTTGTCTTCAGCGAGTGTTTTGCAGCTGACCTTGAGAAAGTAAGGGTCACTCATGAGTGGCCTGGGAACCTTCTAGCACTCACAAAGGAGGAGTTTTCATGGGCAGACTATCCTTTATGGAAGGTTCATCAGGGGTTTTAGTACCTATGGCTCCCATCACGAGTTGTCAAAATAAAGGACAATTCAAATGGAGTAAAGACTCAACCAAAACCTTCCAAGAAATCAGAGAAAACTATCACAGGCACCTGTATTAAGACTCCCAGAATTTTCTAAGGTTTTTGAGGTAGGATGGGATGTTCTCAGGTATAAGCATAGGAGTTTTGAGTCAGAAAGCTCATCTTGTCCCGTACTTTAGTGAGAAATTGAATAGGGCAAGACAGAGATACTCCACATATGACCGCAAAATTCTGCATCATCATTCAGCAAATTTCTCCTATCTGGAGCATTGTTATACTCTTGAACAGGCTGAACCACCGGAACCGGCACCGGCTTATACAAAGGTTTGTGGTACACACTGTAGGCACCTTGGTTATCCCGAGGTTGCCTGCCAACCCTAGGAACAGGGGTAGGCTATATAATTGGCTGATTGAATTGTTGCCCTGCATCCACTACCTCTAGGAGCGACCAACTCTTAGTACAGGAGTCTGTGTTGGCGTAACTCCACTGACATAGTTTCTTCTAGCATTTGTACATGGGTTAGGTTGGCTGAAACTCATCTTGGGCTCGAGGCATCAGTCTGGCGTCCATGAATGGTAACATGTTCAGTCTGACCCACTAATCCCATATTCACTTGTGCAATAGTCTCCTCTTCTCCTCGGTCCTTAGATCCCGAGGACTCTCCAGAGCAAGGTTCGCAGAACCGATTGTACCGGCGTACCGGTGAGCACCGGCACCGGTACGGTTCCGGTTCGGTACCGGCTTGGAACCGGTACCGAACCGGAGCCGCGCGCGCGGACGCGCGCGCGGAAATTAAAAAAAAAACACAACAAAACGCGTCCGCGCGCGTCCCAGACGCGCGCGGACGCTTCAAATGCCACAGAGTGGCATTTAACGGTGCCCCGCGCGGGGAACCGCGCTCGGGCGCGATTCCCTGCTGGGAATCGCGCGCGGGCGCGTTTCCTAAGCGGGGAAACGCGCGCGGGCGCGCGCTCCGCTCGCGCGCATTTCCCAATTAAAAAAAAACGCGTCCGCGCGCGTCCGCGGACGCGTCAAATGCCACAGAGTGGCATTTAATGCCACTCTGTGGCATTTAATGCCCCCACGCGGGCTGCCAGCCCGCGTGGGCACAATGCCCCGCAGGGAATCGCGCGCGGGCGCGATTCCTATGCGGGGAATCGCGCGCGGGCGCGCGTTCTCCGCTCGCGCGTCCGCGCGCGTTTTTCAAAAAAAAAAAACAAATGCCACTCTGTGGCATTAAGAGGCCCACGCGGGCTCCAGCCGCGTGGGCGCTCTTCCCCGCGCGTGGGGCGCGCTGCCCCGCGCGCGGGCGCTCTTCCCCGCGCACCCCCGCGTGGGGAAAGTGTGGCTTGGACCGGTGCGAACCGGGCCGGTTCGCACCGGTACCGGCTTGTACCGGGCCGGTTCGCACCGGTCCAGGTACAGAACCAATCGATTCCGACCCAGTTTGGGTCGGAACCGTTTTATACCCCTGTACCGGACCGGTGCCAGTCGGCACCGGTCCGGTACGGGCTGAACCGACCGGTACAGGTCGGTTCAGCAGACCTTGCTCCAGAGCAATATTTGGCCTAGCCTTTCTCATAGACCATGAACTCTGGAGGTCGGGCTTCTTTAGAATCCTGACATTCCCCTAGTACAACTATTGGTCAGCCAATTTATCCACCATATGGGTACTATTATCAGCCACATTCATCACAGGATATGTTGCACATGCTGTAGTGTTTCATATTAACAAGGTATCACGGAAACAAGTCTCTTAACCTGTTTTTCTATTAAAGTCGAGGAAGATTCATGTTGTTCAACAAATGATCTTAGGATAGTGGCCACTTGACTTGTTACAGCTTCTAACAAGCCTCACTAGCTCTCATCCACATAGAACTTGACCTACAAGACAGTTTCGGTCAACAAATGGATCAATATTACTCGAGGAACATGGCTCTCAAAGCCATGATATGTAGGAGAGGTAGAGCCAATCTGCTTGCCAGGAACTTCAATTTCTAGCTGAGCCTGAGGACTTTATCCATATTGGCCTAGTCTGGAAAATCTGAAGTTCTTAAACAACATTGCAAACTGGACTTCCTACCAATCCTAATGGTTGAGCATCATTTCTTCTTCGTGGCAGCATCATAGTAGCTACCAATGTCCCATTGGGCGCGCTAGAGAGCTTGTTCACACCTTTTTCTCTTGGGAAGGGGTAGTGAGGAGGAAACCAAGCCTGTGACAAGTCAAATGGCCATGCAGGTATGCCACCGAAGTCTGAACCAGAAAGAGATGCTAGTGGTAGTGGGTCCTACCACCTTGAACTTCGAGGATTTTTGCTACCAAGGTGCTGCCTTCTCAGAGAAGGGAAGCGGGGAATACGGAGCTATGCTAGGAACTACGGAATAAGGGTAAAGTAAGATAAATGAAAGCAACAGGAAGATAACATAAAATAAAGAAATCAATAATTCTTTGATTGGTCAAGGGCCTTTTCTTAGAGTTCTAATATTTATACAATCATAACTAACTACCAGGCGGCCGCTTGCTTCTCATGCTGAACAATCATTACTAACTACAGCAATCAGTTCCTGTCGCTCTTCCCACTTTCCACTTCGTGCATGTTCCATACCCATATTAGCGACCTTCTGCTAGACCCATGGTTTCATCTCCACAGGTCATAAGACCTGATAAGCCTCAAGTAATGTACTTAATATCTTGGATAGGCAACCTTCAATTGGCCTGTACTCTATCCCTCAATCTCTATTTCATGCGCTCCTTCGGCCTTATTTAGCTGTGACATTGTTTTAGATGCCACTCAGCCTACTGAACATCATATGGTAGTTTAATTAGTTAGATTTTCAATCATCTCCTTTGGTCCATTCAACTTAACCACATGGCCCTCATCCAACCGAAACTTAGAATTTACACTATAACCTAGGACGTAGTGTAAACAACTCCCAAAATAACTTAGGGCACCAACATGCTAAATGGGTTGAGTTTTTGCAATACACTTTTGTTCTCAGACATTGCTTAGGTGTTGAGAGCAAACTAGCAGATGCACTTCGTGAGGAAGTAGCCATCCAACCTATCATGAATGTATAAGTGGTGGATTTTGATAGGATCATTCATGACTACTCTTCATGTCAGGATTGTGGTGAGATATATGCTATTTTGACTAGTGATTCACCTTCTCATAAAGTATATTTATTGTTTGTGACGGTTACTTGTTTAGGAGCAGCTGCCCATGTATTCCCAGCACATTTTTGAGAGATTTATCTGATTTGGAAATTACATAAAGGTGGAGGGGTAGGTCATTGTGAGAGAGATAAAACCAAGGTTCGCTGTCTCGGTACCAGACTCCGCACCAGTGCCACATTAGCACAGTGCCACTCGGTACGCCACTCATACTAAGTACCGGTACCGAACCGGTACAGTACGCTCCGTACCAGCCCGAACTAGGCCGGTACGGCATACCATGGATAAAACCAATGCCATTGGTGGAGGATAGGTTCTTCTGGCCTAGTCTCAAGCATGATGTGGCATGTATAGTTGCTTGGTGCTATACATGTTAGATAGTGAAGGGCAGAAAGTAGAACAAATATTTTAACATGTTGCTGCCTATTGCACATGCTCTGTGGCAAGACACTAGTTTAGATTTTGTTTCAGGTCTTCCTAGGACACTTGAGATCATGATTCTATCCTGGTTGTAAAGGACCTAACCATGGTCGGTGGAACCATCCCAAACCGCTCGGTTCGAGGTATTCCGAGCCGTACCAGCGGTGGACCGGGACAGTTCCAGCAATGAAACCAAGACCGGTGATGGAGGAAGAGAGAAGAAAAAAGAGAAAAAGAGAGAGTGCATGGGAGGGAGGGAGAGGGAGAGAAAGAGAGAGGCCGACAAGGCTGGGGAGCCACAGCACGGAGGGGTTTCACTTCAAATTCACAAAAATAAAAAGGGCCCCTTCCGAGCCCCTGTTTCGAACGAAACAGGGGACCGGAGGCGGAGCCCCTCCTCCGCGGCTCCCCAGCCTCCGCCTCCTCCGCACGGCGACTCTCCGGCCTTCGCCTCTTCCGCACGGCAGCTCTCTGGCCCTCCACTAGCCTCCCTCGGCCTCCCCCTTCTCTCTCTTTTTGTCTCTCCCGTTCTCCCTCCCCCCGCCTCTTCAACTGTGTCGCTACAGGGCCAGCATGGCACGGCGCGGGTCCGTACCGACCCATGCTGTTAGAGAACCAGTTTGACCTGGTACCGGCACAGCAGACATTGGACCTAACATATGAAAGTTAATTGGTATATTCTATTATTAACATAGTACAATATGATTTTTTTCACAGACCAAATTATTTCGAGAAGGCAGCAACAGCTTTGGACAACGAGTAATTGTCGTTAGTAAAACAAGTATGAATCCAGATATGTTACACATCGGAGGACATTTACCCGGCGTTAGATGGTTACTAATATGGTATTATCTTATATCTATTTTTTTCAATATTTTTGTAGCCTAATGGTAGATTTATTTTGGATTGTATGCGAAAAATCTTAAGAGGATAGTTATCTAGATCTTCTCCCAGACAGTCTCCTTGAGTGGCTGTGAGCGCAACTGGTCCACCTTCGCCTTCATCCACAGCAAGCAGAGGAACCGTTTGACAAGAGTGCCTCAACGACCTTGTATATATCCACTACAATCTGAGGTTGAGGCTAAAGTGCATTCAGAAGAAAATGGAGCTCAAGTATGCAGATCCGATCTACAGTGTTTTCGTTGATGATGACGATGATCCTATGATCGGATGGCTTATGGCAGCAGGAGTCGGAGCTTGACTATCCAGGATCGCTTCCACGACCAGCTAACTTCGTAGCCAGTGAGGTTAGGATCGTTGCAGGGCAATGGGCAGAGCGCAATATTCCACGCACTCCTACAACTGATCAGTTACAGCCGCAGAAGAGCCAGTCACCACATGACTCCTAGTCCGAAACATCCTCTCAGAGATATGATCGAGAGATGCTCGGACGAGGTCACTAATGCTACCCGCTTGACTCGATCAGGAGGGCGACATAGTCAAACAGAAAAGCACGAAGGGTAAGAAGATAGCTGCCCAGCAAACCAAAAAAAATAAAAGGTACTTGCAGCCCTAATGGAGAATGTCGAGTCCTGAACCAGCAGCAATGACGATTTTGGTGGTCATGAATCTGTTAGCCATAAAATAGAGGATAGGAGACCACTATTCATGAGACAACTGTAAGGTGGTCTTCGATACACCTGTAAGTTTCAGTTTGCGCACGCTATATAGGATAGAAACCACAGTGAACGACTTAGTAGAGCCCGCGAGGATACCATTATATATTATAGACGTGCTCCTCGAGGTTATTTAGAAGAACACGATGCAGCTGCAGATGACTTCGCACGTGGAGTAGGATCTATACACATCAGGTTCCGAGTTGTATACTGGATCTATTATCCGCAGCCACAGGCAGCCTATGATCCATAAGAATACGGATATGGATATGGTGCATCTGAGGCATCTTCCGATGGCTACTACCCTACGCAGCGTGAAGCATCTTACGAGTCGGATTTTACTGCCGGCATATTCGGATGAGCCCCTCTACAGCTATATTATTGGCCAGAGAATACCTCTCAAAGCCAGAGTTTCAGCGAGAGATCTGAGAGTGCTTATAACCTAGCGCACGTTTCTTATGGAATAAACGTATAAGACTACAATGCTGCTTGGTAAGAGGGGTGGGTTGATATGCCTCCTGATTATACTGATGATCCGGATATCTACGAGAGGCATCGCCACTCGACCCGATTTTAAATATCATTATGTATGTTTGTTGGACTTTAAAAGTATGTAATTGATTGTATTTTGATTTGAGGATATTTTATATTGTTCATTTTATGATTTGTGTTATTTTAAAGCAATAAGATGCATTCAGCTTAAACCGAAATCATAGAAACATCAAAAAAAAATCAAAAAAAAAAATTACACTTACATTCATAACAAAAGTTCGAAAAGAGAGAAAACTCAAAAAAAAGGGCGTGCAGATGCGTGAACCAGCACCAACCGCTTTGGTTCGGTTCGGCGCAAACTGATACTGAACCGTATCGGGCGCCAACCAGTACGGCTCCGGTACCGATTCGGCGAACCTTCATGTAGAGCTAGTGAGTTAGCGGATTTGTTTGCTCATTATATGTATAATGCACATGCTGAAACATAGCTTCGAGCAACGAAAGCTACAAATCTACAGTAGATGTACATAGCAAGTATCAAGAGTATGGAGAGGGAGACATGGTGATGGCTCGAGTTTGCCCGAAGAGGTTCATGCAATGAATCCTGAAGAAACTACACATTAGAAAGACAGGTCCCCACCATATCTTGCAAACGATTGGTGCAAATGCTTATGTGTTGGATATCTTTAGTGTGTTGGATATTCCTAAAGACATGGAGGGTAAATCTTATGTTTAATGTGGAGGACTTAACACTATCGGGAGCCCAAGGATATATATTTTGAGCCTTTTCCTTCTTTCTTTCCTACTACTTCTACTGCTGCATCTTCCATATCTCCACCATGTTGTGTCTACACTCCCACAGCCTCCCACTCCACCTCACCCACCACTGAGAAGAAAGAAAGAGGATTGAGGATATCATGGATGAGCAGATAGTTTCTACTAGCAGTAGTGGATTTCAGAAATACTTGGTCAAGTGGAGAGGATGCCTAACTTTGGCTAAAACATGGATCACATCTGATGAGCTACAAAAGCTTAACCCAGAGTTGCCAGAGAGACACCATAGGATCTATTTGCCAAAGGCAAATTTTTCCAGTCTAGGGGAGTTAATCAAGATTGCTACAGATTTCAAGTCTACGTAAGGTTAGCAAAGAAATATCCAAGCCTTTAGATTGACTTGGATGGCCTGGTGCCATGACAAGAGCTTTACATACATCATTGGAGTTTGTTTTGTATCCAAGTGTCATTTATTTTTATTCTAATTTTATTTCCTGTTTTAGACCATGTTTTTTTTGGTATAGTACTAAAGTGTGAAAAGCACTGAATTTAAGTGACTAGTTTAGTCTTATGTGTTATTAAAGAGTCGAGAGGGCATTTTAGAAATTAAATAAGGGCTGAGCTATTGTTCATGGCATTGCAACATGAGCAGTAATACTACAGTACTGTGCCTTTTTAAAGCTTCTTTGTTTTAGAGTTTTTTTTGCAACAACCTAGGACCTTACTTGAAAAGGCTAGTTGAAAGGTATTATTTAGATTCCTGCATGGATCCTCATATACTCCTCCCATTTAAGCCCTGGCGTCCTCGCCAAGCCAAGGGTCTAAATCTATTCAAATATAATCATAAGCACCATGATCAACTCATGGTCAACCCAAATGGATCCATGCTGCAATGTCCTCTAGTCCACATAAGTCATAAGCCGGATCAGCTCTGATATCATTTGTAACAACCCAGGATCTCACCCAAAAAGGCTAGTCGGAAGGTATTATGAACGTTGAATGTAGTTGGAAGGTATTATGAACATTGAATGCAGAATTTTTCATCAAAGAAATCAAGGCTCTCTCTCTCTCTCTCTCTCTCTTATCTGCGTGTGATATGGAATATGGGTCTGAGGCCCTAGAGAGTGATTCCCTATCAAACTAGTGTGAGATTGATTTGTTTTCTTTTCTTCTTCCTTCTCAATAATATCTTTATTATCTTTCTTTCTTTTCTTCATTGCTGCAGCCTAGAGCAAAACACCCCCTTCTATCTACCCTTGTTGCCATTTCCTTATAGCAGTCACTTTACAACCATCAGTCAACAGTTATTACAGGCTTTGATCTGTCCAAAACCTAATCTGCATAAGTATAAACAGATTTGCAACTTCTGCAGACCTGTTAGCCCTCTTTCTTTGGTTCTGGAAAACTTTGCAGTAAATCAGAAAATCCTAAACCTGGTCCTTGGAGCGCATCAATTCCTATTATAACTGAAAAGGTCTCAGATCTTGGGATGTCGTACACGATCTACGAGGAGGAAATAGGAACAGACTGGATCTGGACAGCTATTGCAGCATATTCACCCTGAAGGACGATGATCTGTTACTTTGCATCCTTCAAAGATTTTTGGTAATCTTCAATATTTTTGCTGCTGAATCTTGTGCTTTATTTGTGAAAAGTTATTCTTCGAATATGATTTTCCCATCTAGTAATTTGAGCCCTAATCCCAGTAGTTTCTAAATTCTAATTTCAGATTGCTGTTTAGTATTGCATAGCATCATAATTTCAACTGTTTTCATCCATGGTATTTAAGGTCTCCATAAATTTCAAGTTATAGTTTGCCATATTTGTTTGAGATCACTTACTAGGTTCCCTAAAGTTGTCCTACATCACATCTAATGCCCAACACAAATCAATAAAGATCTCATGCTTCCCTGCTCCAACACCTAAATCTACTCTCAAACCAACTCCTCATTCAAGCTTCTAAACTCCATATAAACCTTTAATTTTTTTCCCTCAAGAACATAATGTCTTTTCTAACATAGCAAGCAGAACTCATTACCTTTAAAAATATCCACTCCCAGTTCACATTCCCCTAGCTTAAAAGGACTACCCTTTCGCTGCATAACTGTATATGAAGAATTAGCCCCTTTTGTCTATGATTCTGTAATATTTAATATAGGGAAACATCAAGAGATTGTCATGCTAAGAATAGTCACCCAAGAAACTGAAAATATCACTCGTTTTCCAATTTCTCCATGCTTAACATCACTAAATAGACTAAAAGATAGTAATGAGCGTGTTGAAATTGTTTAACAAAAAAAAGAAGCTTATAGGAGGAGTAATTTATTGCAATGCCCCTCTTCTCAATGTTAAGCCTAATTTTGTTCTTCCCTACCTCAATACCTGGAAAAAATATCATATATGACCATACCGCAGTTAAAAATAAGCTCTATTTAAGTTTTCAAGTCCAGACTTACAGTAATATACTAACAAACTAATATTTTGTGGTTCCTTAATTGATTCCATGCACTAGATTGCTGGAATCCGCTACTGATTGAAATTTATTTTCCATCTTTGCCCAGATTAATATTTTTGGCACTAATCATCAGGGTGTTAATTGCTTTCTATATTATTGAGAATTTTCGCATGTTGAAAATTCTAAGAATCATAAACTTTCCTTAGAAATACTGTCAATTAAAGTGGGCAAATAGGCAAATACATTACAAGAGTTGATCCAAAAGTAACATATCTCTTTAAATCACACCTTGCTTATCAAATAACCAAGTGAATTCACACAATCATACCCACTTCTAAATCAACATAACAATTTGTTTCACTTTGCTTTCCTTGACAAGATAGACCCAGCTGCATTAAATTTATAAAAGGAATTCAACTCAGTACAAGTAAACATCACAGGATATGATTTCTTTTCAAAAGTGACTAAACCAATTTAAGATTTCAGCATCACTTATTGCATCACGAAGTTTATTGCAGTGGATACTCCTATCAACTTGTCATGCTGATGTAGGAAAACCATTAACTCATTTCCAACTCTTGGCAATTTTTACTCCTCAATACACACCTAAATCATACTGCAAAGTATTTTTGATTGATATTTCACTAGTGTACATCATGGATTATTCCAGTTAATCAAAAAATTAAAACTAGGGCTCACAAGAGATTCAAGTTGCATGGTACATTGATAAATCTGACGGCTGTTTAAAATACAAATCCCATAGCTTTTTCTTGTGAATCAATAAAATGTTCTTACATCCCTATGAATTGGGCTTTCCAGTCCTACAAATCTCCTACTCTTATTTAATCGTTCAAGGTTCACTGTGTTTCATCATATACAACTTACTATCTGGGGCAAAAGCAAGGGGCAAGTATGCAGAGTTGATCTTATAGGTGGCAGAAGAATAGTTATTAACCCAAAGATATTCTTTCCATTTTTGAGGAAGATGACTACAATAATACAGTATTTAGGAATGACAAAGCAAGCCATCACTTTTTTACTATCATCCAAAAAAAAGGCATCCCGGTGCACAAGGCTCCCACAATTACAGGGTTTGGGGACAGTAAGATATACATAGTCTTACCCCCATATGCAAAAAGCCTATTTCTATGTTTCGAGCCCGTGACACCCAGGTTACAATGGAGCAATTTTACTGTTGCGCCAAGGCCCACCCTCTTAAAAACTATCTACCAAGTTATGTTCTTGACAACCTATTATCCTGGAAGAATAGCAGGACTCGAACCTAAGTGGCTGCCCCAGGACTCGAACTTGTGCCATTGCACTTAACCCAAGCCTTTACCATTGAACCAACAACCAAGCAATGGCCCCAATTATATGTCATCCAAAATGGACCTAACATTAAATAGAGCAAAAAAATCTGTTTGGTCAATAATATAGCTACTGCTTTCTACATAAAGGTGGGCATTGGGCCGGCCCGACACGGCCCGGCACGAAGCGGGCCGTGCCTGGCACGGCCCGCCTGCTACAGTAACGGGCCGTGCTAGGCACGGCTTATAAAGGGGGGCCGGGTTGGGTTAAGGATTTCTGGCCCGCGGGCCGAGCCCGACACGGCCCATAAGAGCCTGGGCTGGCACGATTCGTGGGCCAAGCACGGCACGGCCCGCGGGCCAGCCCGGCATACTATGGGCAACATCGTAATCTGCCGATACAAACCCCAGGAAAAATAGATGGGGAGTCGCCTCAGATATCCATCCCTCCTCCTACAAGGAAAAGAAAGCCGCAAGCTCCGGTTCTCTCCCTCTCGCCGCCACTTGAAACCCTAATTTCTTCTTTGCGCCGCACCAGCTCGGCTCCTCCGATCCGCCGCCTACCAGGGAATTCAGCACGATGAGGGGATCGAGTCCTGATCTCGCCGGGAAGCGAACGAAGCACGGCGGCTGGTGTTGCCACCGCAAGCACGTTGAAGACGAGTAGCCCTCTCTCCTCCCTCTTCCTTCTTTAACAAAGAGAAAACTAAGAAAAAAGGGGTACAAGGAAAGCGGTCTCATGATGGAGGAGGTGGCGGCGGCGGCGGCGGCGGTGGCGGACGGGAGGTGCATCCTTCATGGGCGTTACGAGCTCGGCCGGGTGATCGGTCAAGGGACCTTCTCGAAGGTTTACCTCGCCCGGAATCTCCTGACTGGGAAGAGCGTGGCGATGAAGGTGGTGGGGAAGGAGAAGGTGATCCGGATGGGGATGATGAAGCAGGTGAAGCGCGAGATCTCGGCGATGAAGATGGAGACCCACCCCAACATCGTGGAGCTCCACGAGGTAATGGCCACCCGGTCCAAGATCTTTTTCGCCATGGAGCTTGTCCGCGGCAGCGAGCTCTTCTCCCGGATCGCCTGCGTCGGCTGCCTACGGGAGGAGGCCGCCCGGCACTACTTCCGACAGCTCATCTCCGCCGTCTTCTGCCATGGCCGCGGCGTCTTCCACCGGGACCTCAAGCCCGAGAACCTTCTCCTCGACCACGCCGGCAACCTTAAGGTCGCCGACTTCGGCCTCAGCACCTTCGCCGATGACGTCCGCCCCGACGGCCTCCTCCACACTACCTGCGGCACGCCGGCGTACGTCGCGCCGGAGGTGATTGGAAAGAAGGGCTACGACGGTGCCAAGGCCGATCTCTGGTCCTGCGGGGTCATTCTCTTCGTTCTTATCGCCGGATACCTCCCCTTCCAGGACGATAACCTCGCCGCCATGTACAAGAAGATCCTCCGTGGGGACTTCTGCTGCCCGCCGTGGTTCTCGTCGGACGCCCGCCGGGTCGTCACCAAGCTCCTTGATCCGAACCCCAACCGCCGGATCACGGTGTCCAAGCTGGTCGAGATGCCCTGGTTCAAGAAATCGCGGATTCCGAGTACTGTAGCCGCGTCGGCATCGTCGTCTTTGTGGGAGGAGAAAGGTAAGGAGGAGCCTGAGAGGCTGAACGCGTTCCATCTGATCTCGCTCTCGGAGGGGCTCGATCTATCGCCGCTCTTCGAGCAGGGCGGTGGCAGGAGAAAGGAGAGGATGCGGATCGCGACGAGGGAGCCGGCGAGCGGGGTGATCTCGCGGTTAGAGGGGGTGGAGGCTAAGCCCGTCTCGTGCCTAGCACGGCCTGTGCCGGGCCCCGCATGGCCCGCCACCCCACGGGCCTAGGGTCGTGCCGGGCTTAGCCTTTAGGTTAAGCGGGCCGTGTCGGGCTTAGCCTTTAGGTTAAGCGGGCATTTCATTTAGTAACAGGCCGAGCCAGGCACGGCCCGTTTGGTCTGTGGCTCGGTGGGCCTGAGCCAGGCCCGACACAGCCCGATGCCCATCTCTATTTCTACAATATATGAAAACTAGTTGATTTGACATTAAACATTTTATAAAGAAAAAATGTGACAACTTGAATACAAATGTAAGTAGACAACATCCGATGCATTAACATATTTAAATATGAGACCTCTCTATTGACATTATTCACCACATTGCAAGCAGAAAAGTACTTAATCAGAAAACTGTACATTTGCTAAAGAAAATTGGATATTAGCATTCTTTATAGACTATAAGATATACATGAAAAAGCCTAGTCTTTAGTCTAATGTTTATAAATAATCCTTGAATCACAATATTCAGCCAGTTATAAACAACATAATTGAAAAAAAAACCCACAAATCGTTTAGAAAGTTGATCATATGAAACTGGATTAAGAATAGCAGCAGTCAGCAATTAGTAAGGCTAAAAAGCAAATAAAGGGTATTGTGTTACCATTGCACTTGAGAAAGCAGAAAGATTTTGCATATGTGAATTTGCTTGTCTGTATGTACATGCTGCAGCAGTTGGTTGTGCGTTGTTTGAAATCGCATAACCAGAGGCAGATGGAAAGTTTTGTTGAATTGTATGCAGAGCGGTATCATTCCTCGTGACCTCTGGTTGTGAAGTTGAAAGCATACCATAATTGTCAGTGCTTGTGCCAGTTATAAAAGAGACGCTATCATCTGAGAAAGGTCTTATCTGCTCATCATGATGATACTTGGATATTCTGAAAATAAGCATATATAATGTCACATATAGATACACACACACACAAAGTATGCTTACGTTCAAAAGGAAGAAAATAATGTAGGCAATACCTAGTATCTGGCTGACCAATTGGAGGCACGCTAGTATCTGTAACTGAGGCTACCTGTAAATTACTTTTCAGAGGCCTTGGAATAAAAATACCAGTAGATGGACCAGTTACACCAGATCCAAAAGCGCCAAAGCTCAAACGTGAGCAATCTGCTTTGGTAACCTGCAGATGCTCAGGAATTTTTACTGCAGGGCAACTCTCTGCAGGTGCAGTATCATGTTCCTCATACAAACTTAGTTGCTGCAAGTTGGAAATAGACAGTGAAAGCTCCATACCATCATCCTCAGCTGAAAGGTTTCAGGATGCGACAACCAAGAAAGAAATGTCAATATGGATGTCACTTACTGACTTTTAAGATAACCACAAATAATCCAACAAGCAAGGTGAGGTTTTGGATAAGATCTGATGTATTATCTGTACTATGTCAAAGCTACATTTATGAACTTAAAAACAAGTGTCCAGTACCATTATCAAGCCAAGAATAGGAGTGGAATGGCAAAGATGGGCATGCAGCACTCTAAATATGGCTATTCTTTCTTCAGAATATCTGGAGCACTGGATGAGTAAGTCTGTCATTTCTTAGCAATTAAGCAACCAATATGTTTGGCTTAGTTGAATTTATAATCCCATATCATCAGATAAAATCATAAAGGTATTAATAAACAAAATAAAACACAAACTTCACCAATGTTAACAATCCTAGGAGAAGATTTTCTTTGCAAATTTGATGAATTTTGTGTACAAATACAATTACCGAAACTAACAATAGATCCAGAAAAATTGTTGCTCACGCACAAATAGGATTATATATACATTTAAACTTTAAAGAAGAAGGGGGGTGGTATGTGGTGGGGCACATCTAATTTCACTTTCAGAGATTTAGGAAATAAAAGAGAATTAAGAATAGAAAAGCATTGTATCTATATGATTTTTGTCCACTAATTTATGCAATTCAGATTCCAAGTGATTATGATCTATGTGAACTATGTGAAAAAGAAAAGAAGTAAAACTATCAGTGCACAATGCTGCATGAAAGTCCCTAGGTCAGAAGGAAGAGACTTGTTTGTCCATTAAATGATTGAACTTATTATTCGTCCTTAAATCTGAAACAGATTCAGATATATTACATTCTTAATGCTTATGACTGGTTTCATTCTGATACAAGGTGAAAAAATGCAGCTTTGAGTAAATAAATGCGAAGTTTAACTTTTAAGCACCAACTTGTGCTGCTCCATGCTGGCACTGGGTCAGCATTGCACTTATTAAGTCTTTCTTGATGTTTTAAATAAAAAAGGACTCTCAAATATTTTTTTGACTTTTCATGTTTCAGCATGGCATGACATTCATCACTGGCCAACGGCCTGCACACCTGGTGTTGCTGGCTCTCAAACACTTGAATAAATGCAAATAAAGTTCAAATCAGAAAAGTACTGACAGCCCTTCTACAAAAATTTTACGAAGCAATTTTGGGATATAGGCTCTAAGGATGCACACACTTGGAAAATGTAATGTAACCACAAGATGGCCAAGAATAAGGCAATCAAAATTCTACATTCTTTAGAGATGCTACATTGAAAAAGGATGAGAAACTGAAAACTTCACTAGTATGATGGAGCATCAAACTGGAAAAGATATATGAAGAGGGCTGCTAGAAAAGTTCTTGAAACTTAATGGTGGAATGATGAGACCCAAAAGGCAATCGTGACATAGATCTCTTACTTCGAGCAATAAAGGACAAAATGATGTCTAGGAATCTAAAATATATGATGGAAAAAGAAAAAAGACAAAATAGAGCTCCTACAGACCTGATTTCTTGATGCTTTCTAGGTGACCAAGTTGGTCACCACTCACCACTCACCGAGACCTTTCGAGTTTTGACCATGTCAATTTCTATTGTTTCCAGCTCATAAAACCCTTACCACCTGGTAGTTGCAAAACTATTTTATATCCTCGTTTCAACATCTCTAAGGTAGGCATTTTGATCACCTTTTCTAGAGTCATAGTGCAATGGTCCCAAGACTATGGATGAGGTCAATATGCTTGTCCGAAGCAAAACTATTTATTCTACAAAGTCGGGCATTTTTTGAGGAAAAATCACCTAGAAAACATCAAAAAAGTCCATGCCTCTCAATTCATTGCACAAACAATTACAGTACAAAATGAACAATAAAACAGGAAAATGAGAATCTGTTCTTTTATAGGAAGATATACCTTCATGGTGTCCTTGCACATGTGGAAAACCATATCCAGAATTGTTCACTTGTCTGTCAGATGCAGAAGCAGATTTAGTTGACTTGGTTGGCCGATTTTGGCATGTGATGATCCCATCTGATACTTGAGCATCATCCAAGAAAGACAAATCAACCCCATAAGCATGCAAACTAGATGGTGCAGGTTCATCAGCATAGTTGGCAGAAGCATCAAATATTTCTGAGACAATTTGGTCACTTCTGACAGATGGTCGATCAGCTAAGGACAATTCCTCATGAGAAGTTTGCTGAACAACAGCACCCCCAGGGTCACAATTGATCGCTGTAACATTTGAAGCATGATCATGAGAAGAATGTGATTCCCTATTCAGTTTTACAGCCTGCACTGTGTTTTGGCAGAGCCTAGAAGTGTCTTGAGATTTGTTCAACCCAACTGGATCCCATGATTTGGACTGATAGCCATCAGTTGCCACAGTAGGTGTGCTGCAAGCCTTTCCTTGGCGTCTACCCATCCTGACAACATCAGCCATTGTAGGACGAGCTGGTGCACCTGACCGATCAGGTTGGAAGCTGCATGGTGCTTGTGAGGAAAAAGAAAAGTTACTAACTGGACCAGTTGACCGTGATGTATTTATGGAATCAGCTGGACCAGTTGTCACAATAGGTGTGCAGGAAGCCTTTCCTTGGTGTCCACCCATACTGACAATATCACCCATTGTAGGACGAGTTGGTGCTCCTGACCAATTAGGTTGGAATGATGAGACCCAAAAAGGCAATCATGAAATAGAGCTTCTAATTCAAGCAATAAAGGACAAAATCATGTTTAGGAGTTTATAATATATGATGGAAAAAGAAAAAGACAAAATAGTACTCCTACTTAATGTTTTCTAGGTGATCAAGTTGGTCACCGCTCACCACATAGGCCTTTTGACCACATCAATTTCTATGGTTTCTAGATCATAAAACCCTTACCACCTGGTAGATGCAAAACTATTTTATATCCTTGTATCGACACCTCTAAGGTAGGCATTTTGATCGCCTTTTCTAGAGTCATATGCAATGGTCCCAAGACTATGGATGAGGTCAATCTAATTGTCTGAAACAGAACTATTTATTCTATAGAGCCGGGCATTTTTTGGGAGAAAATCACCTAGAAAACATCAAAAAAGTCCACTCCTCCCAAACTCATTGCACAAACAACTGCAGTACAAAATGAAAAATAAAACAGGAAAATGAGAATCCATTTTTTTTATAGGAAGATGTACCTTCATGGTGCCCATACACATGTGGAAAAGGAAAACCATATCCAGAATTGTCCACTTGTCTGTCAGATGCAGAAGCAGATTTAGTTGACTTGGTTGGCCGATTTTGGCCTGCGATGATTCCTTCTGATACTTGATCATCATCCAAGAAAGACAAATCAGCCCCATGAGCATGCAAACTAGATGGTGCAGGTTCATCAGCATAGTTGGCAGAAGCATCAAATATTTCTGAGACAATTTGGTCACTTCTGACAGATGGTCGATCAGCTAAGGACAATTCCTCATGAGAAGTTTGCTGAACAACAGCACCCCCAGGGTCACAATTGATCGCTGTAACATTTGAAGCATGATCATGAGAAGAATGTGATTCCCTATTCAGTTTTACAGCCTGCACTGTGTTTTGGCAGAGCCTAGAAGTGTCTTGAGATTTGTTCAACCCAACTGGATCACATGATTTGGACTGATAGCCATCAGTTGCCACAGTAGGTGTGCTGCAAGCCTTTCCTTGGCGTCTACCCATCCTGACAACATCAGCCATTGTAGGACGAGCTGGTGCACCTGACCGATCAGGTTGGAAGCTGCATGGTGCTTGTGAGGAAAAAGAAAAGTTACTAACTGGACCAGTTGCCACAATAGGTGTGCTGGAAGCCTTTCCTTGGCATCTACCCATCCTGACCATATCATCCATTTTAGGACGAGCTGGTGCTCTTGACCAATTAGGTTGGAAGCTAAGTGGTGGACGTGAGGAAAAAGAAAAGTCATCAACTGGACCAGTTGACTGTGATGCATTTATGGAATCGGATTCGCTGCAAAGATGAGCAAATGAGAAAAAATAGAACTAGATAGTAATGCCCCAACAGTGAAAATTATCAAATTTTATCCCAATTATGCAAATAAAATAAGGAGAAAATGTCCATATAGCTTTTTTGCCATTTAATAAAAAGCATACATACAAGACAACCAAAAATTATATGAAGAAGTCCATCAAATGATCAGCACAAAATTTTTGTAAAATTCAACCTTGAGGCAATTAATCCCTTATCAAAACGAAAAAAATTATCATCTAATCCCTGATAAAAGCAAAATAATAGTTCCATAAGCAGAAAACTTCCATCAAACATGTCAGTAAGCTGGTTGAAGCATAACCTGATATTGCAAATCCAAGATATTTAAAGGACTCACAAGCGTAGGTTGGTGGATATAGTTTTTAAAATCTGGATCGATGGATTTGCATGCTTTACCAAAACAAAACAAGGTGATTAAGTGCAAAAACAAGTTTTCACCAACTTCTAGCAGTGTTTTAATAAATATACGAAAAAAACCTCAAATCAAAAAAATGAGTTAAAATTTGATATATTGACAGGTTATGAGTGATCAAAAACTACATATATCACCTCAATTCCTCCATTAAAACATTTTCTTAGGATCAAATACAACAAAAGAAATTATGGCGTAAAATGTTGAGTTTCAATTTAGCCAAAGGTAGGTTAGCATATAGTAATGCAACATATGCATAGGTGCACAATTTCTTTAAGTTAAATGTTCAATTTCCTATCCGCTCAATTTGCTTTAAGATGTCATATAATGGTAATCACTGACTTTTAACAAATTTGATTAAATAGATGCCATGGAGATATCTAGCCTAGAGTAATACGACTCGAATCACATTAATTCTATCATGTGATGACATGCAGGACAGAAGATGTACAATTCTCCAGAGAGTTCCCATGTAAGAATGTGCATACAACATGGGTGCCATAAGTTGAGAAAGCCAAGCCAGAAGAGGTCAAGGAATGCGGAACCGAGCCAAACCAGCCAGTTTCGCCTATTCCGAGCCGTACTGGTGGCTCACTGGTGTGGTTCAGCCATTGAAAATGGCTCGCTGCCGGAGCCTGAGAGGAGAAGAGAAAGAGAGTGAGCGGGGGAGGGAGGATGAACGAGGGACGGCGGCAGACGGCAGCGGAGGGCCACAGGGGGCCGACAAAGGTCGTGGCCACGTCCCCTATTTCTTTCTAAATAGGGGACGCGACCGCGGCTAAAAACTTTAGGTTTTTTTAAGTGAAATCGGTAAATCGATTGCCGACTTCACTTAAAAATTCCTAAATTAAAAATTTACAAATTTTTTAGCCGTGGTCTCCACCGCCCCCCCTTCCCTTTCTCCAGAGAGTTCCCATGTAAGAATGTGCATACAACATGGGTGCCATAAGTTGAGAAAGCCAAGCCAGAAGAGGTCAAGGAATGCGGAACCGAGTCGAACCGGCCAGTTTTGCCCGTTTCGAGCTGTACCGGTGGCTCACCGGTGTAGTTCAGCCATTGAAAATGGCTTGCTGCCGGAGCCTGAGAGGTGAAGAGAAAGAGAGAGCGAGCGGGGGAGGGCGGGTGAACTAGGGACAGCGGCAGACGACAGTGAAGGGCCACAGGGGGCCGACAAAGGCCGTGGCCGCGTCTCCTGTTTCTTTCTAAACAGGGGACACGACCGCGGCTAAAAACTTTGGGATTTTTTAAGTAAAATTGGCAAATCGATTGCCGACTTCACTTAGAAATTTCTAAATTAAAAAATTTTAAATTTTTTAGCCGCGGTCGCGGCCTCCACCGCCCCTACCCCCCCACCCCCAGGGCCCTCCTCCAGCCCCCTGTTGCTCGTCGCCGGTGTCCGCTGCCGCTCGTTCTCCCTCTCCCCTGCTCTCTCTCTCTCTCTCTCTCTCTCTCTCTCTCTCTCTCTCTCTCTCTCTCTTCTCCTTCTCTGGCTCCAGCATTGTTCTCTATCGATACGGGAAGAGGTTCATGTGCTGAATTTGTAAGATGAATCATATTTCACCATTTTTCAGACTTATTTCATTGCACTTGAAAAACATCAGCAACAAGACCAAGATGTTGCAGACAAGGTAGATAGCAAAAGACAATTATTATAAGCTGATTGAAAATGAGCTAAAAAATTACAAACATAATAGAGCAATATCAACTGATTTCATTTGAATGATTTTGGACAATCATCTTACTCAAGCATGGATTCAAAAACTCCTAGAAAAAGATTGTACTATCAATGTCGTACCATTCTAACACAACCAGGCAACCAGCACCAAGATGATTGATAGGATACTAAAACCCTTTGTACCGATTTGTACAAACCATGTTGCTACATACCGACAGTACCATACCCATACCCAACTATACTGGTTAGAACCATTGGTCTTTCTCTTTTTTATTTTTGATGCTTTCAGTTTAGGTATGTACTGTCGGTTCCAATCAAGGTCTGCCATACCGGATCTGGTAGGCGTACCGGTCGCCAACCAGACCGGTACGGTTCTGGTTCGTAGCGGAACCAGGCGGTACGAACCAGCCAGCTCTTCCCTGCCGGAGCCGGAGAAGAAGAGAACGAGAGAAAGCGCGGGGAAGAGAGGGAGGGAGGAGATCAGTGGCCGCCATCGGAGAACCGCGGAGGGGCGGCGGAGGCCGAGAATGCGGCCGCGGATTTTTAATTTGGAAGTTTTAAGTGAAGTCGGCAAATCAGGGGTTTTAATTTGCTGACTTCACTTAAAATGCCGACTTCACTTAAAACCCCCAAATTAAAAATCCGCGGCCGCGTCCCTTGGTTCTTCTTTCGAAACAGAAGACGCGGCCGCAACCTCGGCCTCCGCCGCACCCCCGTGGGTTCCCCCACCCCCCGTCGGGCTCCACCGCCCCCCCGGACTCCGTGGCTCTCCGATGGCAGCCACAGGTCTCTTCCCTCCCTCTCTTCTCCGTGCTCTCTCCTTCTCTTCGTCTTCTTCGTCTCCGGCACAGAACTGCCCATACCAGTTTCCACGGCTCCGGCGCACCGGTAGCTGACCGGATCGGTTCCGCATACCTTGGTTCCAATACTATACTATTCTGATGGAAAAACAATACAAGATTTGGTACCGATATTCAAAACCTTGTGCTCAAGTAAGTTTGAAACTAATATTTCAATTTTCAAATATCTAAATATCTAGAAATTTGTGATAAGGTTTATGGGAATCAACTTACTCAGTTTCAAAAACTAAAATTTATTTAAATTACTGTTTATTCATTTTAGTCATTTTAGATATTCATGATAAGCGTTTATGCTAATTGAGAAATAAGAGCTCTTATTGTAAGAGTCAAACATCTGCTAACCAATAGTCATCTAATAATACGATTATAGATGCACGGATCAAGTGGATGATCCACATCTTATCATCTAATAATTTGTAAGCGGTACTGTTTGCTACATTCGTTGGAATATGACTGAAGTAGAATCAGGATCCAATAGCTCGCCACTTATCATTCTTCTTATCCTTCTTTATCATTGAGTCAACCCTCTGCTGATTCGAATCTCTGCTAGAAAAGGCATGTGGATCTAAATCATAGATTGCTGCTCCTGGTAGAATCTCTTGGTGGAATCTCTCTAGATGGCTTCTTTTCACTAACAAAAGCCTCCAGCATAGATGCAATACGGCCAACGCCTCTGCTGACAGCCTCTCTGATTGATAAAGTTCTCTTGAACTCTAGATATGCCCTGCTGCTCCCAGAACTGAAGCCCGACTTATAGTACGAGGGCCCAAATCGAGCCCTATGCCTGGCCACCTCATCCTGCTGCCATTGATTATCCAGGCTCACTTGCATGACAGCTTGGATCTGCACCTCCTCGTCATCTAGAGCAGACACCTTCTCTGACTTTCTAAAGTGATAGAAAGATGGCTCTGCTGCTCGACGGTCTACCTCCGTCTTCTTCTTGAAAATTCTATTTTTACTGCTCTGAAATCAGCGAAATGCTTCTTCATCAGCTATCAAACCTCCTGTGGTCATTTCCGACATATAGATACATCGGAATAACCACCAACTAAGTGCTGCTTCAATCTGATTAGCTCTCATTTTTTGAACTCTGTGTTGCACCAATTGCACTTCTAATGGTGCTCTGGCTTTTTTTTTCTTGATAGCTCTACTCCTGCAGGTTTACCAACTATGTCAGTTTATCATTTTTTAAAATAGTAAAATTAACTTATGATGAAGATAATTTTATTATGTCAGAAAATATATCTGATTTATCTAATAATAATACTATTTTTTAATATTTTTATTTATTTATCTATTTTTAATAATTTTTAAATTTTAAAATATATTTAAATATCATAAATTCAGTAAAAATATGTTTTCTACTTCAGAAATTACTTTTGAATCATGTTATATGTACTACTATTTTTTCATAATTTTCATATTATTTTATATATTTTTAATTATTTTTTGCATTTAAAAATATTTTTTAAATATTAATATTTTAAAAAATTAATTTCAGTTTAGATCTATGTAGAATTCAATAATGGACACAAAATATATTTTTTTAGGCCCTTGGGCATGCATCAAAGGCCACTTATTTCTCTATTTTTTTTTCAAATTTAGGTCTAAGCCACTGTGTGTATGATCGCAGAAAAACTTGAATGAATGAACACCAAATTTTGTTGAGAAGTAACTAGCATGCCCCTCAATACTCTTCTGATTTTATTTTTTTAATATTTATTTTTTTTATTTTTTTATCCAAAAATATATTTTTAATTTTTAAAAATTATATATAATCCAAAAATTAAAAATTTTTATGTCATCGTGTAGATCGTCCATATATCTATAATATAGAATAAAATCAAGCTCAAATCAAAAATTTTGGCATGATCTTTCTTTATTTTGCAATTTTCGAGCTATTTGTTCGAGCCCAAAAAAATGAGAAAATGAGATAGGGGAGCGGAAGCACACCTTATTTAGGCTTGGATCTTCATTCTAAAATGCTGAATAGGTGCGATTTTTGGTTCGGTAGGAAGAAAGATGGAATAAGGTGCGCCTCTTACGAATGTTGTTGGGAGGGGCCCGGTTTAGAACTGGGTCGACTCGGTGCAAACTGGAACTAAACCAGCCGGTTCCAGACCAGTTCACACCAGTAAGGTCCGGTTCGGACCTTTTTCGGCCAGTTCCAGTCGGTTCGGGACCGGTTCAGCATACCATGGTCGAAAGTTATTTAATGAATCTAGTGAATTTTGGTAGTTTAAATCTGAGTGCACAGCAAAAATCTAGTGGTCTGAATTATTTTAAGCTGATCAGAAATATTAATTCTTTGATTTGAAAAGTTTTATGATTGATGACTTGATTTGATTTTTTTATAGAGAATTTCATTGATAAAGGATAAAGTTTTGATCTTGGCTAACTTGGATGTCGCTGTGCTATTTTCTCTAGTAGGTTCTCTAATCTTATGTTGTTCTAAGAAAATTTTTAGCATCTTGAGTTTAGGGTTAGTGGACCATCAGTTCTTGATCTCGGACCTGGAATGTTTTGTTGTGGATCTCTTTTCTCCTAGATCCAAAACTTATACCCCTTTAATCAATATCATCTATTTATCTGTTTATAATAGTTTGAGGTTATTTATTAAGAGATCAGGACTATATATCCCTAAAGTTTGAAAATCTCGAGAAAGAAATTTCGGCGACGAAATATTTTTTTTAGGGGGGGAGAATGTAACACTCGGCCTTTTTGGCTTAAGAAAAAATCAAGCCTTGTCCATTGGACCGGCCTGGAGTTTATTTTTTGGGCATAGCCTAGCCTTTATGGCCTGACCTGGTGTCTGAATTAGGGCCCAAAGGATTGTTTCTACAAAAAAAAAAAAAAAAAAAAAAAACTTAAGCTTAACACATGCTAGGGAGGAGACTGACTCCAGATGGAAGTCCTCTTCCTCCTCGACTCCTTATGGGAGTCCGACATCTTTGAACATACTGATGCCATTCACCACTATAAAACCCATCCCCAGGCTTTGCTTCGACATCCACCCAAGCTTGAGCATCAAGGTCGAAAATTGATAGTATTCTTCTTCCTTTTCATCTTGATTGTTGCTCGCCACAACCACTGTGTTCACCGAAAAGTCTTCCGACATTGCCAGAATCAAGGTGATTAGCCTCTAACCTTCTAATTAATCCATCTTCACATCCTTCCAAGCCTTTAGATTATGGGTTGAATTGACAAGAGAATCAAGATTTAATCCAAGCCTTTTCTTGGAAGCCCCATTTTGGGTTGAATTTTCAATTATCGTCGGCCTTTGTGTCCTCCATTCTAGTGAAGGGCATGCATGAGCTCCCCCATTTTGCTAAAGAAACCAAGAAAAAAGAAAAAAAAAAGAAAAAAAAGGGAGAAAACAAAAAAATTATTTTGACTCTCTTTGGTTTCTCTTTCTACCCTATTTCTCTTCTACTCTTACAACTGATGAAGGGTGGACCCCAGAGAGTCCCTTCCCTTTAACCTGTGATGACCTCGATAGTCACTGGGCAGCATACCAGCCCCCAACTTGGCCTAGGTCGGGTACCGCTAGATTCTACCATCAATACTTTCTATAGTGTTATTTATATCCTAGCATAACTCTTGATTGGTGGTTTGATCAATTGGATTACCCAGATCGAATCGAGGCAGGATGTCAGACACCATCACCCAACTAGTGTTGTCCCTCCTTTTCCTCGTAGTTTTCCATTATTATCTTGATTTTCCATTGATACTCTCTGATTATTGGAGATGAATCCATGTAGGGTTAGAATTGTCCAGTCAGGAACATGTCCAGTAAGAGGATAGTCTGATATGATATGTAATTGAGATTTTAAGGACTTTCACGATTTATCAAAATTGTTACTGTACTTGCCAGATAAGTAATGCTTCACTTGTTCTAAATTTATTAGCAAATTATAAAATTATTATATTAATAAATTTTGAATTGTACTATTCATGATGCATGAATTTGATGAATAATAATTTATTATCAAATATATTTTATTTTAGAATATTATGATAATGCATGATTAGAAATATTGATCTTGTTTGATTGATGTCGATACCACATGATTACATATATTTTGTTGAACTGAGATATGAAAATGTATGATTGTTTTGAACTCTCAGCCTGACTATGTTAAGGACCCCACCAATGGGGCCTAATACATTGGCACTTGATTAGTTCTGAAGGATTTACACTGCAAACGGAGCGGCTTGCCACAAAAGTGGCACGGCACAAGAACCTTGCCAATGAAGGGTCAAACATTGGCAAAGGATGCCGCCAATGAAGGTTAGACATTGGGCCCTATTGGCATATGTTTTATCCTGAAGGACTGTACTGCAAGAAGACGCGCGATATTATGACCTTGCCATAACAAAAATATGGTCATAGCTCATGGCTACTGAGATAAATTTAATGTTTTGAAAGAATTTGGATTCGTGAATGGAAACTTGAATTTTGAGAAAGATTGGCATACGTAATATTTTGATAATGTTGCATATTTGGATTTGCTTTTGAACTAATAGGTTCCATATGCTCATTTACTGTAAATCATTATCTATTTTATTGTCCGACTTATCTAATTAAAGTGTTCATTGCTTACTGAGCTACGTAGCTCATTATTCAATATCTTACTGTTTTTGCATATCCTACGAATTAAGCCAGCATGGAGATATGTTTCAGGAGAGTGATTAGAAGAACTTTGGTCTCTTTATTTTACATTAAGAGTTTACTAAAGTTTGATGTAAGATCTTTTGAATGCCATTGGATTTTGTGAGATATTAAAGTCTAAAGTTTAATTATTTAAATTTTGGATTTACTTCATTGATTATTTATTCCGCTGCTTGCTTTATGATATCATAATGAGATGCCTTGCATGCTTGTGGGGAGAGTTTTCTATGAGTATGCGGTGGTTGTCACGACTCCGGCTCATGATCTCGGGTCGGGGGCATGACAGAGCACCTATAGAACCTAGAGTGTGCAGGAACACTTCTTTCTATAAACTCCATGCCTAAAATAGAGTTTGTAGATGACAATTATCTCATTAAGAGACTCATTGGGCGGTCATGAATGATATGAAACTATGTTTGTTATGAAAGATAGGATGGAAGTGCTTTGAATGAGGAAGAACTCAAAAACAGACAGATGAGACACTTGAAGCTCTGGTTTTTCTTTTAATGTTCTGATCTTTTCTGTATCTTGTTTAACATATGTAGCAGACTTCAAGGTAGTAGAGAGCTTCCTTTCAGTCACATTCCTTCATGTGTATAAATTTATAGTTATTGACTATCTTAGCTCAGTTGTGGCATGATTCATTCAGCTTGGAGCATGAAGTTATATATGATCCATAGAGCACAAGTTTCAAAATTAATTACATCATACAAAACTACAGAACAGATGGAAAGGAGAAATGGAGATGCACACAAATCATGATTTCCATATTTGGCCACAAAAATCTCATGCTCGAATAGATAATATGAATAGACAATAAACAAACAAGAAGACATTATCCAGAAGTGTAATATACAGAATAAGAACAGGACTAGAATACAGGAGAATTTAAATGGAAAAAAAATGAAAATTACTTTTCCTGATTCAAATTTCTTGACTGTTCACAAGATTTCTAGAAAGTTTTAGCAATACTAACCTTAAAGAAGTTTTGGAACTTCCTGCAATACTAACCTCTGGGGTGTTAGCCTCCGGCTAGAATTATTAGCAGCCATGCCAGAGCTCGAAATCGATGATGTAGAAATTATATTTATCCCATTATCCTTCTCTTGCACAAGCTTACCATGCATAACTCCATAATCTACCAGGATGTTTAATTAAGAAACAGACAAATTTCGATTATATATATGAATTATAAGATAAATCATGCACAAATGCAGGGGAGAGAACAGTGATCACTTTCACGTACCACTTGAGTTCATTTGCATGGAAATGCTAGGTCCCTCATCATGAATATCATCTGTAAATCCACAACTTGAACTGCTGCTCTCTATTTCGGGTGTCGACTCATGGGTCTCTTTAGTCTAATGCAAGGCAGGCAAAAATGAGAGCAAAATGCTTTAATAAAAAGCCAATATACCAAGGCAAAGTCCCAAAAACATATAATTTTAAAGTTGGAAGTAGGTAACAAGATCCCTTAGAAATCATATGCAGCAATAGTGCAATAAGACCAGTAATAAAATTCAAATACTTGGATAATTGGGTCTATAGCCCTAGTTGAAATGAATAGTGAAAGAAGACATACCCATATAGATGCATAATGTTTATTAATTATGACTCATGAGCAAGGTCCGCTAAACTGGTACCAAGACCCGTACTGGTCGGCGCCCGGTACGGTTCGGTACCAGTTTAGGCTGAACCGAATCGGCCGTACCACTAGGGCATGCCGGTTCATGGACCGGCACGTCCTATTTTTTTTTAGTTCTCTCTCTTTTCAAACTTTTTCTATGAATTTAAGTCTAATATGATGTTTTTTTATATTTTCTTGATGTTTTTTGATGTTTCTATAATCCCAATTTATCCTAAATGATGCATCTGATATAAATCATAAAATGAACATAAAATATCCTCAAATGAAGATACAATCAATTACATACTTTTAAAATCCAACATACATACTGATATCTAAAATTGGATCGAGTGTCAAGGCCTCTCGTAGATATTCAGATCATCGATCAAGAGGCATATCAACCCACCCCTCTAACCAAGTGGTGTTGTAGTTTTGTATGCTCATCCCATTAGGAACGTGCATTGGGTTATAAACACACTCACTGAAGCTCTGGCTTTGAGAGGTATCCTCTGGCTAATAATACAGTTGTAGAGGGGCCCATCTAAATATGCCGGCAGCAAAATCTGACCCGTAAGATACTCCGGGCTGCGTAGGTAGTAGCCACCAGAAGATGGCTCAGACGCACCATATCTATATCTATATTCTTATGGATTATTAGCTACTTGTGGCTGCGGATAATAGAATCTAGTATACGACTCGAAACCTGATACGTTTATGAATTCTACTCCACGTGCGAGGTCATCTGCAGCTGCATCGTGTCCTCATAAATGACCTCGAAGAACCCATCTCCTATATGCAATCATATTCTTGCGGGCTCTACCAGATCGTCCACCGTGGTCCCTGTCATGTGTAGTATATGTAAACTGGAACTCATCGGTCAATCGAAAACCACCTTGCGGTTGTCTCTTGTCCTCTACTCCCTCCATGGCCAGCAGATCTTTGACCACCAGAACTGTCATCATTGTTGCTCCAGGACTCCCCAACACTCTCCATTGGGACTGCAGGTGCCTTTTATTTTTTTAGTCTGCTGGACAGCTGCCTTCTTACCCTTCATACCCCTCTCTGTCTGGTTATGTTGCCCTCTTGACCGAGTCAACCGGATAGCATAATGGCCTCGTCCGAGCATATCTCGATCAAATCTCTAAGAGGATGTCTCGAACAAGGAGTCTTATGTGACTAGCTCCCCTATGGTTATGGCTGATCAGCTGTAGAAATGCGTGAATATTGCACTTAGCCCATTGCCCTGCATCGATCCTAGCCTCACTGGCTACGAAGCTGACCGATCGTGGAGGCGATTCTGGCTCGTCAAGCTCCGGCTTTTGCTGTTGGTCCACAAGCCATCCGATCATAGGATCATCGTCATCATCAACGAAAGCACTATGGATCGGATCTGTATACTTGAGCTCCACTTCCTGATCGGATCTGTATACTTAAGCTTCACTTCCTTCTGAATGCACTTCAGCCTCAACCTCAGATTGTAGTGAACACATAAAAGATCGTTGAGGCGCTTCTGTGTCAAACGATTCCTCTGCTTGCTATGGATGAGGGCAAAGATTGACAAGTTGCACTCATATCCACTCGAGGAGATCGTCTGGAAGAGAATCCAAATAGCTATATGCTTAAGATTTCTCGCAGACAACCCAAAATTTATCCACCATTCAGCTGCAAAAATATTAAAAAAATAGATATAAGATACTACCATATTAGTAACCATCTAACGCCAACTAAATGTCCTTCTGATGTGTAACATACATGGATTCATACTTGTCTTGCTCACGACAGCTGCCCGCACTCCAAAGTTGTCGCTGTCCTCTCTAAATAATTTGGTTTGTAAAAATAAAACATGTACTATGTTAATAATACAAGATAACGGTTAACTTACATATGTCACTTATGCTAAGTTATCTTTTTTAGAAATAAAGCCGCGACTTCTGGATCATGCTCCATCTTGTAAATAATATTACGTAGAATGGCCAAAAGTTAATCATCCATATCATTTTCAATTATGCTGTACTGGAACCGAGGGTTCAGAAAATATGTTGTACATAGAGGAGACTGTCTTAGTAAAGTTATACTAGTACAGGAGCAGTCTAATTTTCAATGCGCTTGCTTACCCTGCTAGATGCAAAGCCCTAAAATGATGCTGATGTACTCCTAGGCATGGGTTGGATCTGCCTTCATAATATGAGTCTTTGCCTTCTCCATCATGCGATACAGAAAGCCTATCTAAGGTACCTCTCGCTATCCACGGCCCGAAGCACTTCATACAATAGTCTGATAGCCTTCACTATCGCAGTGGCCCACTACCAGAATGTTCGTCTCGTCACCAAGTTTTCGACACTGCTTTCTTCATTGCCAGAGCATATCTACTTTTCTGCCACTCGAGACTAACAAACATTTAACGTATAGCTGCTTTCTTCTCAAGAAAGCTATCAAGTGCAACGTAGTTGGTAGCAAACCTATGACTTTTGATCTCAAAATCTCCCTCCTTACATACCTCCTCATCAGTGAAAGAATCCAGGTATAGTTATAAATATACCTGGTGATGGTTTGGGCTGTCTCCACTGTCTGGTGCACCCTACGAATCTTCGCAATGTCCATCAATATGAGGTCGATACAATGTGCAGCACATGGGATCCAGAAAATATATGGCCACCGCTCCATCAAGACCTCTCCGGCAGCCTTATATTGTGGCCCATTATCAGTGATAATCTGCACAACATTCTCCTCTCCTACCTGATCAATCACCTCCTCCATAAGTTTGAGGATGCACGCGACATCGTACAACTAATCAGAAGTATTAACTGACTTGTGAAAAAAAATTTGGTATCACAGTATATCAAAAAGTTGATAATGCTCCGCCTTATAGGACCGATCCAACCATTACACATCACAGTGGCTCATATGTGGGCCATTTGTTCTTGTAAGAGGCAATACATTTCTCTAACTCCTTATTACTGTCAAGAAACTCATCGTAGATGTCCTTCGGGCCTGAAAGATTTACACCGAGACCGACAGCCTGTATGGCGCAAATGGCAGACCTGTAGTACGTATTGCCAGCCACATTTGCTGGAATATAGCTAAAGTGGAACTAGAATCCAATAGCTTGCCATATATCCTTCTTCAGCATTAAGGCAACCCTCTGCTGTTTCGAATTTCTACTGAGAAAGGCATGCAGATCTAAATCATGAATTTTTGCTCCTAGTGGAATCTCTCTTGATGACTTTTTTTTACCAAAAGTCTCCAGCATAAATGCAATCCGGCCATCGCCTCTACTGATGGCCTTCCTAACTAAGGAGGTCCTCCTAAACTCTGGATCGGCCCTGCTGCTCGCAAAACCAAAGTCTGAATCATAGTACGAGGGCCCAAATCGAGCTCTATGCCTAGCCACCTCCTTTTGATGTCACTGATCATCCAGGCTCGCCTGCATGGCAACCTGGATCTGTGCCTCTTCATCATCTGAAACGGACACCTCCTCTGACTCTCTACAGTGATAGGAAGGTGACTCTGTCGCTCGGCGGTCCACCTCCACCTTCTTTTTGGCAATTCTCTCCTTCGCTGCTCTGAAATCAGCGAGGTGCTTATTCATCAGCAACCAAATCTCCTGTGAACATTTTCGGCACATAGATACGTCGGGATAACCACCAGCTAAGTGTTGTTTCAATCTGGTTATCCCTCCTCTTCTAAACTCTTTGTTGCACCAGTTGCACTACCACTGGTGTCGACCCGAAAGTATTTGTCCATGCTCCCAGCCAATATCATGCTCTGAATTCTTTTTTCTTGATGGCTCCATTCCTACACTGGGTCGATCAAGTACGCAATTTATCAATTACTTAAAATTAGCAAAATAGTAATGCAAGGACGATAATTTTTTTAACTTCAAAAAATACATCTGATTTATCTAATACATAAATCTATTTTTTATTTATTTATATATTTTTAATAATTTCTAGTTTAAAAAAATATTTATACATCATAAATTTAAAAAATAAGATTTCTACCTCAGAAATTACTTTTTAATTATGTTATACGTACTACTAATTTTTCATGATTTTTGGTATTCATTATATATTTCAAATTATTTTAATATTTAAAACTAATTTTTAAATAATAATATTTTAAAAAATTAATTTCAGCTCAGATCCATCTAGAACCCAACAATGGATGCTACATATATTTTTTTAGACCCTCGGGCATGCATAAAAGATTACTTATTTTTCAATTTTTTTTCAAATTTAGGCCTAAACTACTGTGCGCATGATCGCGTCAAAACTTGAATGAATGGACACTAAATTTTAATATAGAGTATCTTGCATGCCTCTAAATACGTTTCTGATTTTACAATTTTTTATTTTTATTATTTAAAAAAATATTCTTTTTTAATCCAAAAAATATTTTTAATTTTTAAAGATATATATAATCTAAAAATTAAAAATTTTTATGTCAGCATATACATCATCCATAGATCTATAACATATAAAAAAATCAAGCCCAAATCAAAAAATTTTACATGATCTCCTCTTATTTTGCAATTTTTGAGCTATTTTTTCAAGATCCCTCCAAAAAAAGAAAAAAAAAGATTAAAAAAAAAGCACACCTTATTTAGCCTTGGCTCTTCCTTCTGATAGCCTAAATGAATCAATGTTGTTTGTGAATTTTTTTGGAAAGAGTAAGGCTTGGACTGACCGTGGGAAGGCCTTCTTGGGCCTTCCCCTTCAGTGGCGTTATGCTTTTAAAGCCAACGCCCGCCACAGGGCTTGCTGTGGCAATTATTGCCATAGCGGGACTATGGCAATAATGCCACACTCCTTGACTTCGCACTGAGTCCGAGTCGAACCAGACGGAACCATCCAGTTCCCGCTTCCGGCTGGTAGCATTGAGGTTCCGGCCCTTCCGGCCGGTAGCATTGAGGTTTCGGCGCCCTAGGGGCTGGAACCATTTTTCTAGCGAACCAACTCGGTTTGGCACCAGGTCGGTTCGGTTCTACCTGAACCGGGCAGTACGGCCCAGTTCGGCAGACCTTGCTCATGAGTATAGTACCAATACCTAACTGCAGGAAAAAAAAATATAAGATGAAAGTCCATGACAATTCATACTTCTTGTTGGATTTGTGACATGCAAGGTATGCTGAACTAGTACCAGTAAGCGTACCGGTCACCTACCGGACCGGTTCAGATCAGTGTCGAACCAGTCTGCATACGCATTGTGCGCGTTGTGGCGAACCGGTGCGAACTGACTGGTTTGTTCCAATTCCTAGCCGTATCGGACGGAACCGTTTTTTAAGGCCAAACCGGATCGGTCAGAGACTAGACCGGTTCGGTACGGGCTGAACCGGCCAATACGGGCTGGTTCAGCATACATTGGTAACATGCAATATTTTTCTTTTCTTTTCAAAAAATATGTTGGGAATGCTACTGCCAGGCCAACCAGCTGTACCAAGTCCTGTTGGCATTTCATGTAATAGCTCGTGATGAAACAACATAAAAATACAATTAATTTTTATAAGCACTAACCTCCTTTTTCTTTTTACATTTGCTCTTCACCTCAATAAAAGTATCTAGAAAAAAATGAAAGGCTTAATATTAGACTAGAAATATCCAAAATTGAAACATCAGTTATTTTATCCCTACCACATGAAAGTAAGAAAGCCTAATTTGTTTTGCTTGGAGTCCAATGAAAGAACCAGAGCAATAACTTCTTCAAAAAAATCCCCTCGCAACAAAGCACCAGAATGGATCCTTAAATTTGAACGTGCATTGAAAAGGATAAGTCATTAAGTAAAACAAAAGCATATTATATATAAACAGAACCATAAACAATCCATCAAACGTAATGAAGATGAACCCCAACAGAAAAGCGTAATAGAAGTTGAAGGGATAAGATGTATCAACCGAAGCTACTGATGTAGCATTCCAACCAAAACAAATTAGGCTTTCTTACTTTCTTGGGGTTACCTGAATTTAATGTAGTTTTACTAGGATCTAGGCAAGCCATAGTTGTCCTGTATTTTGGGCAGTTCTGCCGCTCCAATAAAAGGTGATTGCATCCACCCTTAAGGTGATTTCTCACAGTAATTAGATTAGAATACTTAAGATGATGGTGGAACATTAAATTTTAATTGATGGTTTGATTGAACAATTATTCTATTTCTATGGGAAGCCTCATACATTTTAAAGAGCGCAAGAGAAAATTTGACAAAGTCATTATAGAAGAAGGAAGGATTTTAAGTACCCATTCCCAAAGATTAGTTGTCCATTTTGAGTCAAAAGAGTGTCAATTGTCATAAATAAGTATGGCTCCAGATGGAGCCTTGAGAAATGACTATGGTGAGCAAAAACCATGAAGCTCATTCTTTCTGATTGATTCAGTTTGTCTCTTCTTTCACTTATATCTTCAAAAACTTTTCCTCTCCTTCAACTTTTTGTTTTGCATTTAAATACTAAAACATGTCATTATTGAGAATTTGATATACAAAAGCAATCCAAATAAATACAAACTATAAAGTGAATTTGATGAATTACTCCAAGTATTGTACATAAACCTAGAATCCTATTGTTTATAAAAACAAAAATACCTCTACTTATGCAGCTCTTCCCCTTTCATGAAGTTCAAATTTTTAGCATAATCTTTTTCCCTATTTCATTCGGTAGCACTGATACTTATTGAATAAAATTTTAGACCGTGACATCATTCCTAACTGCTTTTGGCAGAGTAACTTATACAATTTATCAAATTTCAGATCCTATCTTCATCCCAACTGCTTTTTCCACTCTATTAAGTAACTCAGCCTAGTTCAAATATCATTCATATTCCCTGAAGTCATGTCACTATCATCGACCCTTACTTTTGATCCAATAAGTTTGAAGGTTTACATATTACCCCCAAATGCAGTTCAATAGAGTTAAGAAGCACATTGAGACACTTAGATGTGAACCCACAACCCACATCTATATAGAAGCACCATATGTGATGGATTGCCACTAGTAGCGAAAAAAAGAGAAATAAAAGCACCATTGCTACTAGGGATGGCAAGATGTGTATTTAAAAAATAAATAAATAAAGATGGGTACTAAGGCCATTAAAAGGCTTAAGCTCTAAATCAAGTTGAAAAAGACAGCACCTCTAAAAAGGAGAGCAGAAAGTGCAAAGAGGGCATGGCTACAACTTTGAGAGAAAATAACAATAAGTAATTTACAAATTCAATAACACTTCTTAGACCAGAACCCGCAATTGAACAGCAGAATTAAGAGCCACTCAAGGTTAAAAAGTTGAGTTGGTTTCAGGATATTCATTAGGGGTCAGAGATCTGTACAGGCAACAGTACCAATCAGAAGTAAAGGAATTCCAATGACATCAAGAATTTTGGCTCCAATTTCTCATTTATTTTCATACACAAAATCATTTATAAGGTACCAGTCAACCAACACATTGAAGTAGTTTGACCAACTCCACATGCCACCATTAAAGAGAACAATTGCAAATTGTCAAACACCATGATACATCCTGAAATTTGAAGAACAGAGCATCTCACTTATTACATTATAATGTGTCCACACTTGGCACAAATTTTTCAAAATTTCTACTAAGAAGACTCCTATGCACATGTTATCATCTAAACTCAACCACTGTAACTGTCAAACTTTTTAATAAAGTTTTCAAATGCCTCTAGCTAGTGAAATTTGCATTTCCGGATAACAAAAACTAGTTACTCAGTAAACATAAATAATTTACATTTTCTGTGAGTGTTATTATCATGTATAGTTTGAACACTGTCAAACATTACAGCATAAAACTAGAATCTTGCCAAGGGTAACCAGCACATGCCGTGAAGGCTTCGAATAATTAAAGGCATAATAGATGATGACGTAGGCATTTTGGATATTTAAAATACTTTAGGTTGATGGAATCATGTACGAGCAAAAAATTAGCTTCTGAAAGAAGATATACTAAGAACTGAGTACACAACTCATCAGGACATTATGGAACAACGGTGCTCTGTCTATGAATTCAGTAGCCTTGCCATACAAAAAAGCTACAATGGTCAATGGCCTATCGAAAACAGAAATCCTGTTAAACATGCTTTCATATTCTCGGCTAGGACTTCTCAACATTAATTAAGATCCTATCTCTAGACTCGTAAACCGGATATAAGTTGTTTTTCATAAAAATACCCAAAGAATTCTGTATCCAAGGACAGGGAGTCCATGTTTCGCTTCCACCCGGTTGATAAGGGTTAAAAAACAGCATAATAAAGTGAAAACAAGAAAAGGACCAAAATCAGCAATAGCAGTTAAAAAGGAGCATCAAAATAACCAAAAGAAACTTATCTAGAGCATAATTAAGCGAAAATAAGACAAGTTTCAGCAACAGCAATCAAAGAGGAACACCATAATAACCAAGAGAAACTTATTTGCGCCAAGAACTTGAGTCCCAGTAGTCAACGTTCAAGAAGATAAGAAAACAAAGGGACGAAACATGAAAATCAGAAGAAGAATAAGTGAGCAAAAGGAATGACATAAAAGATAGTTCCTACAATAGATAAAAACGAATTGACTCTCTTTCATCACCAACCCATCCCAAGAACGCAAAAGGACGGCTGTCTTTCCTCCAAGATGCTCTCTTTCTCCTTCCACCACTGCCCAAACCCCTGAAGGGAAGGAGGGCTTTCTTTCCTCCAAGAACCACTCTTTATCCTTCCACCACTCCCCATGCTCAAAAACGGAACAGGAGGGCTTTCTTTCATCCAAGAATTCTCTTTCTCCCACACTCAGTGAAAGAAGGAGGACAAAAGAAACACTACAAAGAAGAAGAAAGCAAAAGGAATGACGTAAGAGAGTTCCTACATTAGATAAAAACCGAAAGTTGTCATAACAGATAAAATGTCTTAGCCCATTTCCTCTCTTCCATCACCGCCCACTCCCAAGGACGGAAAAAGAGGGCTTTCTTTCTTCCAAGAACCTCTCTTTCTCCTTCCACCACTTCCCATGCCGAAGAACGGAACAAGAGGGCTTTTTTTCATCCAAGAACCCCTCTTTCTGACGAACTACACTCAGTTACGGAAGGAAGGGAGAAAAGGAACTACAAAGAAGAGCAAGAGCGAGGAGAGAAAGGGATACCTTGGGTCATGAGGCGGTTGACGGCATCGTCGGGGTCCATATTACATTCCATGAGCGCGGCGTAGATCTCGTGGTCCGGCAGGTCCACGACCTCCTTCAGTCTCTCCACCATCTCCATCGCCTCGAGAGGGATCGCCGTCGCCGCTGACGAGCCCCCGCCACCGCTCCTCTTCTTGCGCCTGCGGCCCATCTTCGCTTTCTCTTCTTCGAAGCTTTCTCTCCACTCTTTGCTCCTCTCCACCCCCAAGAGCCAGAAAGAAAGAAAGAAAGAAAGAAAGAAAGCAAAGAAGAAAAAGAGGTGGTGTGGTGGGTATTTATAGATATATAGAGAGAGAGAGCCAACAACAAATCACAAACCCTCTTCGCCGCGGCTTTTCTTTTCTTGATGCCCCGCTCTCTTTGCTTTTCCTACAATACAATAACAGAGCAACGAGTAACGACACGAGGGGTCTTTTCGGAGGGGGAACTGGGTACAGGTCTCTTTTATTATTATTTATTTATACACTAGTAATCCGTCCTCCAACGGAAATTAGGATTTTTTTAGGGGTTTTTTATAAATATTCCTTAAAAAATTTAAATTTAAATAAACATCCTCCCGGTATCAATATTTATTTCTGTATCCTTATAAAACACTATTCCTATACAAATATCCTAATATAGCGGTTCTTCTAATACTATTAATAAAAACCATATTTATTTTAATTAAAAATAAAATAAAATTTTTAAATAATTTTTTATTCTCCATCATGATCGCTTTATAAATATTTTTTTTACAAATCTACCCATCAAAGATATTCTAGTCATTTTAATTTGAAATCATTAATTTTTTAACGGCAGTATGGATATATATATTAAAAATAAAGAAAAAAATAAAATAAAAAAATAAGTATTTTATGAGGGTATAAATATAAATATCAATTGTGCAAAAATATTTATGTAAAATTCCATTTTTAGAAAGATATTGAAAAAAAAAAACTTATTTAAGGACTTTATTTATTTTTTTACTCTTTTAATGAATTTATTATTATTATTATTATTATTATTATTATTATAGTTATTATTATTATTAGTGTGGATTGGGGAGGCAAAGGAGGCCTCCCCAAATTGAAGGGGCAAGAAGAGGCATGAACGCCACCAAGGTAGTAGCCTAGCGGTACTGGGCGGGGATTCTAACCTCATGGTCCCAAATTCGAGTCGCTGCGGCGACGATTAAAATGTGGCTTCGGCCACTGCTTGAACATGAGGTATAGGACCGTTCTTGGACCGCCAGTAGCCGGTGTGGTACCAGGTGTGACGTACTCACACGTGAAACTCGAGCCATAGCCCATAGGGGTAGCTGAGCCGGGCCCACGGGTAGGGAAGGCATGAGTAAAACCGGTCGGGGTGCCCAACACACGGCCATTTCTGCCCGCATCGAACATTCTCCTGGCAGGACGGGAGCCCAGTGGGGGCTGCTACGCGGAGGTGGGTTTGTCCCTTCCTCTTCCTACCCCTTTTTTTAAGTAAAAAAAAAAGAAAAAGAAAAAAAAGAAGAGGCATGAACAATAATAATAAAAGAGTGGGTCGGGCATGGGTCAAAGTGGTCCTAAACTTGCAGTTTTCATGACGCGGTTCTTGTTGTACGTGAACTGGATCGTTCAATGGATATAGTTATTGGATATTACCAGTAATCTGTGTTCTAAATCTGCCCTTACCAAGTTTTAACCAAACTCTCGCCCTTTCTAGTTAACTTCAGAAAAATTGCAATCTTAAGGACAATAATGGATTGGCCGATTGTCTAAGTGTGCATAAGCACATTGCAACCAAAGAACTATTCATGAATATTTAAAATATAAAAAAATGATTTTAAAGTTTATTTTTTCTACAATATAAAATTTCTTGATAGCTGATCCGATCGGAGTATATAATTTTTTTCTCCAGTTGGCTTGAGAGGTGCTGAGGACTCAACTAATAGAAAAATCTAACGTTCATTCAAGCCCAAGTCAGCCTAGCACATTTACAGGCTAGAGTGAGACATTTGGGAAGCCCATGGCTGCCGGTAACAATATACTTAGCCAAACCTTTCCTCACAACGGCAGCATTGGCAAAATCGAAAGACTAATAGATCTAGTTTTGTATCACTTTCGTAACACAGGAATAGGAAAACCCAGCCCAAGGAAATTGATAAGTTGGTTCTTGCTGGTCAATTTATTTATTTGATGAAATCTGGGTCAATTTATTTGACAGAGGTTGAACCCTAGCCCAGTAAGATAACCTGGTTTCAAGTTGGGTTGGCTAGACTTGAAGGCCTGAGCTACCAAACCTAAACCTAAGTTCGTGCAACCCCATGCATCAGCTACTCAAGTATGTAAGTGTTTTAACACATTTAGTCCCATCCAAATTTCAGCGTGGGATGTGAGGGTTCTGGGCACTGGTGTTCTGCCCGTGAGTCAAATTTGGCCGTAGAAGAAGTTAATGCCACCAAAAAAAAAAAATAATTAATATTTTTTCACGATATTAATCATTGGATCACATCTTACACAGGCCTCAAAGCACTGTGAACTTTTTCACCCATTTGTAATAAAAAAAATTGAAGAGAAGGAGAGTGGACTTAAAATCAAATAATATGTGTTTGCAGGAGCTCATTTGTATTTTTTTTTTCTACTGAGTTCTGAATCTTTACGCATGGCATTACTGTTAAAATATAAGAGGGCTTGTAGACGAGATTTCCATGCCACATCCTAAAATAAGTTATCTTCCAAGCCGACCGTCACCTTTTCCTTATATTTTTGGCCGGACAGTCATCGGGTCTTTTAGCTTTCAGGCCACCATTGTGCACTCCAAGCATAGTCTTGTGATAGAATCCCATATGGGCTTCTTTCCTTTAAACTCCTCGCTTCTTGGTAAAAGGCTTTAATGAAAAATAACTCATGTTACAACTTGAATAAATCATGGGAGGATAAGATAATCATATTATGACTGCATGATTTGATTATCATTGAGATTGTCCGGGAGTGATAATACCTAATCTTATGAAATCGGTTCTGAAGACCTTAATAATACTTTGACACATCGAAGGTGAAAGATATTAATCAATTTGGTATGAGGATTAACGGATGGTGTGCTTTTTGATTTGCAACATGCTCCCACTTATCTGAATACAGAATGATAGATTCAAAATTTAAAATTATAAGAGAAACTGGGACTATACAATTTTATTCAGTTAAGGATCGAAATCAATGAAATTCAAGATAAAGTAGAATGACTCTAAAATCATGAAAATGATTGCAATTAGATTTTACATGAGAATATTTTGGTCCTGACATATAGTTTATAGAAAGATCATGGGTGCCTTTAAATCAACATAATAAAATTCCAACTACATCTTAACAAGTGATGGATGTAAGATAATCACATGATATTCTTGTATGGATAATTTATTATATTCTACTTTTAATTTGAGCTAAGTTAACCATGGATTTGATGGACAATTCAATTAGAAAATTCCAAATCAACTTTTTTTTTAGAAAGATTGACTCTATGCTTCAACGATTCAAAAGATCCTGATTAACTTGCTTCTCATATCAACTACCCTCTCTCGAGCTTTCTAATATTTTTGACAACCTTGTAGAAGTCTTCTCCCTCTTTTGATAAACTCATGCATAGCTCTCAAAGTTAGATTATTTATTCAATGGTAGATTTCACCAACAGTTTCAATAACAGCGATAAGAGACTCATGATCAACTCATGAACCTAACTCTGACTTTAAAAGAATTTATTATAAAAATAAAGCTATCAATTTGGTCTAAAGATTATTTGAACGGAGACATAGGCTCTATAGTATTGCAACAAACCGACTCAGTATCTTTATTTACAATTTTTCAAATACAGATGTATATAAACATTTAACTTCTTCAAATAGTTTATCATGATCTTGAAACATCTGGTAAAGAAGAAATCATTCATGATAATTTCTAACAATTTCATCTTTTACGGATACCATAACAATCTAACCTCAAGCCATCAGACCATAAAAAATCTTAGATCACTATTATTAAAGGATTCTCTTTCCTTCAAGATGCCTTTGAATATACTCTACGGCAAATTCTACCTTCTCAACGAGGCATCTCAACTTTCCAATTAATCCAATTCCAAATCTTTTCTATAATTTATTGCTTAATTTTTGGATATTATGGAACTATTTCATAACCCGCACTTTAAATAATTTTTTAGTGAAACCAAATTTTTTTTGCTACCCAACATAATTTTCAGTAAAATCAAAATTGCTATCCCATTCCATATATATACCGAATTTAGGTTTCTAAAATAACTAAGGGGACAAGAGAATGCATAAAAAAATACAATATAACCCATCCATATGGCTCAAGTGTTGGAATATTTCAAAATTCCGAGTCTGCCCTTCTCTCTATTTTGTCTTTTTGTCTAGTGTACTTTCTTTAGTCCCACATTGGAAAGGAACAAAACTCAAAAGATCTTTATATAGTATTCAACATTTTAACTTGGTGAAGCAAAGAAAGAAAGTAGCCCACGCGCGCATGAGCCCAATGGAGGTCCAAGCCAAAATTGGCGAATCCGATCCGGAAACGTTTAACCGGGCGCGTTGCGATTATCACGCGCAGGGGGACCCCCCCCCCCCCCCCCCGCGGGTGTGGGCTTGAGCCAGGTTTCTTTATTTTGAGATACAGTTCCCCGCGGGTGTTACTATAAACTTGGTGTGTTTATAGTAAGGTTGTTAATAATGTTGTTGTGATCATATGTTTGTATGTTGATGATATGCTTATAATGGGAACTGATTTGAATATAGTTATAGATACTAAGAAATTTTTAGCTTCAAATTTTGATATGAAAGATATGGGTGAAGCTGATGTAATTCTTGGGATTAAAATAACAAGAAGTTCTAATGGACTTATGCTATCACAAGAACACTATATTGAGAAAATTTTAAGAAAATTTGAGCATTATGATAGTAAACCCGTATCTACTCCATATGATGCTAGTATACATTTAAGGAAAAATAAAGATAATGGTATTTTACAAATAGAATATGCTCGCATCATTGGTAGTTTAATGTTTTTAGTTAACTGCACTCGTCCTGATATTGCTTATGCAGTAGGAAGATTAAGTAGGTATACTCATAATCCTAGTAAGGACCATTGGAGTGCTGTTCATAGAGTACTAAGGTACTTGAAAGGAACCATTAATTATGGTTTGTTATATCGTGGATTTCCAGCTGTACTAGAAGGGTATAGTGATGCAAATTGGATCTCTGATTCAGATGAGATGAAATCCACGAGTGGATATATCTTTACTCTTGGTGGGGGTGCAGTATCTTGGAAATCATCCAAGCAAACATGCATCGCTCGGTCTACAATGGAGTCCGAGTTTATTGCCTTAGAAAAGGCAGGTTCTGAAGCTGAATGGCTTAGAAATCTTGTGGGAGATATTCCATTATGGAATAAACCAACACCTTCTGTGTCTATTCTTTGTGATAACCAAGCTGCTATATATCGAGCTAAGAATAAAGTTTATAATGGGAAGAATAGACACATAAGGTTGAGACATAATATTGTAAGGCAGCTGCTTGATGATGGGATTATATCTCTTGAGTTTGTAAAGTCAGAGTTGAATTTGGCCGATCCTTTGACAAAACCACTAGGTAGAAAACTAGTGAGTGAAACATCGAGGGGGATGGGACTAATGCCTATATCAAAGTCAATAACGACAGAAACCCAACATGTGTGATTGGAGATCCCATGAAGCATGTTCATATGGGTAATAACAAGTCGCTAGTTGACTGTGAGTACACTATCGTATTTAATTTTGGAAAATCCATCCCTATGGTGTAGATAGTGCAAACTGCAGTAGATAAGGATGAGGTAAAGCTCTTAATGGATACCATAGTCCTTTAGGATGGTGTGTATACCTGCAGTACACACTTGATGGATCCACCTATATGGGTGTGGGAGTGGGGCCGCTTCCTATGAGAATTAGGCAGTTCTCTAAAGCACTCATGAATATCCAGGTAAGGTGCATGGCCTATTTGCACCAACCCGTTTAGAACAAGCCCAGAACTTGAGAGGTCAATGTGGGCTATGAGTCACTGTTTTACATAAAGGACTTTTGGTTCATAGAAATTTCATATTTCACCAAAAGTTCTGTAAGTCATACTTACTAGTCCTAAAAAATGGTTCATAGTCTCAAAGACACCAATTTGATGCATTGAACTCTCGCGCTCGTTAACTTATTATTGAATTTTAAAATATGTGGGGGATTGTTGGAATATTTCAAAATTCCGAGTCTGCCCTTCTCTCTCTTTTGTCTTTTTGTCTAGTGTACTTTCTTTAGTCCCACATTGGAAAGGAACAAAACTCAAAAGATCTTTATATAGTATTCAACATTTTAACTTGGTGAAGCAAAGAAAGAAAGTAGCCCACGCGCGCATGAGCCCAATGGAGGTCCAAGCCAAAATTGGCGAATCCGATCCGGAAACGTTTAACCGGGCGCGTTGCGATTATCACGCGCAGGGGGACCCCCGTTTTATTTTTTGAATTGTTTTGAATAAAACGTCGCGTCTTTAAAACAGCTCTTTGGCGTCTTTAAAAACACCTCTTTCATAAAACGACGTGTCTTTTAAATACGCCTCTTCATTTATTTTTAAACCCTATCAGATCCGATAGAGTAATCTAATCTAACCTATCCTCTCTCTGTTTCCGAAAGCCTCTCTGTTTCTTGTTCCCGAGAAGAGTCTCCCTGTTTTCTTCTCTGTTGTCATTCCAAGAGCGCGGTTCTGGGCTGTTCGACCGTCACTTCATCTGCGAGTGTACGCTTGGAGTGATCCAGTTGTTGTATCATGGAGGATAGGCCGCCATTACCTGCTACACCGAGATTCAATCTCCGAGGGGCGCGATCTATTCTTAAGGACAGTGAAATCACGCCTCAACTGATAAGTTCTTCCTTCTTTCATCTATTATTTTTCTTACATCAAGTACATTTTCGTATGTTAACTAATTAACCTTGCTGACATTTCTTGTAAATCTAGGCTTAGTGCACTTACCAGAGGGTCTGAATTTTGCAAACCTTCTATACTTATGTTAAGTGAAACCCTAACGACCTCAAATAATCTTTTTATTATTATTACTATTATTATTATTATTACTATTATTATTATTTTTCAAATATCAAAAAATTATTCTAAGGCACCCTTTATGTCTTAAATCCTATCTCATTCTCAACAACCAAATTTAAGCCCACTCTCCGTCCTCTCCTCTCGTCTCCTCCCCATTCTTATCCCCACCGACCTTTCCCAGCTCCCTCCCATCCTCCCCATTCCTGTCATCTGTAACCCATTACCGCCTTTTCTCGTTCTCTTTCTCTCTTTCCTTTTCCCGCTTTTGATTCTTGTCATAGTTTTTTTAACGTTATCAATTTTTTTATGAGCAGGTCTCGTCCACCATGGGAGCCAGGGGCAATGCTGTGAGGGTCTTTGCTCTGTTTTCGATCCTCTTGTTTTGTTGGGATTTTCCGGTCTCGGCCGATGGAGTGGTCTGGATCGGGCTCAAGGAGAGGCGGTTGGACCAGAATAGCCGGCTAGCGGCCCGGCTCGCGGACATGGAGGAGGGGACGGCGCTCAAGAACTACATGAACGCTCGGTACTTCGGCGAGATCGAGCTCGGGTCGCCGCGGCTTGCTAATGTTCAGGCACCTATCAGCAGAAGGGTTTGCCTCTCCTTGCTAATGTTCTTTATTTTTCTTTTTGACTGGTTTTGTTCTTGGCACTAGTGGCTGGTTAGGAATTACATACTTTTTCTTAGTATTGTTATCTAATTGATTAATATTTGCGGATACTGGAGAAGGAAAATGTAAGATCGCCTTCGGACTTTTAAGGATGGTGTGTATATGGACAAAAAAAAAAACCAACATTTGGATGTAGTTTGCTTGCTGGAGAATTGGGTAGATTTTTATGTCAATTATAGGAAAGAGATGCATGGGAAAAGAAACAAAAGTAGGCTGTCAGGTTCATCCATACCGCTTTAGGTTTAAAGCGGTCAATTTCGGTTGGAATTGACTGAAACTAACTGACACCTGATCAGATCCACTTAAAATCCCAATATCTGTGTCAGTTTTGGACTCAGTGAAAACAAACCCATCTTACTCGAAACAATAAACTATTGGAAAAAGATTAATTAGCCTTTCTGTTAAAGCAATGCCTTCTAAGCCTTTTTGACATAAAGCTTGAACTTAATCTTGCGAAAACAAGTTTCGAAGGCTTAATCTATCGCTAGTAAGAAAGATCCGAACTGCTAAACTTAAGAAAATGAAGACAAAAATCCAAACTGAGGCTTATGAGAACTCCAATCACTTTTCAGTTAGACTTCATCTGAGAGCTATCCATTCCGGCTGCCAATTTTTCAGACATTATTCTAGGGGAGGATGTCTGATCAGAGACACAATTATTAGAGATTTAGTTTGGATTCTTGGGGCATAAGTTCACAACATTAACTCACAAATGTGTAACATGTTTATGGATCCCAAATGTTATGATATAGAGGAGTTTCTAGTACCAATTCTTGATATTTAACTGAAAGTTCATTGAAACCAAGGTTTCAAATACCGGTATTGGACCTAGTACCAGTTTTTGCCATAACAGTATGGTGCTAGGTACTGATACATGATAGGGACCGCGTCTCATGTCAATACACTTTGTACCGGTGTCTGAAACCTAGCAGACCAGTATGGTACTGTTTGTACCATTTTGTTCAGGCGTTATTTGAAACCTTGATCGAAACATCGCAGTGTAAGTTCGAACCATTAACATAACATATTACCTTCCTATTTAACTCTCTCTCCCCCCCTCTCTCTCTCACTCTCTTCACATATATATGGGTAAGTTGTAGCTTTGGGCATGCTTTCACCACTTTTGATCTTTGCATGTAGCATAAAATGAACATGTCCAATGGTATTCTTTTATTTTCTTAGGCATTCTGCCCTATTCTTGCATGTCTTATACATGATGGAATCTTATGTTGGCTTGTGAGTGAATATTTATTTATCATACTATGCACTATTTTTTGTTTCATTACCGATTCTCACAAGATTCTCTTTTTGATTTATTATTTTTTTTAAAGAGCATTTTGATGTTATTTCTTTTGATCCTTTCAGCAGGGAGGTCTGCGTATATTCACTATGGGACTGGATCAGTAGCAGGTTTCTTAAGCCAAGATCATGCTACAGTTGGTGACCTTACCATCAAGAATCAGGTTGGAATTTATTTGAAACTGCTTCATATATTCTGTATTTCTCACTTTGTATATATTTTATGGAGTGCATATACTCATATCAAAGATTTTTCTCAGGTTTTTATTGAAGCCACTAGGGAGCCGACTGTCACTTTCATGGCGGCAAAATTTGATGGAATACTTGGATTTGGATTTAAAGAAATCTCAGTTGGAAATTTGGTGCCCATATGGTATGCAATCCTAACTTGAGTATTGATACTTATTTGGTTGTTAAGTCATTTTCTTTTTCAGTGCTTGTTTAAAAATCCTTGTTCTTAGTTCGGTTAGATCGACAATAATTGGTCAAAATAAAACATGATAATTCAATATTTTGGGGAAAAAGAGAAAAGCAGGGCAATGGCGAAATGTATCTAAGACCATTATCTTATTAACCTGTGATAGGAAATCCCATGGAAGTTAAACTCGCAGGGCAGTTAGAAATATATTAATTGTTTTGGATGGTTGCAGGCTGAAACATGCCAAAGCCTTGAAAAAATTTAAACTTGGCAAATAAAGTTTCAGAAAAATCTTTAGGCATATCGGGCAAAACAAACGAATGAGAATAATGAGGTATTTGAGTGTTAGATTGACCATATATGGGTTTTGCGGCTACTTGATTCTTTCTAAGTTGGAAGATCACTAATCATGACCATCAAGCCTTGTCCCAACTATTTGGACCAACTTTATAGGTCCTCATTTGTCAGTTATTCTTATACCTATGATGTTGTTTCAAGCTTCTCTTCCCCTGCCCACTTCTTTGTGTAATTGAGTTATATAACGGTGCAGTATATGAAACAGGGATACCACAGTATCATGATTTCTTTGGATTCCTCTCATGGTTTGACATGCTTGTTATACTATCAACCTGACATTAACCATCCATATTTTTACATTTGGCTTGGTATCAGCATCAAGGTCAAATGCAAGTATAAATATTAAATGCAAAAAATCTATAGATGTAATAATGGATGATAGCTTCTAATACTTATGGAGTGATGGTGCATATTACCCATAACCCCAACTTTAGTTTCTTACATCCAAGGAATTCCAGTTTTGATTAACATATGAACCAAGCATAACTGGTATGGTTTTGCCAGAAACTGATGTGCTAGAACTTAATCTCTAGCGGACAAGAGGTCACTAAGAAAGCATGGGAAAGAAGAAACATGAAAATTTTGAAAAGAGGATGTCAGCCGATATAGACATGCAAGTGACATACATCTACTGAAATTATGACATAATTGAAGGAAATCTTTATGAGAGAAATCTGAGAGAACAAATGTGGAGTTCCCCTTAGGCTTGAATAATAGTATTTGAGCTTCGATTTACTCCAAATCATATTTTATCTCAGTTGGAATCCATGTCAATTAGGTTTATTTGAGCCTCTCCATGGTTCTTCTGAGGCATCCGTGAGATATGAGATGCGTGAAACCAGGCCTGGATTGACATCTCTCTTTTAGGTGGATTTAACTGTTCCTTGATAGAAAATGTAGATAATTTGTTGTGAGAATGTGATTCACATACAAAACTCTAAACTGATTTAGTCTCCCTTTTAGCTTTGATAATGTAAAACTTGATATTTTCATCCTGAAAAAAATTGTAAACTCTGTCATCAGTCAATGTTTGGTCAAACTGCATAGTGTTAGATAAATATTAAATCACCAATTTGTTGAAAAAAAGTTCTAATTGACTGAAAGGTTTGATTTCCAGAAAAAAAGAATTGCAGTTGGAACTGTTGTCTATTCAATGATGATAGCCTGCAGAATTGTTGATTAATAGTGGACTTTAAGCTGCCTTAAAGAGACCAATTATTCATGCCAAGGGGGCATGTTGTCATATAATCCTTATCATGGAACTGCTATTTTGGAGTGCTAAGGCTTGACAAGCCCTCTTGTGCGTCAAAGTTCTAACTATACGTCTATACTATATGTTTCTTTGTTTTGTTATCATTTTTATTTTTGTTGTTTGGTGCGGAGGGATTGACATTTAGATATTTGTAAATGCTCCATGAACAATAATGAGAGAATCAGAGATATAAGGCTGCCTGCTTGTACCATTTAACTGGGATAACATTGTCAACCAGAGTCTTGTTAAAGAACCCGACTTCTCGTTCTGGTTTAACCGGAAGACTGAGGATGGGAGGGAGGTGAAACTGTGTTTGGAGGGACTGACCCAAAGCCTTATAAGGGTGAACACGCATATGTCCCTGTAACTCAGAAAGGCTACTGGCAGGTTTGATCCCTAAATTTTTTCATTAGTACATGATTTGTCATATTTTATCCAATCCCTAAATAATTTTCATTAGTATATAATTTTTCATATTTTACCCACTATCCACTTTGTTTAACTTCTGTATTTCATTTTTTTTTTTTGTTGCAGTTTGAAATTGGAGATGTCCTTGTTGGTGGTCAAAAAACTGGTAGTTCATGCTAATTCTCTGATATGCTATTTTTTCTGCTTTCATGCATGTTCTCTAGTTAGATGTTCTCTTACACCTCCTGATTATCTTACAACTTGAGATCTTCAGGATTCTGTGCTAAAGGATGTCAAGGAATTGCAGATTCTGGAACTTCTTTGATTGCTGGTCCAACAGTGTGTGCCTATGTTTGGTGGTTATTCAACTGATTAGCCTCCTTTTCTCTCTTTCAGTTCTTTTCTTTATGCTTTTTGGTCTTCATGCAAGCATTGATATGTATAACCTGCTTAATATGGCCATGAAAAAGGACACGTCTGTGATTTATTTTTTATTTAAAATTTACACTTTCATTGCAAGAGCCAAGTTTTGTTCATTCCTTACATCATTTAGTACTCTAGACTTCATGATTCACGAAAATATGATGGTTGGACTTTGTACAAGTTAGCTTTCCTTTGGCCAGTGACCTCATTAAGGTACAAGGGGATGTAACTTATTTAAGGCTAGAATGTTTCCAGGCCTATCGCTCGAAACACAATTACCCATGTGATTCATAGCAGTGATTAGATGTGAAACATGTATGCTTTCTGCCTCTAGGATGACAATATAGTACATAGCTATTGATATCTGTCTTTCTGCCTGTCTGTCTTTCTTAGTGAGTGTGTCTGCATATGTCTAGTAATGCACAATAACATGACAGACAGACAGATATATAAATTGTCTTTATAATATATTCACCTTTGGTTGTTGAGAAATGCAATAACATAATGATATTTTCTGTCAAAATCTGGTGATATATGGCTTCTGCTAGGGTGATTTGACTTGTTACTATAAAAATTTCAGCAGCAATGGCATTTCATCACCAATGATGCATTTAACTTGTTCTGTGCCATGAATTTATCAAAACATTTCTATCGTGTTCATAGCGGGCACGGCTTTATTTGTTAAAAATATGGTCACTTGATACTTGCATTAATGCTCTTGGGTCAAAGTGATGGACCATGATCATAAAGAAAATAGTAAGATTCTGAGCTATTTGATACAATTTTAGAATGCTGCATGTATCTACTAGGGTTATGTTTATACTACTAGTCATTGCCCTCTAAGAAGTCCTTTGTATGTCCGCTCTTACATACTCTTTTAAAGCACCACAATATTTTCTGATGCTACATGGTCACACAAGCATTTGACATTGATTTGGCAATGGTGAACATTCGTACTTCTTAAAATCTTCTGAACAAAGCCATTGTTGAGACAAGGATAAGGAGTGATATTGAAAGTCTGAAACGAGAGTACAGAAAGTTCAATAGAGTGTTGAAAATTTCAGAGAGAAAATTCAATAGAATTTTGGAGGATAGCAGAGATAACAAGCAATATTTTTCAAAATTTATGCTAAAAATTGTGTCTTTTTCCAGTAGATAACTAGTTCAGATACTTCTTGAGTAAAGTGACAACAGAAACTCTTCTTTTACATATTTCTGCCTTCTATTGATTGGTTGTATCATGGTTATGCTGTCGTTAGCTTTCATATCACTGTATTTGTGTTTCCATTACATCTCCATGCTGATGTGTAATTGGATCAAAAGGTCATCATTCGGCCTTGGCACTGTTTTTGTAATTAGCAATGATAGATCATCTCTTAATTGTGATCCTCTGTAACTTATTCTTTGCAGACCATCTTTGCAGAGGTTAATCAAAAAATTGGAGCTGCTGGTGTTGCTACCCAACAAGGCAAAGCAGTGGTCGCACAATATGGGGGAAAGATTATGAAAATGCTGATGGAAAAGGTCTTTTCTGATATTTACGGTTATGTAAAATGTTTTAGACTGATATCATCATACTCATGTACAGCTGTATTTGTACCCTACAAGGTTGATACTTTTTTTGTTAAAAAAAATTTGCAGGAAGAGCTTGCACAAATTTGTTCTCAAATTGGGCTGTGTGCCTTTGATGGGACTCGTGGAGTTAGGTTAGAAGTCAATCATCAACATAATCTTTGTTTATCTTTCTTTCAGCATATATGTTTTTTATTATATTATTTATGCAAATGTTTTCACTTTTTTGCTTCACTTATATATGTTTACACAGTATGGGCATCAAGAGTGTGGTGAATGGCAGAAGAGACAGATTAACCGGGGGTCTGGGAGATGGTATGTGCTCATATTGTGAGATGGCAAAATCAGTGAGGTAAGTTGCTTTCCAAAAGGTGATGTAACTAAGAGTTTCTTTTTTATTTTTATTTTCATTATCTTGAATTGCATTGCAGCTACGTGAGCGTCTGCCTAGCCCCATGAGGGAATCAGCTGTAGACTGTAGTAGCCTCGCATCCTTGCCTGTTGTTTCTTTCACTATTGGTGGTAAGAGATTTGACCTGAAACCAGAGCAGGTATATTGTGATTTATCACCTGTTCTTTTCAATAAACTTTTAGTTTCTGCTCGTTTTGAAAAATATGACAGTCACAGGCATTTTACCATCATTTTGATAGCTGTATTTATCACCTAGTAATTTTAAATCTATTTTGTTTGACAAGTAAAATGGTGTTGAAGTTGCATCTTAATAAGACAACAACCAGACCATACTTTTGCTTTTTGATGGACTTTTGGATTTTTGTGCTTTTTTCTTTTATCACTAAAACACCATGATTAAGTATTTAATTTTCACTTTATCATGGTGTAGTTCAAATTTCTTGAAAGCACTTGTTATTTTGGAAAGATTTGCTGCTTTCTTGTCTTTGGGCTGGGATTGTTCCAAGAAAATTTTTATGAAGTCTGCAGCAAAAGAAAAGAAAAATATGCTCTTTGATATTGAAAACCAAAGGTTCTTTGCATGGTCGTTGGAACCGTCCCGAACCGGACGGTTAGGAGCGTACCAAGCCATATCGGTGGCGGACTGGGACGGTTTCGGCAATTGAAATGAAAGCTGTGGACGGAGGGGGAGAAGAAGGAAAGAGAGGAAGAGAAAAGAAAAGAGAGAGAGCGGGAGAGGAAGAAAGAGAGAGGGAGGTGGAGGCTGGCGAGTCACATGGAGGAGGGGCTCTGCCCCGGGTCCCTTATTTTGTTCAAAATACGAGTCCCAGATTGGGCCCCGACTTCACTTAAAAATCGCGAAATAAAAAAAAGGTCCCACTGTTTTGAACAAAATAGGGGACTCGAGGCGGAGCCCCTCCTCCACCTCCTCCGCGCGGCTCGCCGGCCTCCACCACCCTCCTCTCTCCCTCCTTCTCCCCCCCTTCTCCCTCTCTCTCTCCCTCTTCTCCCTCCCGTTCTCACTCTCCCCCGCTTCCTCTACTGTATCGGTATGGACCCAGTAAGGAACAGTACGGGGGCGTACCGACCCGTGCCGCTGGGCAACCGGTCCGAGCCCCAGTTCCGGCACAACAGATCTTGGTTTTTTGTTTATGTTATCTAGGCTAGACGGTACTATTTACTGTTTAGTTTATGGATCAAATATAACAAAACACTAAAATACTATTTCAGTTGACTTTATGTTTATTTGTCATAATTTGGATAGAACACGATCTACATTCATGTTATTTTATCAAGATGAAACAATGTGTCATGCTGCTCGACCACCCATCCTTTTGTAGAGAGGTTATTGGATACTGGAGAAGGGATTGCTACCGGAAATTCTCTATGAGGTCCTACTTTGGGATTTATAAATCTATTAGAACCTGATGGCCCCTTGTAAGTGCCAGGCCTTTGCTTGACTTGTGGAGTAGTGATAGTGAATGTCCTTACCAATGAAGTCTTAAAGGGGGCTTGCGACACTGATGCAGTCTATTGCATGTTATTTTGATAAGACCATCTTTATCTTTTGAACAAGTCCTTCAATAAGTTGGATTCAGGGTGAAATGGATGGTTTCTGCTCGAAGTGAAACCACTGGACCCTCATTTTGACAACTTTGATGAAGTGGGGCTGCCAAGGGATAAAAAAAGGAATTTGAAGTATTTGGTTTTATTTGCTTAAGAAGAAAACATTTTTAGTTTTATTAATCCTTTTGTCATGTAAGATCGGTCTAGGTAGGGTGCAGTGGCTTGTTAAGCAGATCTGCAAGAAGAAAAATGAACGGGAGAAGTTTGGCAAAATAGATGGTTAGTTGGTTTCTGGAATCCTTATAATGGAGGTAGGCGGGTTCAAGTTTTAACCTGGCCTATGACGCCTATAGGTCAATGCTCATGTGGGTAGACTTTGGGATTAGAGAATGCAACTTAACTGTCCAGAGTCTAGGACATTGTTGTAGGCATCGTATGCACCACAAAAAAAATTGATGCATTAACAAAAAAAAAAGAAAATGCTTAATCTTAATCATATGAATGTAGGATTCCTTCTTTATATGATACCCAACATATTTATTCTGTTTAAATTCTTATGTAAAAGATGAACTTTATGAAGAATGTTATGGATGATATGTAATCACAAAGCTTCCATGTTACTATTGAAGTATCAACATGGATATTTGAGAATTATCTGGGTGACCTTTGTTAGCCTTCACATCAGATGGAGGGAGTAAATATTAAAGTCTGGTTCAAGATTCAACCCTAGTGAAAGATTTCAGCTACTTGTGTTGGATACATCCTCAAGGACTGCGATCTTCTATGGTTGCTGTTGGTCATCATGGTTATTAGTCAACTCAAAGTATCTTAACACTCAAAAGATGAAGTGCCAAGTGTTGGCACATTTTATGGATGCTAGAACAACACTTTAAAGTGCAGTGTTCATCCATGTCTTCTCGTGTCCTGCATGCTGACACTTACAAGAGAGCTTTAGATAATTTTGAGTGTTCCATAGACCATGATTTCAGCTGACAAGCAGCTTGGGGAGATTTACAATAGGGGTATGCATGACATGATGACATGGCCTAAATCATGCTTTACTATTAGCATAAAGAACAGTATCTGTTGGATCTTTGATTGCCAAAAAAGGAAAATTAATAAACTTTTTTAAAAAATTAACTGAGTTGAATAATTGCCTCATGCTAGTTGTACATGTGATTAGCTTCATACATGAAGATGCTTTCCTACTAAAATCCAAGTACAATTCAAATCTCAAGCATCTTATGATTGTTTTGGCTTAAGATGGCTATGTTTCTTGAAGGGAATATTCATAGATTAAAAACTATGGCGTTTGTTGAACACCCCTTTTTTTTAAATGAGTTTTTCCCCCAGATTGGCAATTTATATATTGTGTTATAACAGCATCCCCTTTAATGAACACCATATTGAGATGCGTGTGATGATGACCAACATAATTTTGGTTATTCTGCCATGAATAGCTTGTAACAATCTGTTTCTTATCATTTTTCTGGTCTATCTTATTGGGTGCATGGTACATTCTTAAAGTCAGCGATGGAAGTTCAGCACAGTGCATCAGTGGATTTACAGCCTTGGATGTACCTCAGGGTCCCCTTTGGTATGAATAGCCATTGCTTCACCGTCTCTCATTGCTTGTAGGCTGTAGGTTGGTTTCTCATGCAAGTACTGTAAATGCTGCAGGATATTGGGTGATGTCTTCATGGGAGTATATCACAGTTTTTGACTATGGCCCGCTGAGAGTTGGATTTGCTGAATCAGCATAGAGATGAGGGGTTTACTCTTTCATACAGTAGAACTTTGTTTTTATGTGTTATAAAGTCATCCCATGCATGTAAATATTCTGGTCTAGGATATGGTTTGTGATTCGAACCTGCACTTTGATGTTTAAATCCTTTGCTAGTTGATCGGTACTTGGGTAAAGCTCTGTTTTCCTGCATATATATAGCAGGAAGTATGCACATATTAGCTTTGTCTTTTATTCCTGCGATTATGGGTTTCTAGTGTGTCACTAAAGGAGACTTTTCGAAGCTCCCAAACATTCACTCAACTTGCTTGCTGGTCATTTGCATCACAAGAAGGCATTGTTTCATTTTGAACTTGAAAGAAGGCTACCCTAAAGGGTTATCTTACTTCACCATCTTCAGCACTAACGCACCGGATCCTATCAGTATTTCACCAGCTAATGCAGGCTATTAGCTACATGTTCAATTACTACCATGCTACCGGATGTGTCCACTAACAAGTGGTCCATTTCACAACTTGTTGCATAGCAGATCCAATAAATCCACTAATTATCTTGATTATGAAACTCAGATAAGTTTGTTGGATGCGAAATGCAACATTTGGCTGGTATTTGAATTAAAAAAATACCAACTACTTTCAGATGAGGGATTTGATCGAGTGACTATGATTATAACGGAAGTAGCTTATTAGTCATAGATCAAAAGTGCGTATCTATAATATGAATTGTGCCTGTATCATTCGTGCGGGCATGTAACTGCGGCACATCATTAGACGGTGGCTTGTACTGAAATGTGAACCATGTTGAAAGACCGAAGTAGACGAGGATGAACCATAAAGGACTATGATCTTGCAATTCATTTAGACTGAAAGAGATTCCTTGTCATCACATCAATGGCGAAGTAAAATTCTTATTCCCATTCCTCAGTTATTTGCAATTGCTTACATGCCCTATCTTCCATTGCCGAAGATATGTGATGATTTTATTGGGTGTATTTGTACATGCACTGTATGGAGTATTTGTTTTCAACAAAAAAAAAAAAGAGAAAAAAAGAAGAAGACATGTGATTGCGATTCTTACACGTTGGAGTTAGGGATGAAATCCAGCAAAAGCATCCATCCTTTGAGTACAAAAACAATCACGTAACCTCGACGAGTGGAATTGAAGCTTTTATTATAGCTTTTGTGGGGCTGAAGTCTAGCGCTAGCTAGGCCTAATTTTGGCTTTAGCATCAGCTAAGATCCAACGGCTGATAGCTCCACTATGTTCTTTTCTTAGATCATGCGGATATAGGATATGCAGTCAATAGCTCAACACGGGAACAGACTAATCATTGACATAGACATGAGCACCTATAGTTTATCCTCCTTCGAACACCAGTTAGCTTTAAAGTGAATCCAATGGGCTTAGTCCTTGAACCACCACACTACTCAAAGCACCACAGCTACCCTTCCCTTCCCACGGTATATTTAAGCTTCATGCCACTGAAATAGAGCAACTAAAGCAAGATGGTTTGCCACGACAAGGCTCCTACGATGGCAAGAAAAAGAAAGGGAGAACAGGACACGTGCAAACATCTACGTCTGGTCCCTTATCCAAAGAAAAAGGTATATGAAAAAGGGCAGCATTCCATGTATTGAATGGTAAATCTGAAAGAGAAAGTCGGCAAAGTGGGGTTCCCTATATATAATTTGTTTCACGTCTTCACGTCTTGCTTTTGGAAGCGTCCATGTGTAACATGACCTTCACCTTTCTATTTGTGACCGACTAAACTAGTTGTCATGGCATCAGTCTTGAGCCATCAAAAAAATCTCTATTGTAATAAAGCAAATGCCACTGAATTGCTTGTTTTCTGAGTCCCAATAAAAAGACTCTCCATTCTTAAATAAATACGTACTCTTTCTGATGCTCCTTTTCCTCGGCAAAGAGGGTACATGGAGAAGACTTGTAGCAACCAATCACATAAACCACAAATCCAATTTAGACCTATAGTGTCTATTAGGGCTATAGGCTTAGTTTACTGTACGTGATACTATTTTATCATAAGACCTCATCCAAAAAGACCAGCCGAAAAGTATTATTTAGATTTCTTAGTCCTGCATAAGTATTTAAGATTTGCCTAATGCATAGTCGATGTGAGACTAAACATACGGCTGCATGGGTACTATGTTAATTTACTGGTGTTCGTATATATTGAAAAAACTGGCTTAAGATCAATAAATAAAGAAAAAGGTGATCCGGGTTAATATCTTAAATTAATGGTTAGCCTGCACGGCTTGGAGCAGTTCGCCAAAAGCCTAACAAGAATTCAACGTCAGAACCCTAGTCTAATGCAGTAATATCCAGCAGAGCTTGGTGACCGACCACATGGGACCATAACTTTGGTGGCGTCACGCATACTAGGAGACCTATAGATAGCTGAAATCTTAGACCATCTCTCTAAAATCTAAAACAAAGTTCCCAGAGTGGCAGTGAGAAGCCCCTAGTTTACCATATGAGAGAGAGAGAGAGAGAGAGAGAGAGAGAGAGATTGCTAACAGCGTGGAGACTGGAGAGGGAACAAGAAAAGCCTGCCTTTCTTTTGACAATAAAAGGAGAAGGGTGGTTAGCTTCAAGCTGACTGGGCTCCAACTCTCTAGTGAAGTGACCGAAGCGAAAGGGGGAAAAATAAGTTTACCGGCGGCCAGCGTAAGAGGACTTGAAAACTGTGGGCCATTCGATGCCTCGCCTAGGGACGAAACTTTTTGGACCGCCGGATCGAATATTTGGTAGAAGGGAATAGGCCATAAACGTGAGTAAGACTGCATAAAGGGGAATTTTATACAGTGGAAGGCAAAGCATCGTCAATTTCCCGCCGTTTTAGGCATAATGGTGGGTGGATTGAATTTTATGAATTTGTTGGATTCGTAAAAAGAATTTTTTTTCTTTTCACTGAAATAGGATGGAGCCTACTCTCAACATGAATGGGATCAAAAAGCCATTTGATAACTGTTATAGAGTCACTCTCTAAATGAATGTATGTACAGCATAATTGAGACCCTTTGGTGCCTCAGCCATATCGAAAATCATAACACCACCCACAATTACAAAAGCACTGCTATTATAATAAAATTCATTGCTTTAATAATATGAACGGCGACAACGATAATGATGATAATAATGGCTTAGGGGGCTATTGCCCACAATTGAAATTGTGATAAGGATACAATACTAGTACGCCCAAAATGCGTGACATGCGTTATAAGGTAAACTAGTAGCTGACCGGTACATGTTGAAATAAAATGGCAAGTCCTACATCATGATCACTTCAAACACAACTTACTATTTCTTAGATTCTTTTCTTGGTTCGGCGCATCTTCTCCTTTAAATATCATTCTTGGGAATATTCGTCAAGAGGAGGACCGTAACTTATATCTCCTAATTTTGCATTGACTTTTATCATTGATGTAAGATAGATTTAGAAAAAGGGGGAGGGATCCAGTTTTAATTCACGAGACTCTTTGGTGCAAGAGTTGGTCATAGGGTTGTGAAAGATAGCCTGAGTTAGGCTGGATAAATAGACCAGAAATATAGGAAGAAGGCTCTCGATTTGCTGAGCGCATTTTTGTACTCTTCTCTTGGCTTGTTCAAGAAGAGAGGCTAACGTAGTCCATAACTAGGATTTTATGCATTCCTAAATGAATATTAACAAAGTTTTAGAGGCTAAGGTAGGCCATAACTAGGATTTTATGCATTCCTAAATTAATATGACCGTATCAGGATTATAGGAGGCGAACATCATATGGTTTGTCTTTTCCATCCAGTCCTCAACAGACAAAACACCTAACATTAATTCAGTGGGTTCCTCCTATCAACAATGGACAGCTCGTTATAGAATACGACCACTTGTTCAATCACCCACCATTCGTCAATGGAAAAAATAGCGATGGATATCAAATACATACATGAACTGAAAAGGATTTGAATGAAAGGTTCTATATTACGAATGGAGGCGCACACGAGAATTACATGCTCCACGACCTTAATCCAGAGCAAAGTTGGATTCATCCTTGGTTGCCTGAGATCAGTTGAACTAGACGAGGCCTTTTTTTCTAAATTCTAATTAGGTTGGTTGGCAGTGCGAGTTTTACCTTCGTGGTCACATAATATCTTAGTCCATGCCTTTCTCCATTTTTTCTTCCCCTCCTGCCACAACTTCCTTGAAGTTTCTTCCAGACTTCCACAGCAATCCTTTTCTCATTAAATTTTCTTTCCTCGTTCTCATATCAAAGAGATCGGTCTAAGGGCATGGCTCAAGGTCGTTGAAGGCAGACCGTGCTGCCTTCATTTCTCGTGTTCAAAGAGTAGGTGTTGGAGGCTGGTCCAAGAAATCAACTCATGGAAACGTGCGGAGGAGTTCATGGAAATTGGGAAGATGCCCATGGTTAGAGTTCACACCAGGCATCAAAGATCCTAATCATATGGGATGGAACGGCGATGGATGATGATAAGGGTGTAGTTTATATGTCTCATTCGTTGCAATGAATTGGAAGGAAGATGGACCAGGACTGCCTGCTTATCTTCTCATGGGCTGCCCAAGTCTCAAAATATTTTATGGGAAAAAAATCTTTTGTCTCTGTCTCTATTTAATGAGCCACACGTTCGTGACATCACTCCATCCTTTTCAACTGTTGCTTTGCATAAATTTTCACTAATTCAATCGACATGCCCTTTTGTTTTAGATTTTGCATTTCTTAAGACCGAAGAGAAGTAGACAAAAAGACTAAAGGTGCTTTTGACGATTCACACAAATAGCAAGACAAGGATTTTTTTAGCCAACCATCTTTCATCCTCTCATATGAGTAATAGATAATGCGTTTCCAGAAAACACGGTTTACCAAATTATGGATAACAAGCACACGAAAAAGAACTATGATTTTGTTGCAGAACAAAGGCATGGCAAAATCACAATATTAATTTCAAATTTGGAGAATTTCGCCAAAAATCAAAATCTAAAAAGAAAAAAAGAGCCAGAGAATTGGCAACATCTATATATTAGTTCACGGGCGAATGTGTCCTGCCCTAATTCTATGCCACTTAATTAACAAGTGTTGTGAATCGATTGATCTTTTAGCGAGCAAATTAAAACCTTGTGGTAAGCTAGCTAGAATATATTATCAATGGATTTTTAGAGATTCTAAATTATCTCTATAAACATAGAATGCAACATCAAATTAGAAGCTGTAATATATTGATAATAAACTTCTTAAGAGCGAAATGATCACCGACGCTTAATTGACTATGAAATACAGAAATAAATGTTGTAGTTGCAATTTCTCTTGCAGGGGCAGTTATTTAATATTGTTCAATAGAACGATGCTTGGACAATATTGATCTCAACGCCAAACCCTAAGCACCATTTTTTGAAAAAAAAATAATCAATTAAAACTTGAATCAATACTATATGATTGTATCAGTCTTCATCTAATTGTTGCATTCGTAGCGACTTCTATAGAATAGGAGGGGAGAAAAGACCGGAAAGCCTTCGAAAATTATATGATTGTACATGTTTCTATGCAGCCTCATCAATATGCCGACATGATAATTTATTTTATAAGACAATTAATCTTCTAAATCTAAATCTGAAAAGCATCTCCAACCATTCGCTGCCATCTTTTTTTTGTTTTTTATTTTTTAAGAATGGAAGGAGACTAGGGTTAGAAACGACCTTCAAAGCATTCGCTGCCATCTCAACACGCAAAAACCGCACAAGAATATAATGTTTCTCAGGGCGTGGGCCCAGCATGCATGACCAACGAAGTATCAACCACGGTAGCTCAACATCCACGTCGATTTGCGTTCCGGGCGAAATCCATGCGACCATGCCGAAGCCTTTGCATCGCGTTTCAAAGCCATCCGAAATTCTTTAATGGTGGAAGTAAAATCACACTCAATCTCGCGCCATCTCTTTTTGACAAGACAAGTTCGTCTCATTAATTCAGTACGCAAACAAGTCCACGATTCATGATGACCACATGATGACCAGATCCACCAATTGGGGGATACCAAATTCCACTGCAGATCCTCCATTTCAAATCCCACCGGACAAGACTTTCTAATCGTATTATGTCCGGTTTCGTATATTTTTCCATAACCATCGTTGAATACATCATTTAATTCAAGGATGGGAGATTGGGTGAGGTAGGAACCCAAGAAATATCGTTTACTTTGAGTTGGCCTAGCTGACTTTTGAGACCCTTGGACATGAGAAATTATTCATGGCAACGAGCGCATGGCACCAATCACTGCAGCGTGTTAGAATGGTACCATTGATTCTACGCTCGTCTCAATAGTTGGTCCGTAGCAATACACCTCGACGATTGGTGGCATGTATCAACATACGTGCATGCAATAATTTTTTTCTTCGATATGAGGCTGGTCTTACGATCTTGATTAACGGTCAGCCTCTGCAGGTTTGCTGGTTCCAATCACCAACACAATAATTTTGTTTATGTAGAGTAAGCTACCACACATTGTGTATATGTTTTTTTTTTAAAAAAAAAATTAAGAATAAAATGGTGCACCAACCATAGGAGATAAACAAAAAGGGTTCCATTGATTCTACGCTCGTCTCAATAGTTGGTCCGTAGCAATACACCTCGACGATTGGTGGCATGTATCAACATACGTGCATGCAATAATTTTTTTCTTCGATATGAGGTTGGTCTTACGATCTTGATTAACGGTCAGCCTCTGCAGGTTTGCTGGTTCCAATCACCAACACAATAATTTTATTTATGTAGAGTAAGCTACCACACATTGTGTATATGTTTTTTTTTTTTAAAAAAAAAATTAAGAATAAAATGGTGCACCAACCATAGGAGATAAACAAAAAGGGTTTCATGGGGATCTGCACTTGGGCAAAAAATTTGGCCCCGTTAGGAAACAAAAAATTGGCATGATTGGACTTATCCACAGCCAAACACGTGGAAAACGTATGAAAACCAAAGAAGAGCTGCAGGAAACACAAGGCGGCCACTTGCAGTGGTTCGAGAGAGATAATGGGGAAGCTGCTTGCTGGTTCCTTGATTTCTAGTCACATTTCCTTCTTTATGGAAGAACGAATTCGTTTCTAAAACTCTATGCCGAGTCAGAAATTTATTTCTCTGTAAAGTTGTTGAAAAATTGAAGTAATGTAACATTTGTTAGGAAATCGCTGGTAAAAAAAAGAAGAATCAAAAATTGAATTTTTTTTTTTCTCCCATAAAGGAAAACTAGTAAAAACATGGCTACTATCCGTGACCACGATCTTCACTTGAAGCAATCGCTAGTTGAATTGCTATGATTAAAAATAAAAATTAGAAAATTATAAGAATAAAAAGATGGCTGTTAAATTAAGTCAAAAATATTGAGAGCTCAATTTAAAATTTGACCTAACTATTGCATTTTTATGTCAAGGAGTGGTTGAGTTTCAAATTGTTTAGTATTTGAGTCAAATCACTGAGCATGAAGAAACAAAAGAAAATAAGTATTATGGTTTGATTCATCTCTCGATCATGTCGCTAATATGTGAGAGCAACATGGTCGCTGAACTAGCTAATTCTTAAGCTGTAATATTCAATTACAGCAACATATTAAAGGTACATGGTAGGGTATAATAGCTTTTGTAATAATATCACTAAGGAGGAAACCAATCCTCCAGCTCCCAATGAACAAATGTAGTGCTGAGTGAGGGTGCCCCCTATTTAATTAAGGTCATGAGTTGGATCTTGTTTAGATACTAAATGATTTTGAACCTATTGGAAATGAGCTGCGATTCGAATCATTCGCATGATATGATGCTTACAATTTGGAGGCTTGTGGAGCAAGCTACCAATTAAGGTTGAACATAATATTGGGAGAACATAAGCTACCACAGTGCTCTATGTCCAGCTTCCCATTTAGTTACTAAAAAGAAATGACAATAACTGCCATTGTAGCCTTCTCCCAGGGTTTTATACATGGAGTCATGTGAGCCCCTTTTTTATATTAAAAAAACAGAGAATTATTTGTTGTCACTTTCAAGCGCTTTGTTTGCAACACTGTTACAAATCTTGGGGAGGTCCAAAAAGGAGGGTTCATTTCAAGAGAAGTCCACTAAGAACACCCTATCCTGCCACTCCCAGATTCCAACGGTCAGGTCTGAACCCAATAAACTGACCTCGATCCTCCTCTCCCCTTCCACTCCACTCCACCCGGTAGTTCCTTTGGCTTCTCATTTCTTTCTAACCATTAATGACATAACCTAGAAGCACGAAAGAGTCAAGAAAGGTGACGTGCTATAAACCAAATGGCGGCCCACGGAGTCCCCGCACCTCCCGCTCCCGACCCCACCGCTCCGCCAGACGCTCCCGGCCGCCCTTGTCAACCCTGCGGGCCCCGCCGTCCCTCTCCCTTGCGCGGTCCGGTCACCTCCCTCTTTCTCGAGAGGGATCGGAGAGAGATATAGAGTCCAGTCAAACGTGTTGACGAGTTCTCTCACGTGGAACGCGCCGGCCCAATCGGAAGCGGTGGATTTTTTGAAGCGGTCAAATCACCGTTTGACTCCCTCCCCTCCCTCTACACCTCCGTCGAGAAATTATTGTTCAAGCCGGATCGATCCGCTCAACAGTACACCGATCCTCTCAAGAAGAGCCATATGCCATCAAACAAAAAAGCATTCAAATCCTTATTTGTCTTTGCCTTCATCGCTAGCGAAACTCTAGCACCCAGCGTTCATGTGCCACCGATTTCTCCTGATCCCTTGCGCTGCTATTGGTGCCTCTTTATTTGTCTGACTTCGTGTGCTGCCAGCATTCTTCTGAGCCCTTCTATCTATTTGATCTTCAGTGGATCTAGAAGAATCATAGGTTGGCTCCCATATGTTGTCGTTCTGTGGTCTATCTTATGTTGTTGGTCTCTTCTCAAGCCCTCCTTCAGGTTCTCCCTTCTAGGTTCTTTGTGTGCCGCCGTTCTCCCCTTCAAATCTTTCGGTGGAGCTGCCCGAAGGTCAATCTGCAGCCCAAGCACTTTGCCTTCTCCTTGCGTCGTTGACCTCCTCCTAGCCCTTCCAGGTTCTTCATGTGCCACAATATTGGAGCTAGAGAATGATGGCATGCAGAAGCCGGAGGCCATCCTGGCACAAGAAGTTCAGCACTAGGGAGAAAGGGAGAAACTGATTCCGCTTGAGATAAAGGGAGAGGATAAATGGAAAGGAACCAGTTTTGAACTTCATTTCTCTCTCCTTTGGGCTTGGAGGGACAACTCCTGTACAAGGAAGTTAGAGATCGGCAGCACAAAAGAGCTAGAGACTGGCAGCCCATACGAAACTTTAGGGTTTCTTTCAGGAAGAGGATTGAGCATATTAAAACTTCGTTTCTCTCTCTTTTTTGCCTCATAGGTCGGCTTACATGGATCCTCTGTAGATATTTAGATTATGTGGCACTTTTTCATAGGACCGATCTACTGCTGACGTGGTAGACCTGATCTAACTAACTAATAATTTCTCCCATTGATCCAAAACTCCACGGAACTCTCTTATCTTTTTCTGTCCCTCGTCTCATCTTAGCTCAACGAGTAGCTATAGCCGTGTTCATTCCGTGTCTGGCCACCCCTCCCAAATCCCTCCAGCTGTCCCCACTGACGCACCATCTCACGTCACTCCATCCCCGAGTCTTCGTCCCTCGCCAACCCCTTTTTATTGCCATCCCCATCCCACCTGTAAAAGACTTCAGACTTCTCACCACCCCTCACCCCCCTCCCCTCCTCATCACTCCTCTCTCCCTCCCTATTCTTCTCACACAATTATCATAGATTAATGGACAATGGTGGTGGACGAGCGCTGGGTTTGGGCACCTCGGAATCGATCGGGTTCCTGGCAAGCGGGTCGTTCCTTAGTCCCAACCACGGCGCTGGGCTCAAGCGCAGGCAGTCCATGGATTCAGGCGACCACTTCCCGCCATCCATTGAATTCCCGGTCACCCTCAACTACCGCCGCGGGGATACCGCGGAGGAGCCGCCTGGCGAGAAGCGGGTGGATGAGATGGATTTCTTCTCTGATGAGAAGAAGAAGAAGAGGGGCCGGGATCTCGACTTCAAGGTGCCGAGTCTGAGCATCAAGAAGGAAGACCTCACCATCGATGTTAGTAACTCAGCGTCATGGTTTATTTTCTTTTATCTTAATTTTTATCGGGTTTGATCTGTTATACATATGCTAAATGAATTAGATGCGATTTCCGTACACTGGTTTGAACCTTCTTACTGCTAATACGGGCAGCGATCAGTCGATGGTCGATGATGGGCTGTCGCCTCCTGAGGATAATAAAGAAGGCAAGAGCAAGGTTGGTCATATATTTAGAGGAAGAAAGAAAGCAACAATGAATAAATGAATGAATTCTCATATACTTGACTGAATTTATTCGGTTTCTACGCGTGGTGGTGATGAGTATTCGAGTGAAAAGTGAAATTTAATTGTCTACTTGTTTGATCCAGTTGTCGTCGATGCAAGCCGAGCTGGTTCGGATGAAAGAAGAGAATCAGCGGCTGAAGGGGGTGCTGAACCAGGTGACCACCAACTACAACGCCCTCCAGATGCACCTCGTTGCACTAATGCAAGAGCGCACGCAAAAGAATGGAAGCTCACAAGACCATGAGGTAGTTAAGACCATACTAATTTAGCTCATCAAGTCTAATGCAAAACAACTATAGTAGATCAACTGATTTAGAGATCTATAATTCATCAGGCTTCGGACGAGAAGACTGATGGGAAGATCGTGCCGAGGCAGTTCTTGGACCTTGGTCCGGCCGCAAACACTGATGAGCCCTCTCGCTCCTCGATTGAAGGTGGAGGCTGGGACCGGTCCTCTTCGCCCACGAACAATGTCGAAGCAGGATCAATGGAGTACCGCCTAAACAAGTATAATACGAACAAAGAGATAGTTTCGTTTGACCATGAAAGAACTAACAGGGAGGACAGTCCTGACCCATCGTCCGAAGGTTGGAACCCTAACAAAGCATCCAAATTGGCCTCCCCCAAGAGTGCAGAACAGAGCCAAGAGGCCACCATGAGAAAAGCCCGTGTATCGGTCCGAGCACGATCCGAAGCACCTATGGTAAGATGACACAAGACAAATTTCCATCCATATCTCTAATCTGATCGATTGTGGTAATTATGATAGCAATTAATGTTGACACTAATTAGACAATGCCCCACTTGTCTTATAGATCACTGATGGATGTCAATGGAGAAAGTATGGACAGAAGATGGCCAAAGGGAATCCGTGTCCCCGGGCATACTACCGGTGCACCATGGCGACCGGCTGCCCAGTCCGCAAGCAGGCAATGATCATCTCCCTGCACCAGTTTAATCTTATTAATCATAGATCGATCAAATTTAACAATCCAGCTAAGATATAACTTGGAAATTCAAATAGGTCCAAAGGTGTGCGGAGGATCGCTCCATCTTGATTACTACCTATGAGGGGAATCACAACCATCCACTCCCACCAGCTGCCATGGCGATGGCATCGACCACTTCAGCCGCAGCTTCGATGCTTCTCTCTGGATCCATGTCGAGCACCGAGGGATTGATAAACTCTAACTTCCTATCAAGAACAGTACTTCCTTGCTCATCAAGCATGGCTACGATATCAGCATCCGCTCCATTCCCGACGGTCACGTTGGATCTGACCCACACTCCAAATCCTCTCCAATTCCAAAGGCTACCAGCTCAGTTCCAAGTCCCCTTCCCAAGCGGTACTCCTGCCTTCGGCGCACCACCTCAGCCCCCCTCTCTGCCGCAGGTCTTCGGGCAGGCACTGAACAACCAATCGACATTTTCCGGCCTTCAGATGTCGCCCAACATGGACGGAGCCCAATTCCCTCGCCCTAAGCCACCGTCAGCCGCCTCACTGCCCGATACGGTGAGCGCGGCGACCGCAGCGATAACAGCAGACCCCAGCTTCAAGGCAGCCCTCGTGGCTGCCATCACATCCATCATCGGAGGTGGTCATCAGCCTAACAGCAACAACAATAGTAGCAGTGCCAATGCCACCAGTAGCAACGGCAACGGCAAGCCGGCCAATTCGAATTTTCTGGCCGCCTAAGAATCTCAGATGCCCTTGTCAATTCCATGCTTCCTCTTCTTTTCTTTCTTTTTTCTTAAACATTATGTTTTCGTTTTGATGAGAAAAATGGGACCATATCTACATGCTACTTTTGTTTTCCAGCCTCTTGTTAATATTTGGACGGTGGACTGCATTCTTTTCTTTCTATTTATTGTTGGCCGTTTACAATAGACAATTATAAATAAAGACGAAAGGGAGATGTCTAAAGGATCAAATCTTCTTTTCTTCTTATTGTCCTTGGCTTTCTTCTGCGGGTGGCTCTCTTTGACGGAAGCCCAGACTTTTCGTCGTAGGGGAGTCAAGGATTGCGTCCCATGCACGTGAACGACGGGGGAGCGGAGGAATAGGATAGGCGATAGGCGGCGGATCCAAGGCTGTTACCGGTATAACCCGGAAACAGCGAGACACCCGGGATAGAGCCGTCTTTATTTTTTATTATGGGCCCCAGTCGGCAAAGAGTAGGTACGACCTGGGCTGCAAGGGACCGTAGGGCACGTGGCAGCTGGGCAGTTCGGGACGTGGCCGTTTCCTTGCTTCACGTGGAGTAGTTGATCCCCTCCGATCACGGAAGGCGGAGTACCGAACACACAGTACCAGGGCGCGTGGAACGTGGAACGAAGAAGATAATGTTGTACTTTAGAGAGGTTTTGCCGTCGCCTCGACGCAAGAACTTGTTGAGATTACTCGGGGTGTACAAAAGATCGGACTTGGAGATCACGATGCGATGGCTCCATATCTCACAAAAGAATATGATATTCCATACTCGTTGTCCTTCCTGATATCACCCCCGAGAGCCAACAATGAGCGAGTCTTGCAAAGATATCATATTACCCTGTCTTTGCTGACTCCTGAAAAGCTTACATTGAATACACTCTCACAAAAATATAAAACTAGATAAGCCTACAACGGGGGGCAAATGGAGTACAAATGATACAGAAAAGGCTGACGCCAGGGACCATGAGATGTTGAAGTAAAATCTTAGATAATCCTGACGAGCTTGTAAATCTAGAACATGTTAGATACTAGGTCAGACAAGTGATTTTTTTATTCTCAGAGGCTTCACTAGTCACTAGGCCAACTTAAATTTATGGCAGAGTGATAAATGGCACGGAAGTAGCGGGCGAATCACATGAAAGATGCCTGCTCTCTGCCTGCTCTCTAAGGAATGGGAGTCACAAAGGTCCCTCCTCAATGAAGGTTATCTAGGGCTTGGTCAGAGGCATACAGATCGATTGATGTAAAAGGGAGGGGATAGTCCGATCTCTATCTCCCAACAAAGCAAGGCAGAAAAGTCGCAGATTAGATGATGCAGCTAGAGGCGACTTCAAGATTTCTAAGAACTAAGAGGGTTCATGGTACTCGGACCTTCCATGTGAAACCCACACCATGACACCTCCGAGGCCATGTTATTGGACAAAATAAACATCTCAACCACTTACCTTTTATTTTTTCTAACTTCGCTCTAACCTTAACTAAAAATAGAAATACTGAACTAACCAATTGCCAGTATTGATGAGAACATGCATCATGACAGCATAGACTACTTAATGAATAACTTGCTTTGCATAGTGATGTCGTCATTGAGGCAAGATAAGATTGATGTTGTTGAAACAATTATTATATCAAAAGGAGGAGTTCAAAAAGATTAAATGAGATTTGTTTCTCGACAAATCTAAAACTAAAGGTTGATTGGATCACTAGCATGCTATATTGATCAAATCGATCAGCAGAATTAGGTCAATCAGGAGATAGGATTTGGTTTTGACTTAACCAAAAGGCTTGAATTTTGTTTAGAAAAACGAGAATATTGTAAAGAAATAAACCAAATAAGGGAGCAATAACTCTTAGTGAAACTAACCAATTAGAGATCCATTATGTAGAAGAAATTTGATTGAGTACCAAAAAAAAAAATTCTTCAAGATGGAATAATCGTCATGCCGCAGAACTGGATAAGATAATAAAGATCAAGGATATAAAATCCTCTAAATGCTCGGTCAATCTCCTACAAGGTGAAATTATAAGTTTTTATGTTGGAGAACTTTAAACTACGATCATAGATGTACGACTATCTAGATGCTTATCGTGGTACATAGGAAAAACATAGGAACCTTATCCATAGTGGTGTAGTCAAGTATCCATGTCTATAGAGTGTGGCAAAGATCTTGAATGAAGCCTTCTTCCCTTTTTTTTTATTTAATAGATTGGTAGCTATTTCCAGCGGTATCATTTTTTGGGCGATTTTTTTGACCATTTCCTTATACGAATAACTTATTTTATCCAAAAAAATCCCTCTAAGTAGTCTAACTCCAATAATAAACTATCCAAATACCGTGTCTTGAGTGAATGACAAGTGGCCAAGCATAGGATCTTGATTGATATAATATTATTGAACACTTTATTGTAGTCGGTCGATAATTATTAAGTTTTGGGCATTTTAAACAATGATAATCAAATTTTTGTCTAGAAAAGGGCATGATAAGATATAGTTGCATCCACATATATGCCATTTAATTTGAAAAAAGAAACTAGAAAAATGGTATTCGATAAGGGATTAATTTAAAGTAGTCTCTGCAAGAGTTGTCCCTTTGTACAGCAAACAGCAAAAACCAAACTATTGACTTGTTGATCAAAGGAAGAAAAATCAATGATAGCTAGAATTGTAGATAAGATGTCGAATAAAATTAAACCATAATATGAAAAGCCGATCTAGCATATGCCACTTATTTGGAAATTGACGAGATGGATGAAGTCTTATGCACTCCACTCGATCTCTAGGATGCAATCAAGACTTAAGCTAGTTGTTGGTTTATTTGGAGACATTTTGCAGCTGTGATTGATGCCAAAATGAAAAATGTGTCCGATTCCGATGTTGGTATCCGGTTTGAATTCCTACGATGGAAAGTTGGTAGAAACTTGAGCTTTAGATATATATATATATGGTCGATGAAGCTACTTTTGACCCTCCCGCGCAGGATCACCTCTCACCTAGTAGCAAGGGTGATTGTCAAAGAGTGCTTCACTAGAGCTATAACCAGTGGGATTAGATCATATATGATTCACATTCATGGGATAGGGGGAGAAGAAACTAAGAAAGGCATATGAACTTTCTCCTTTTTCCTTCAATATGCAATGTGAGTTTGGCTGAACATGAACGGATTTTTTTTTGTGTGCGCGTGAACAAGGAAGGCAGATATCATAGTATCACATTGATTAATAATAAAAAAAAAGTGCCATAGGGCCGGGTTTATCAGTGTACACCGTTCTCCTGCTAAAAGTTTAAGTTTTTGGGCTGGGTAGGGTCAAATAGGATCCATGTTATGGATGGAGCTTTTCTTTTTTCATGAGGAGTCATTCATGATGGGAACATCAATGAATTGAGTTCATGACACTAGATCACCTGATATAAATGGGTATGTTTGACTTGAAGGAAAAAACAAAAAGCTAATTTTCTCACCAAAATACTTGCACGTAATCCGAAATCTAATATCGACAATCACAATATTTTTGATGGAAGTGGATCGAGAGGCATGGTGTAAGATCCGATGCTCCATGGATCGCTTCACCTCGCAAATCAGATTCGGAAAGCAGGATTCAAAGATCGAACCCCAAGCCATGCCTATACCGAGTCTGCGACTTGGTGCGATCTACACCTCTTCCAACATTTAGATTCAAGAAGAATAAGTTATCACAAAAAAGTTTACACTTGGATACGGTAATTTCCGGGTAAATTATGGCCTGCACTGTTTGTTCTGACAACAAGAATAATGGCCCCAGAGGAATGCGAATAGAGTCGATCATGAGTTGGGCCTCAGGCCTAAACTTAAGTTATTTTTAATCACACTTCAGTCCGAGCCTACGCAAAATTTAATATTTTCAAGTCCGGCCTATGATGAGCTCATCGATCTGCAAGATACAACGCCGGAATTATAATATTTGCAAGATCTGTTCTCCGTACGGGCAGCCGCTTGTCGCACTCCTCGAGGGATCGCCATCAGCGAGAAATCCATAAGGCGAAGAGGAAAGCCAAAGGCCGCTCGGAAATGGTCGGCGCGATCGCTTTTCCAGCTCGCCCATCTCCGGATGCGGAACCAAAGCAGCCCCCTCTTCGGTCCTCTCATCCGTGCCTTCCCGAGATTCCCGTCAGCTTTCTCCGCATTTCCTCATCTCGAGCGCAGCCTCAAGATCCCCAGATCTTCAGGTTTGTATGGTCGTTTATGGTTGCTCCTCTTGCAGTCTTGTACGGCCTCCTTTTTAGTTTTATTTATGTGTACCCACCGGCTACTTGTGTAATGCTTTAAATAGATTTTTCAGAAATAGGAACATATTATGTCAAAAAACTCGAGCTTTACATTTGAGTTCAATGAAGAATATACAGTGTTCAAAGGTCTTGGCAGCGACTTTGTGTTGACGTGTGATTGGTTCCCTGATCTGGTAATCGTATTATTGTGGTTTGAATGAAATCCTGGCGAAGTGATGAGATTCGAGTACTTCTTGGAAAAGAAAATGTATGCCCGCATCGATACCCAGAATTAGGCCTGAAATGAGTCGACTGCTATTGCTGCTTTTTAATGTGCTTCCCATTTTTCTTAAAAAAATATATTCTTCTTTCCATTTACTTTAGCCATTCTTCCTGATGCTATTCTTGTGTTAGTTCTAAGAAGCTGGTTTTATTATTTTCCAAGCGTCAGCACAGAGAAATATATTGATTTTGTGTGAGCTATTGCCCCCTTGCGGTTGTTCTTTTCCTTTCCTCTGTCGTGAATAATACTGTCTGAAGATCAAAAGAGACTGCACAGGGGCAACATGATAAATTAAAAATTTGACAAAAGAACATTCCGTAATGACGAAAGAATGAACTAGACTTGAATTCTTTTTAAAGACAAAAGAACATTCTGTAATGACAAATGATCATCATTGCAAATGTAATACCCGGAACAAAAAAAAAAAAATGGTTTGATGGGCCGGCCCGAAGAAGCCGGGCCCATCTATAAAATACGATCGTGCCCTAGGCACGATCGTGGAAGGGGAAACACAGAGAGAGGGGGGTGGGGCGGCGGCGTGAGGGGAGGTCGGTCGTCGGGGGAGGCGACTCGCCGGAGGGGATCGAGCGCCGGAGAGGGAGATCCGGCCGGCCGCGGTGAAGCCCTCCTCCTTCCTTTGGTGTGAGAACCCTCCGCTAGTTGCTCACAAGTTCTTCCGTCGGTTCCTCGCCGGAAACATCACCGGAGCACCTCGTCGGGCTGAGGTAAGTACATCTCCTTCCTTATGCTTCATGTTCTGGATTTTGAGTGGTATGGGTGAAGATTTGGCCGGTGAGATCATCGAAGAAAGGTTCGAAACAGGGTACCCCTGTTCGGCTCCTCTCTTCCGGATTCCGTCGCCGTCGGCAGCCGGGGATTGGCCGGGATTCATGGCGGCGGGGTTGATCGGGTCTGTGTGAGGAGTTTTATGATTTATTTGAGATGGGGGATGGGGGATCCGAGGCCTTCTTCCTCGTGATCCATTGTCTCCTCTCCCTCTCGTGTCGGCTGGCCACCGGCGGTGACGGTGACGGCGGTCGAGGGCCACTGGGGTTGCCGTCGGGTGGGGGCCGAGCCACTGCCAGTGGATCTCCGGTTGATGTGGGAGGAGGGGGAAGGGAGGAAAGAGACCCTGGGTCGGTTTTTAGGGAGAAGAAGAGGGGAGGACTTCGGTTGATGATGGAGGAGAGGGAAGGGAGGAAAGATGTCTGCCGGTTCTTGGAGAAGAAGAGGAAAAGCCTCTTCTCTTTTTCCCTTGGCCGGTCACCATCGCCGCTGCAACGATGGCGGCCGGCGATGGTTCGGCCAATGGTGTTGTCGGGTTGGGGAAGAAGAGGGCACAGCCACCATGGCTGTTGCCCTTGGATCAAAAAGATTTGAGGAAGGGAGATGTACCCCCAACCATGAAGAGAGAGGAATCATCCATTCTTTTGGTCTCTTCAACGGGACCGATCATCGTCGCGGCGTGGCTGCGGCCACGGCTGGTGGTACACAGTGGGAGTCGGGCCACCCCGACTGCCCTAGATCTGGAGAGATTGAGATGTTTGGGGACCTGGTGATGGACCCCATAGTAGATGTGAATTATGGTTTAGAATATTTAAATATTAAATAATTTAGTTGTGATTTATAATTGATGTTGTAGAGGAAGAGTCGGTGGTGCCAGGAGATTTTGATCAGGGGACTCAGCATCCCAGCGCGCAGGTTGTGATTCGGATCCATGTTTGAGTCAATCTACAATCTCTGTAAGAATCCTTGTACGCCAATCCTACATGATATACATATTTTTGCACTATATATGTTTGATATGCTATGATCCAGACAAAGCAAAATAGTTTTATATTTAATTATATTTTGATCGTGTTGGCTTGTGGTTGGTAGTGTGATGGATGCTTGTATGTGTATAACTTATACCTGCATAATTGAATTTATGGATGTGGTGGTATGGACTAACACCGGTCGGTTTTGGTGTAATGGTAACGCTTGATCCTGACAATTGGTATCAGAGCCAGAGGTCTCGAGTTCGAAACCCAGGCATCGCGTTGGGGGGGGGGGAATGTTGGACATACTCGGCCGCTGTGCGGGCCATACCTGCGGGGTCCCTGAGCAGCACAGGGAGGGTCACTGTCAGCATGTCCTGCCGCCTGCCAACGGCGATGGCCTGGTTAGTAGGTGGGTCATACCGAGGGTCCCTGAACCCATGGCGAGGCCAGGTCGGAGTCCGGGGTTGGGCGAGGCCTTGGTCGGAGTCGACTCGTGGCACTGTCTTTGGTGAGGTTTAAGGAAATAGAGTTGCGCCTTCACTAATACCGGTCGGTTTGGAATGGAGGTGTGGATGTGAAATTGATTAAATGAACATTGACTTTGGGCCGTTTCGTTATTATGGGTTTGCCCGTCACAGGCTCTAAGTGTGACAATGTTGGTTTGCCCGTCACAGGCTCTAAGTGTGACACTATTGGTTTGCCCTGTCACGGGCTGGAAACGTGACCGGGATTTGGCCCAAAGTCGGAAAGATAATTGATCCGGATCAAGTTAATATAGAATGGAAAGAAAAAGCATTGAAAACATTAATGAAGATTTATGAGCTATCGTATGCTATATCATTCTTGCGTGGTTGGACTTTCATTGATATTTGACGTGCATACTTATATTGATTATTTGAGCCTTTTGATAGTCGGTTTATGATTTCATGAAATGTGCATCGATTTATCGTGGTTTTCGAATTCATATTATTATTGTGTTGGTATGGATGTGTAGGGATTCTTACTGGGCTGTAAAGCTCACCCCCCCTTCTTCTTTTTCTTTACCAGAGTTGCAGGATGCATAGTTTTGGATGGGATGGGCGCAGAGTGCGAGCACCAGAGTCATTAGTTAGTTAGTTGTTTATCCTTCTTTGATGTCGATGAACATTTGAAGAGCTTGTAAATGAACTAATTTGTTTATTTTGGACATGTCGGACTGCTCTATTTGAATTACTAGATTAATTGTGGATTTATTAGAATTTTTGTTAATCATAGGCCTTGCATGATCTTTAGGGCACTGCTCTAGGGCTCATGCGGCCGGTCGCGTACCGGACCCGGGTGCTGGGTTCGGGGCGTGACAGCAAATTTGAGAGTAGGTGGTAAAATTTGATGACCTTTTTAGCCACGCAAAACTGCAGAGGAGAACACAATTCTCTTAAGTATGTAGCAGACAGTAGTATCGATTTATTATTATCATCATCATGAGCGAGATTATTAGGCATCATGCATATTATGATCCTGTCAATTGTTTGTGTGTCATAGAAATCACAACAAATAATATGCCTTCTTAAACTGATTTTAGGAAAAATGAAGCAAAACAATATAAATTTCTTTGCTGCCGATAAACCTGTGGACTTATTATAAATCATGTTTAAGATTGTGCATCTATTGGAACATTAAGCTTGAGTATAATAGGAACCATAAATTTTCATTGCATGTATGTGTTGTGAGTAAATGAGAGAGAGAAGAGAGAGATTCTGTTTGCTTTTGCAACTGAAACAAGACTACATTGACTAGAATGATTAAAAGAACATGGGAGAATGATTTAGCAAGAGATGAATCTCATTGTAGGTTCAAAAGAAGGTGGAGTAAGAGCGTAATTGCTGAGTTCAACTCTACGTCAATTTTCCAAGCTTAGAATGCCAGTGGCACTTGGGCACCCCTCTCCTCGGCTTGTGCTCTAGAGGAAGGTTTCATTTTTGGACCCTGAAGGCGGCATTCCCACTGTATCTCAAAAGAAGGGAAAAAAAAATCAAGAATGCTCATTTGATGTATCTCTGGATCAAATCAATCTTACAGTTTTGAACCTTCGATGATTCCTCACTAAATCCTGACGTTTAGGTGAATCTTTAATATGTGCTAACAACAGGACCATTTCAAAAGGACCAGGAACTAGACTCAGACCACGCAAAATATAAGTAAATTGTTACTGGCTAAGATGAACTAAGTGGCATTTGACATTGATCGATGTTGAACAGCAATTATTCTGACTCTGGTGCAATTTAAGAGAGAATAATCAGGCACATAAATTGTTGAGGACGATGCTAAACTTCAAAGGAGATTGTTAACACACTAGTTTTTATATTCACAGATGCACCTACCTCATACCCTCTGACAGCCAATTCTAATAGATGCATAACTAGATTCCACAGGCTTTCCCCACCTCTTTTTTGTCTGTCAGTAGTCATGAGGAATGATTATTTTTTTGTTACTCTTTTATTAAGATGGCAGTCATTTTTCCTTTTTAATTAACTGATATGTCTGAAGTATATAACATAGACATTTTATCCTGCCTGCAGTATATAATTTAGATATATTACCACATCTACAAGTATATGGCTTAGAAATTTTACCTTGCGCTCCTTTTTCCATTGTTTTAAATAGTTTTGCTATAATTTTGTTGTCAAATTTCTCTTCCACTTTTGCCTTGTTTTCCTCCTTTTGATGCATTCTTCATAGCTTTTAAGGCTGAATTACTAATTCAATAGGCTGAGACTTTAAGGCTACTCAATAAAGGTGGCTAATTTCAGCTTGTAGTCTTCAAGACTTCTCACATATGATTTGTTGATCAAACATAATTGATGTTAAAATTTGAATATGACTGCATATAAATTGCAGCAATAGAATATACGATACCTTATGGGGTATGATGAGGTTGTATTACAGTAATATGGTGTGGCAACACATAAAGATTGCTTGTAAATGTGTAAGAACAAGGATATTTAGATAGTAATTTAAATTCATTTAGAACTTTCTAAATTCTGTTTCTCTTCCTAGTAATTTAAATAAAATTGTTAGCTACCTTTGAGCTTTTCTTTTCTATTCCTTTGTTGCGTTTAGTGAGTCCTTATTGCAAGACTACTCCTCTCCTTTAAGAAAGCAGCCCATTTGTACCTCTTGAGAAACTTCAGTCACCATGGGTGACTGGACCCTTGTTTTCTCGTTTTGTTTCTTCTTGTACTGGGATTTGAATCCAGTTATTCATAGAGGTAACACATGTACGATTCGGCATGTTAAGTACCTATGGAAGGACAACTGAGCTTATTTATGAACCTTGAAAGGATATTTCTTGGGCATCTATGACATCATAAGTTTGTTAATGAGTAAGGGCATATTTAATATTGCTTTACCAGTGACTTCTTATTCCTTTATCAGTCTCATATCCCATATTCTTCATATCTCATAACGACAATCTCATTCTTGAATTTACAAAACTCAATGTTGGGCGATTTACTCCAAGATCTCTGTAATTAGCAATAAGATATCACAAAATGGCAGTGCATTATCCTCGCCTCAACAAAACTGCCATTTACATGGACAAAGGTTAGAAGATGTCAAGACCAAGCTATAGGTTTGTCTGATTTATTTGCTCAAGCATTTTAAGAACTGCAGCCATGGTTGGTCTCCTTGAAGGATCTGATTCTAGGCAATTGCCTGCAATAGCGAACATTTTTCTGACTTTTTCAACAGGAACAGATACTAGAGACCTGTCAATTGCATGTTCTTCTCTCTTTTCTTCGATAACTTCTTTCACCTGTTTTACCATGCATTTTGTCAACAATGAGAATTCATTAGAGACATACTAAACAGCAACTTAAAGTAATAGGAGAAATGTATCAGAAAGATGTGAATATAAAAATTTGGGGCACTGCAAATGCATAAGTTGCCATCTTGAAAGCTACGCATTTCAGGGTCTTGAGTAATCCAGGTTGCAACGAGATTAATTTCTCATTGCTAAGCTTAAATAAGCAGGAATCTTGACAGAATGTCAATTGTCCAGGTGTCCAAAAGAATGACGTGCAAACCTTCATGACCTTGGACGTGGATATAGTGGTGTTATATATGTCTTTTTAAATATGCAGTATGTGATGAATAATAAGTTAGACTAATTGCTCCATACCATGGTTAAAGTGATTTACCTTCGCTAATTGTTATATCAGTTTTTTTTTTTTTTTTTTTGATGAAAGCTAATTGTTATATTTACACCTGACAACTTTTATATAGAAATGCAGAAAGTTGACATTCTACAGTTAAGACATCATGCTTTGTTGATTTAAAGTATCCACTGTCCACATGTCCAGCGCATCAAGAAACTCAAACTTGAAGTGTTTAGGTCATAATGCCTTGAAGCCAAACTTTTAGCTTTTGCTAGATATGATATCCAACAAGGTAGGTTATAATATTGCTAAAAATATCTGAACCTTGTAAGAAGTTATGGTAGATGGCTTTATCTTTTTTGATCCATAATATTGAGTATATTGAATATTTAAGAAACACTAAGTATTCTTTTACAGCTTCAATAAGTTTGATAATATATAATGTGAGGACCCGTGCGGGCATATGTTTAGTCCCACATCGGTTCTTCACTGGGTAGATCTTGGGTACTTATACAGGATCAAGGTACCCAAATAATACCTTCCGGCTAGCCATTTTGGGTGAGGTCCTGGGTTGTTACAAATGGTATCAGAGCGGATCCAGCCCATAACTTATGTGGACTAGGGGACACTGCAGCACAGATTCATTGGGGTTGACCACGGACCGATCGTGGTGTTTGTGATTAGATTTGAATGGATTTGAACCCTTAGCCTGACGAGGACGTCAGGGCTTGAACGGGGGGAGTATGTGAGGACCCGTGCGGGCATGTGTTTAGTCCCACATCGGTTATTCGCTGGGTAGATCTTGGGTACTTATACAGGATCAAGGAACCCAAACAATACCTTCCGGCTAGCCATTTTGGGTGAGGTCCTGGGTTGTTACAAATAGTATGCGGGGGTGTGACATTTGGTATCAGAGCCGAGGACGGCTCTTGTCCGATGGTGGGAAGGGTGTGAGGCCCAATAGTCCCACATCGGAAAGACTCGTTCCGTAGCCTGGGCATATGAGGCGGGTGTCTCCTAATTCTGCAGACGCGTTTTGGGTAGAAAACAAAACCGGAGAGGGGTGAAGGACGCTTGCGTGAAGCCCCAGAATTGGACAATATCTGGCAGGGGAGCCCCATGTTCCCCCCTCATGTGGCCCCCACGTGGGCACTAGGTGCTTCACGTGCCTCGCAGAGGCGGAGGCGTGACATATAAAGTTTTGAAAACAGGAATACTCATGCAACCATGTCAAGTCAAGCAGTGTTAATTGATAGACCCAACAATAAAAGCATGTGCTTGACTTGAATATATATCTGAAGGCTCAGCAAGGAGGAGGCCTATGATGACTTGAATAGAAGGTTTGATTTAATATTTGAGAAAAAGTAACTTTGGTATACCATGTAGGCTGTAGCCCTTAAAGTTGAGAAAAGGATTATTAAATCTGGTCTTAGATGGGTATAGGATGAAATTCCACAATTCTTGTTGCCGGTAATATACTCAGCTTGTTTAATTTCATCCAGAAAGAAAATAAGGAATGATTTATTCCACAAAAAGGCAATGGAAACTGAGGTTGTAAATACCAATATCAAACATCATGCCATTTTTTCATTGGAATGGTATGATATCGGTGCAGTATTGGTGCAGCACCGGTACCGACAATACATACCAAAACTGACAGCATCAAAGGGAATGAAAAATCATTAGTTTTGACTTGTACAGTTATTATGGTTCCATCAGTATGCATAGGTAACCAGTATGAATGGTTTTCGCATCCCTCCCAACAATCATGCTGGTGCCATTTCCATGTCGAAATGGTATGGTATTGATGGTACCATATCGTGTTAGTGGTTTTTGAATCCATGATAGAAACTCTGTGGCTACAGAAGAAGAAACTCGATAATTGACACAAATATAAACTCAGCCCCCATGGAGCTTGGACGTTTGGGACTTGTATTTATGAGTGAAAGACTTACCCAGGTCACCAGCTTTTTGCCCTCCTCGATAAATGATTCATCTGTTGGTCTTTTACCAGTTAGAAGTTCAAGCAAGACAACACCAAAGCTGTAAACATCTCCTTTTGTTGCTGCTCTTCCCGTGTCAAAATATTCTGTCAGACACAATTCAAAGAATGAACTCAATTCATCATAACCCATGAAGAGAAGTAGAAGGTATATAGAAGCTATAGTGTCTCTGGCCCAGCATAATACCAGGAGCTAAATATCCAAAAGTTCCTGCAACAATTGTTGTCACCTGACTCTGATCTGGTTCCATTAATGTGGCCAATCCAAAATCAGACACCCTTGCCTCCATGTTTTGATCAAGCAGAATGTTGCTTGGCTTGATATCCCTGTGGATTATGTGTGGAATACAATCATGATGTAGATACGATAAGCCCCGTGCTGCACCAACTGCTATTTTGCACCTCAAAGACCAGCTCAGGGGCTTCTCTTTACTTGATTTGCCTGCAGCAATATCTTTGTGAGAAGCGTACTGAAAATAAGACGTAGTCTTGAGAAACAGTGTTGACTATATTACCATGAAGCAGTGCATCCAAACCTCCATTTGGCATCAGTTCATATATTAGAAGATTAAACTGAGCGCCAATATAATATCCATGAAGAGTGACAATGTTCCTGTGCTTTATGTCACTCATTGCATCGAGCTCTCTTTCAAATCCACGATCTCTATCTGTATTTCCTTTGTTCAATCTCTTCACAGCAAAAGCAGTGGTTTCATCTATTCTCAATCTGTATACTGTACCATAGCCACCAGAACCAATGATGTCCTTGTTTGATAACTTCATGGTCTTCTTCATAAAAGCTTTCGAAGTAAGGGACCGTGATGTCGGGGACCGGAACATAACCACCTTTCCATCTGTTACCAGACATCAGTTTTCTGCTTCATATGCAAATTCCTGTGACTAAAATTATAGCTGTTTTGACATAGTAGAAGGTAACCTGTGAAAGTATCTTCGATGATCCTACGCTTCCGTGCCCATCTTTTGTAGAGGAGGAATGAAACTATAATCTTGGACATGATAAATGCAACGCAGCAAATAGTAATATAGAGTCCTAAAGCAACAGAATTGGCCATATTTTTCAGTCCAACTGTATGATGCTTCTGATTGACATCTTCTACCCTTCAATCTGGAAAATATATACATCAAGACAGAAAAACTACTGTTATGATTTTATCGGTTTACATGGACATAATTTCTCCATTCTTATTGGAGCATGATGGTCCTCAGAACATTAACCCATGCAACTTCCTAATACCCTTTGAGAAATTGAAACAAAAGTAAAGGTATTAGGAATCATTTTCAATTGTTATCAGATCCATATATTGAAATGCTTAAGCCAGACATTAAAAAAAGCCATAAAAGATGGCTATTCAGAAGCAAAACTAATAGATTTTCACACACTTGCCTTACCAATATGTGATGAGCATTACTCTTCCTTCTAAACTATGCAAACAAAAGATTACTTTTTTCGAACCTTTATAGTGATAGATTGACAATGATGGAGCTTTTTGCTGTGCTTTTGCAGTCATGACCTGAGAATAGAAGTGATGTTGAGGAATGAAAAAGAGCTTAAAAAAGACTAATTATCTTCATGATTTCTTTTTTTTTTTGGGAAAGGATGGCCTTACCACAGCAGAGGCTGCAAGAGTTTTCGAATCCTTCGTGAAGAAACGCAATGCCAATGGAAGATGAAAGGCTTTCAGCTCGGTAAAAGCTGAAGGAAAGAAGAGCCCCTGCTGCATGGACTGGGTGCCAACAGAAGTTGGACACCTCAGCTGGATATGCATCTGAAGGGCATGGGTGATGGCATTTGGGAAGGACATGTGTCCATTTTGATGATTATTAGGTTCAAAAGCAACAAAACCAACCGAAAAAAACTGGTTGAATCACGTGAAAACTTGACCTAGACTCCTGTCTTGTATGCTGGCTTTTGATCTCATCTATCCATCGCACTTTTTACCATTATGGTTATCAAATACCTTGCGTTAGTAGAACTTTTGATCTATCCTCGCCAGACTAAGAAGCTAGTCCAAGTGGGATGTGAGCAGCGGAATCAAGTACATCTGAGAGAATTTTGGATAGCAATTCATCCAAGGAGCCAAGCATATTTGTGAAACAGAAGTAAACCTTTTACTCTCCTCTTTAATGATGCAATCAATCCAACGAAAATTCATACATTGGGAGGAAAATTTTTGCTCATTGCGATTATCTTCCACATCGACCATAAAGCTGATGACTGATGACAGCTAGTGCATGCGAAAACTAAAGCTCTCATTACATGGTATTGTATCCAAGTCTGAAACATTTTTCGCATGATGCTTGTAGAAATCAATCTTGGAGTTCAAGATGTGCCACCTGATCCACTACTCTTAACATTTCTCAATCTAGTGTTTCTTTTTTCTTCTCTTCTTCTTCTGACTTTAAGATGGAGGAAGTGAGAAACTTTCCCCAAGAAATTTATTGATTATAGAAAAATGTACAAAATAAATATAAAAAGAAGTTATAGGGGACTAGAAATCAGACATTTGCAACACTACAGAAAAGAAGTCATTTAGAGCTTGAGGGCTTTCCTTTGCTTTTTCTATAGCATAAAATTCTCCAACTTTAAAAGGTATGCAATGTCTAGGAGAGGGTTGAGCTAATAGAAGATTTTCTTCCAAAAAAGATTCTAAAGTTCCTCTCTAACCAAATATGCTAACAAAGGGTCACGATAAACTGATCCCATGCTTTTCTCAACTTGAATTTGATCTTTCTTTGATGCCGAAAAGTCCAAAGTTCCCGGCATTTCTCATCTAGTGTTATTTTGAAAATCTAGTAAGTTGAAATTTTACTTTAAAAAAAATGTTACTTGAATGGTATTTAGCTTTTTAATCGTTTATTTTAAATTTGTACCATATAGTGTGTCCTTTAGAGTGTGATTTCTGAATTAAACTAGCATTCAGCAATTCTCGACAAACTTACAACTTTATCAGCACAAGAAAAACAAATTCAGATGCCGGAGTATGAAAGCACTGTCCATCAATCTGACCAAGTTGAGCACAAACCTCTCAAGGTTCAGATTAGAAAGCTCTCGGTTTTCGAACCCGTGACGATGGTCGGTAACTTCGCAGGGTAAGAATGCCACCGACGCTCGCGCGTCGCGTCTGCGTATTAAAAGGAGGCGGATACGAAGTGCGTACCCACTTGCACTCACAAGGAGGTGGTTTAAATTGGAAACATCACCTTTGTCCCAGACTCTGCCACAATTTCCCAGAGGGACGTGTGTCGATACGCACTGGTTTCATGCATGCAGCTGTAGCCGCATGGCTTTCTTTTATGTGAGAAGATTAAACATTGTTTACAAGTCTAAAAATCTGCCTCCGATCACGTAGCCAACATGTATTGAGAAGATCTCTGGATGTAGCACAGGGGGGTAATCTTCTTTTTTTTTATAACCATTCCTATATTATCATAAATTTATAGAAATATTTTTATTTTTTTTTGGTGTTGCAACAGAATTCTGGTACTTTCCGAAAGTGCCCGAAATAAGCGTCTTCCCGTTCATGCCTGTAGACTTTTTTTTTTTTAATAAGCACTACTTCTAACGTTTAGGGTAATAGTATTTTTTCCGATGCCTATGATCTACGAACGGGCTCCATTCGGCTTATTTCCAGCTCTACCTTTTTCGATCAATTAATATATTAAAAAATTTATATTATCAAACAATTGGAAGTCCGTTGATTGTCCTACTTATATTAGAATTCTATTTCTAGCTTATACATGTTTCTTATTAATTTCAACACTATTAGAAATAATTTATCTTTTAGTACTAGTCCATTTTAAGTTAGATTAAATATGTATTTGAATTTATTTTTTAATTGATGTTTTATTTTTTAGTAGAAAAGGCATAATTTTATAAATAGGAGGAGAGAGTTATGTGAAGAAATTTGGAGATTTTTTTTTTTGTATGTGGAGCCTCTTTATTTGTGAGAGGGAGTGCCACACTCATTATTTTTGGCCTTTATTTCTTTTGAATAAATTTATTTTTCCTCCTAATATTTTTTTCACATATATTTTCTTCTTGCAATGCAAATATTTTTTTTTTTTTGTATTTGGCATTTGTTTTAGAACATGGGTAGACACTAGGGCTGAAAATGGATCGGATACAGGTCGAATATTGATATATCTATATTTGTATTCATATTTTTCAACAAATATGAATACGAATACGGATAATAAATGGATATCCAAATATATATGCATATTTGTTCTAAACGGATACAAATACGGATCGAATACTAAGCGTATCAATAATTATTATAAACAGATACGTATATGAATCGAATATTAAATATATCCATATTTTTTTATCCGAATATGGATGTCAATTGGATTTTTTCAGATATTAATCAAATTTGAGCAAAATTCAATGATGAAAATTATCAATGAAGACATGAATATAAAATAAAGATTCAATTAAAAATATATAATTTTAATAAGTATTTATCGATAATAAAAACTAATAATTTTATAAAGGATATAACGCTTAAGGTTGCTTGACACCGAAGTAGACGAAATCTAGGACGCTTTCAACGCATTTCACAGTTGTCGTCATTTTACAATTACCGAGTGAAAGATAGGAAGTAGATGAAATCTTCGAAACCCTAGTTGCTTGAAGACGACGAAGAGGAAAAAGGAACAAAATGGTCGAACAAGAGATTTGAGCCTTTTAAGCATGCAGGGTGATCCGAAAAATTTTATTCGAATTGAGTATTCCATATTTGGATTACTGTCTTAAGTGATGGTCATTCGATATCTAGGTTTCATTTAGTTTAAGTTTGGTTAATCACTTAATTAGTTTTCTGATTTAACTTAACTTTCTTTTCACTTACCTTTGTTATATAGATATCCAGATCCAGAAAAATCAAGTGTATCTGCATTTGTTTCCGTTCCCGAAAGATTTATGAATCGACTATCCGGATCCGGATTTGAATTCGATCGGATCAAAAAAATAGGATCTGAATCCAATCTGAATCGGATATGAAACAGATACGTTCGGATATAATTCGACTCACTTTTATCCCTAGTCGGCATTGTCAACCTACTGCAGATAGCAATGTCATTCTATGTGATACCAGAGATTTAGGCTTTGAGATTGGTGGTCCATATATATGCCGCTTTATAAGAAGAATAAAACATATCAAGGTACATTATGAAGATATTAATGCAAGACGGTGTCCCAATTGTTGCACATATATAAAGCTAGCACGGTGCATGTGGTGCCAAAGTAATGGACAGGTATTTATCAGGATACTTTCAGGAATATAGGAATCATGCCGTATCAATGTAAAAAAGGTGGAGGCTTCTCTATCAATTTAAATAAAAAGATAGGAAGAATCATGCAAAAATTTCAAATATCTTTTTCCCCACTAATGGAATCTCCGGACAAAGTAGGGCCATTAATTTATCGTTTCGCCTAAGCGTTAGGCTTCCCCGGCTTTCCGGAGCTCAATTGCCCTGTCACTTTATACATGGAAGCTTTAAACAGCTTCTGCGACTGCGTGACCACACCATTTATTCTGGCCGAACATTGTTATCTCGCCATTGCTGTGTAGAAATTCGTGTACGTGTTACAACGCCTTGCTTTCCTTGAATAATTTCCCAAGGATGATGTTAATTTACAGCAGATCCTAAGCCTGCCATGCAACTGTCTTGCTGACATGCATCTTTATTTATGTTTTAAGAGGACGATTTGTTCACTCTTTTTCCTAGATTCGCCTTTGAGTTTTCTCATGCATGTGTTTGTGTGCACGTACGTGCGCGCGCGCGTGTGCGGTGATGTCGCATTTACTTGTATTCCACCTTTCATTTTTATGCCTATGGGAGTACAAGATTGGGTTGCGTCAGGCTTGCCACAAATTCTGAGCCCAGGAGAGACGAAGGCTGCAGGTTATGTATGATCAAACCATCGATAGCAGTCCAATTTTCCAGCCTTACCTAGCTTGATTCCACCCGGGTATATGATATATGGTATGTGGCTAAAATACCTAGTATATGTCTATCAAAAAAGATAGCAAGCATGTTATGTGCAACTTTATTTGTAAGCAACCTAGAATTCCACGATGGTGCGGTTTAGGTTTGGGCTAAAAGCATGTCACGTTCGCTCATCTCCAGCCCTTTTGTAGGATATCACTGTCCAACCACTTAGATTTCTTAAATAGTTGATAAGATGTTCAATAGCACTCACAAGTCACTCTAGCATATCGGTGTGATGACTCTCTTCTCACTCAACTAGGTCATTGTCTTCGTCTCCGTTTTTATAATCCATCATCAAATTTTTGCTCAATAGCCAAAGTGTCCAACCATCTTTTTTTTTTCTCAAAAAAAAGAAACCCAAACTTTTCGTGGATTCCCACTCCATTTGGATCAAAGGAGTCATTGCCATCATCGTATATTAGATCCCATCCTCCGCCCACGCGCATTTATTGGATTATCGAGACGATGAGGTTAGAGGTGATAAACTTCCCTCTTCCATGCTTTGCATACATGTTAGGAGGGGGGAACTCAATTTGATCGATCTTTTCAAGATTATGGATAACTCGTTATGCGAGAATCCGTGCAAGCGCATGTCCAGTCCCACACAGATCGTGCATTAGATAGATCTTGAGTACTTATATAGATCAAGGAACCCAAATAACATCTTCCAACTAATCTTTTTGGATGAGATTCTGGATTATTTCAAATGGTATCAAAATATATCCAGCTCATGGCCTACATGGATTGGGGACACTACAGCACGAGTTTATAAAGGCTAAACACAGGCTGATTATGGTGCTTGTGATTAGATTTTAATTGATTTGAAGCGGTAGTGAAGGCTTAAATGCGGGAAACATATGAGGATCTATGAAGGCGTATGTTTAGACGCCCTACATTGGCTATGCATTGGGTAGATCTTGGGTACGTACTTATACAAAGCCAAAAAAAATCTAATTTTTTTAGTTTGATCTGGTTATCAAACCAAATTCTTGGATCCTGTATAAACTGAATAAACTTGGCAGATGCACTTAGGAACATTGATGTCAGGCCTCATGAGCTGCCGCCATCTTTCCCCTGCTTGTAGATTCTTGGCTCACGCAACAGGTTACTTAAAAAAATAAAATGTCTGTTGAGTGACAAACGGTTGGAAAAGTACTTGATTCCATGACTCCACGATTAATGCATGGCATCCGAATTTCTCGCCAACCATATCAAGTTTTCCAGTCGCTTTATTCCTTGTTCTAGTAGTCTATTTGACCACTTTCCACATCATTTTCGCCTGGAAACCAAATTTCCACTAGAATCCCCAGGCCTTGCCGCATTAAAAGATTGCGATTAGATCTTTATTTTTTATTTTTTGACGATACCAATGCCAGCTCGGTTATTTGTTCCTTCTCCCAAACGTCAAGTTCCTACAACTAGTTTCACCGACATGTTTTCGATATGTTGCTTATTTTTCCCCACTTGCACCATAGTTGGGGGGAGATCCTGGCTGCTTGACTCCCTATCAACGTCGGCATTATCGTCTCAAAACAAACAAAAAAAGAGAGGACTCCATTAGATACAACAAATTTGACGCTAAGAGGCTTAGTCTATCACGACATTAGGAAGAGAAATCTGGAGTTCTTAAGCAAACCAGATCGAGCTCAGCGTTGAGGCCGCCTCCGTCGAGAGCCATCTTCTTGTCCCGCAGCAAGGGACCCTCATCAAATTTGACATCAGCCTGGAACATCGTACATGGTAGCGTTTACTTGGCTTGAAGTACAGAGATGAACCAGTCAAAATCTCCACGAGCCGAAAACCCTCTTCTTAACACTAGAATCTTCTGGTTGGTGAGAACAAATGTACATCAAAAGAAAGAACGGAAAGAAGAAAAAAAGAAAGAAAGAAAGAAGCAGCCAAATGTAGTTCTCTCCAAAAAAAAGATGCCAAAAGAGCAGGGGGTCATCTAATACATCTTAGTCTTAACCTTTCAAATATCAAAAAAATTGATGCATAATAAAATATGGCAGCCTTTTTTTTTTTTTGGCGCAAGATGGTTATAAGATTCATTTCATTCGTTTTTACTAGAAAGAACAACAAAGAAAGTCCATATCCCTAGTCTACTGTATATATATGACGGCATCTCTTCTTGGTTGGTAACTGAAGTTTTGTTTTTCTTTATTTTTCTGCTATTAAATGGTTTTTTTTTTGTTTATTTTCATATTAGACATGGAACATTATTAGTACCAATGGTATACGAATGGTCGAATCCTTTGATTAAGTTTTTCTATAGGGTAGGCCGTGTTGTGCTGGTTTAGGCCTATACTTTCTTTGAGCTTGGACGTGGATTAGTCCTGATTCACTTGCTTGGTCCTTTGCCTCAAATTGTACCAAACTTTTAAGCTGAATCTTTGTAACTTCTCCGGTATTCTTTTCTTCTTCTTTTTTTCAATGAACAAGGGGCTATAAGCCACCTAAATGTATTTAAAAAAGAATGATTTTGATCCCTTAAGAACTCCCCCAATTTATTGATGTAGTCTTTTCCCTACATGAACAAACTCCAGATTAACAAGTACGCTGAATTATTGACATTACAGGTAAAGGTTGAATTTTGATTAGAACCTTTTAAGCAAATTCCTAATCAGCTACTGCAGATGTGTCTATATTATAGTACGGTTTAGGATGTACAGATAACACTTCAAGTTCTTAAATAATCCAAGAATACTTTTGTGCTGTGCGCTGAAATATGATAGTTTGGAGATACTTGTTCCTCATAGTTTCTCTCCTTTGGCATGTCTTTCGGCATCTGACAAGTGCACCAAGTCTCTAGCTAGGACTTAAAAATAATGCATGTAATGGAACCCTTGCATTCTGTGAAAATTGTTGACCATACCTAACTTCAGAAAGAGACGTGAAGACCAAGACTGAAACATCACTGGCCAAAACATGCATTCCTACTTCAGCGATTCCTTTTAGTTTTCCTTTTTTTTTGAGAGAGAGAGGGATATAGGAGGACCAAAGCTCCATCTGCTTCACTAGGGAGATCTCATTTTGTTTTTCTCACTCAGTTCATAATGTTTCTCATTCCCAACCTTCTATTTTTCTCTCTCTCTCTCTCTATCACTCTCCCTTGGACGGAGCAAGATACGGTTAAATTTTGAGGTTTGTTGTATTCATTTACTTAGGGAAACTCACGTATACCGTCAATCTTTAACAAAAGAAAGAAACGGCGCTTGTTCTTAAGACCCGGATACCGTCGATTGCGCATGGTTTTTAAAAAAAAGAAAAGGAGAATACACGCATCATAATAAATTAATTTATTTGGTCAGAGATCCATTGCTAGACACACTGGATGGTAAGTCGGTATAACAACAAAGGTACAAATGCGGTCAACGTCACTACCTTTAGATCACTGATAGAAAGAACATTTTAATTTTCTCCTTTTTGTGATAAAGAAAGAATAGTCATATGAGGTACCTAAGTAAATTAAGCTTACAAGATTGCATCTTTGGGCACCCATGCTACAATTGACATGCTGCACTCCTATTTCTTACGACAATAATGTACACATAAAGTAAAAGCTACGCCCAATTAATTAGCTCCTTCATAGAAAGCCATGCTCATCGATCGGTTTCATGCTTTCCGTATGAGATTGGGGCACCAAAATGGATCATCATGAGGCAATAGATCATTTGGTTTTAATGCCGTGAATACCATCAGAATCAGTGTCACCAACACCGAGAGCACTGATAGCAGGAGCATCAGCAAGTTCGCCATCTCCGCCTTCACCTCCTGGGAATATTTGGTGGCGGCAAGTGCTAGAACGGTCAGCGGGAAGGAATAAGCCCACCAAGCCACGCTGAACTGTCTCATGGATCTCCTGAACAACGCCGGCCGCGAGACCTGCAACAACATTTCAGGGTAAAGTAAACGTAAATTAATCCACAATGGCTAGACCCAAAGAAATATGCGAGCTTGTTTTTCTTTCTTGCTTTTTTAAAGAAAAAGGAAAGAAAACCAGGGAAATAAAGCAATAAAAAGCCATTTGGATTCTTGTCCTTCAAATTTAATTAGGGCTTTACAGCTAAGGGCCGGGTGCATATTCTATAGCCAATGGACGTGGTGGCGTGAGTGGCCATGCAATACGCTACCATAACGTGTCTCCTCCTTTCCTCATCTTCTCCTCTATTCTGTGGCACCCCCCACCCATTCTTTTTCTCTTTCTCCGCAGCGGGAAGACAGCTCAAAGGGCCCCGGGGGGAGGGGCTGCTCATGGTGCAAGTCTGGGCACATGACATGAGAACAAATGGTAGTCGGTAGTGCTAAGCTAAGTTGATCTCTACGATTCCAGGAATTTCGCATCTTCCTATCCTTCCTAATTGACTCTCTTCCCTTCTATCTCCGCATGCTACCCATCCAACAGAAAACGTGAAAGAATATCACTGCTATAAACATGATGTTGTTTTCACGAGTCCTAGTGATTGTATATATATATGTGTGTGTGTGTGTATGTATATGAGAGTAGAAAGAGTAGTAGAGAAGTTCTCTTTTGCTACTCTTAATATGATTGATTTTAATCTTTGACAAAAAAAACAAAGTGATGATGATAACACTAGTGAAGTACAGTGATTAAAAGGAGTAGGAGGAGAAGTAAATGTTTGTAGGTGAGTTACCAGGGAGGCAAAGAGGAAGAGGGAGAGGAAGAAGAGCATCTTGCAGGAGGTGTCGAACGAGGAGGAGATGGAGTCCCAGGCGAGGCAGGCCATGCTGGGGGCGGCGAAGAAGAGGAAGAAGACGGGACGGATCATTGCGGGGAGCGAGTCGCTGCCGAGGAATCGTTGGTAGAGAGTGACGAAGAGGACGAGATAGTGAGCGATGCCGACGGAGAACATGCAGACGGCGGTCTCCCGCCAGCCCATCTGGGCGGCTGCGCGGGCGCCGACGAAGTTAGCGATGACGGTGATCTGGCTGGTGGGGTTGGCGACCATGGATAAAAATTTCTTGCCCTTGGTGAACCACTGGCCGTAGATTTTGACGTCGAGGACGAGGATGGGGAGGGAGAAGAGCCAGCAGAGGAGGAGGTAGGACTTGGTGTTGGGGCGGAGGAAGGGGGTGGACTGGAGGAGGAGGAGCCAGGAGATCCAGGGGGCGAATAGGTAGTTCATGCCGACGTGGTGGGCGAACTCGGCGCGGACGCTGCGGAAGCGGAAGAGGCAGCGGACGGCGTAGAGGAGGCAGAGGGCGACGAGGGTGAAGAGGGCGAGGGACCACAACATGACGAAGGCGGCGGCGGGGACCATGCGGATGATGGGCCGCAGGGCGTGGGCGTCTGTCGTCGGCTCGCTCAGCGTCTTCCACAGCAAGGCCTGGCCGCAGAGGGAGAGGCTGATTCGGAAGTAGCCGGCGTGGAATCTTGTCAGGATGGAGAGCTTGGAGAGGGTCTTCTCAGTCGCCACGTCGAGGTTTGTCAGTGAGGTGGTCGTACTGGTGCTCGTCGTGATGATTTGGAGCTCGACGTGGTGGGGTTTTTGGAGCTCGACGTGGTGGGGTTTTTGGAGCTCTCTCTCTTCCATCTCTCTCTCTCTCTCTCTCTCTCTCGATGCGAGCCATTGGGGCGTGGTCATGAGGCAATATATAGAGTGGGGAGAGAGGGATGGGGAATTTGAGCGGGTGCCGGCTTGGACTCGAGTGATGGAGGAGGGCTGCTCGAATTTGAGCAGGTGCCGGTCTTATGGGAGACTGGACGAGCTACGCTCCGCCTCCTTCGGCCTTGGGCCCAAGGAAAAGGAATCGGTAGGGCTTAACCCGCAGCGAAAGATAGACTAGTGGTGGGGTCGCTTGAAACGTTTGGCATCAGCTCAGTTTGACTAGGCTCGGCTCGGCTAGCGGTAGAACCTGGAACCCAGAAACTTGGAATCGATTAGGTAATTCCCCTACAGCAAATTACAGCAATTCAGGAAGACCACTCAAAAAAGTCACACAGGTGCCTTGCACGATTCGCTTTGCCTCATTTAAGTAATTCCCAACACCAGTGTGTTACTTTTTTGAGTTATTAAGGATTCTCCAATATTCCCCCATATTTATCCGTGAGCGTCCCTGCTGCCGGCCCGCCGGTCTATGGTATACCACACGTTGGAGGATACCGAGGTTCAGGAGGACTCGATACGATCAAGTAGGACTTGGGTCACGATGGACCCTCATCTCGAGTAAGAACTAACCGATCAAGTTTATTAATAAATCAGATTATCATATACATCTAAAATGTTGATAATATATAATATTGTGAAAATAAAGGATCCAAACTTAGTCCTACATCGATTCGATAGTGGAGAAGTCTGTTCCTTAAATGGAGGGGGCTATCCCTTTCTCTTCAGAGGTGCCTTTTGCGGGACAAAACCGTACGTTGGGAAGAGACTATAAAACCTCCTTCAAAGCGGACAATACCTCTGACGAGAAGTAGTTGTCTCCGCTGTCTGAGCCCGGTGGGAATTGAGCTTTGGGGTTCGGGGGATACCCTCCAACCTCATCATATAAAATTATTAGATATAATTTATTCGCACAAGAAGTGCTCTTGTACACATATATTTCATATGAAAAGTAAACATTTACATTCAATTGACATAAATCTTTCTATTGCTATGATTTTTTTCCTCTCAAATGTTTTCTAGTTGCTATACTCATAGGTGATGGGGCTCCTGAGCGTCATTAAACGAATGTATTAATTTACAAATAAGTCATTCAGCAAATATGCATATATTAATGTCCTGCTTGATTGCTTCTAGCTAGGCATGTTACTGGCATGTGAGATTGCATAGAGGATATTACTTACTGTCTAATACTTAATGGAAGTTGATTTGTTCTTCGGATGAGAGGGGCATGATGGCAATTCTACAAAGGAATTTTTGTTGGAACAAAAAAAGGTACAGTTGCGATTATCGAAGAATTTAGCAGTTAGAATTTCAATTTTCTACGCAGTTGCAATTTTATTTTGTTGGTAAACAATGGAATTAACAAAATTAGTGAGCGATTATCGAAGAAGAAGAGTGCACAGTTTTTTTGCATAAATATGGTAACACCGAAACAAATCTGAGTTCATGGAAGTAACTAAATTTTTGGATGTTGAAATCAAAAATCTACTCTTGAGCACCCACATTGTCACAATTTCACTTATTTAAATTTTCTCCAATTCCACATTGTTCGCATATGACAATCCATTTTGAAGAACCAGCAAGCATGACTTCTAGTTATCAAACCATATTAAGGTGGAAGGCAAATATTAAACGGAGTAACTATTTGGTAAACTCCAAAATGTTATTACCTCATGTCAATTCCTGCTTGGCTATTTTCACAAAAACAACATAAAATTTATCTTCACAAATGATCACAAGTCTTGCATGCTTGTTAAGTCTGTTTTTTAGGTACTAACAAATGCCTCGCCGGAGTCAAAGGCACGGGAAAAATATGCCTACAAACAAAAATACTTATTTATAGTGGACTATAAATTGTTCCTTAAAATCCAAAATAGGACATCATTGTCCAAGCCACTTGATCACCAGATCATCTAGGTACATCTCCCTCAAAGCAAGTAGCGACGAAAGCGTGGAATGTTAAGCAGGCAACTAATACGAACCTCCTAAGTCCTAACCTACAACGGAATGTTATACGATAACGGAAATTAAGTGGGCGGCCGTCACTTTTGACTCCACCGAGCATCGTCTTTTTTGCCTCCAGCCAAGCTGAGGGTGACCATAAACAAGAACGGTGCACCCATGACGGAATCCCGAGTATTATTACATATCAGATCCACCTCTTCTATTTTTAAAATCATTCCATACTTTGTCCTCTCCAGGATGGATGAGACGCAGACAAGCCTGGTTCACTAGTCCTGAGCCGTTATATATGGAAGATGCTTCCATCATGGAGTGCCAAAGCTAGTTGTGTTATTTAACTATCATTAGCTTTAACTTTAGAGATGTTGTGGATCCTGTGAAGTCATCACTTGGACGGCACTAGGTTTAATTTTGAACCCAAATCTTCTGCAATGCAACTTATGCGATGCGATAGATGGCCACTATATCATCCTTCTTGGAAATGGACAGCCCTTCTTCATCACCACGATGCGATGCATCATGTATCATACTAACGACATTTCATTATATTCCAGAAATGAATGAGAGTTGTCCATCCGTGAGATAGATGATCATGTGAGCGATGCAAAAGTTTGATTCGATCGGAGAGAAGGAAGATTTTCTTCAATCCACTTAACTCGAATATTTCGAAAGATAACTAAAAAAAGATGGAGAAATTTCGAAAGTAAAATTTTAAGTCCCTTTTTCTTTTATTAATTCTTTCAAAGAAATTGAGGTACATAGCCTTTAGTTATAATGTGAGTTCTGTCTTAACACAATTTGGGTTGGATTTCTCTTCATAATTCTAGTAGTACTTTTTTTTCTTCTAAAATAGACATTTCTAGTAAAAAAAGCTAAAAATCTCGAGGAGATAGATCTCGACTTCTACATCAACTTTGCTTTCTATCGCTACACAGAATTCTTTTCAGATAAAGAGCTATGCACAGTTAAAGTCTTATCAGAAAAGAAAACTTTTGGTTTGACTAAACCGTTTTAGGGTCTAAACGGTGGAATGTCAGCTCTGTTCGACCTTCTAGGAGGTTGGCCTAAAGTTGTAGATCTCGAAAAAATACTCATTTTTTTAAAAAAATTCATCTCAACTGAGCATCATATGACTCAATTATGGTGTTTGAAAGTTTGGCTACAATTTCAACTTTTCGATGTGGCGGATATCATTTTTGAACTCTATTCAGCTCCGCCGGTAGTGGTCAAATTACAACGAGTCCTTGTGGATCAAAGTTACACCCGAACTCTAAAGCGCACAGGATAAGTCCTATCCATCTGCAGCTCAAGGCAAATCCGACCTGTGGGTCCCATCTCTTAGAGTGAGGCCCACAAGAATGTATGGCTATCCGGAAATCGGATCACCATGATCCACTAATAAGGAGATAGAATTAGGTAAAGGAGGGCTTGAGATCGTGGTGGCTCATCAGCTATGACTAGGACTCGGAGCCTCTTGGGTGGCGGCTGGAGGCGAGAAGTGACAGCAATACGGGCGAGCAAGTTCCAGGTTAAGAACTGTTGGGGGAATACGGTTTTCTCCCAGTAATACAATAACTCTGCCACCGGAAGACTACACAGTCGACGACCCCGGACGACTGAGGTCGGTGCCCGACCCCAGAACGTCCGATCCCGGATCATCCGACCTATAGGACTTCCGACCTCAAAAGCTTGTCTTTGTCGACCACCTGCCGCAGCCGTACCTCTCCGAGGTCCGGCCAAGGGCCATATCCTGCCGTTGCCCCAGCATTTATTACACATGATCCCGGCAAATCCCCAGTTCACGCAACAATTAATGTGAATCTCCGGCCTACGCAACAATTAATGTGAATCTCCGGCCTACGCAACAATTAATGTGAATCTCCGGCCTACGCAACAATTAATGCGCGTGGCTCCTTTCATCTACGGATCCTCAGTTCTCCACGGCAAATCAGCTCGGCAGAGTCCTGTCAGCCATGATAAGTCTGACCCCAGCCTCACCGCCGACATCAATGCAATGATTCACCTGATCGCGTGACGGCTCAGGTCGTACGACGGCCTTACCTCCGACATCAGTATAATTATTTACTTGTCCGTGCACCAGATCAAGCAACGTGCCGAGCTGTACGACGGTCTTGCCCGGTCACATCGCAGGTAAACCCCCCCTATAAAAGGGAACCAAGCTTCTCAAGGGGGGGGGGGGGGAACAGAGAGAGAGAGAGAAAAAACACTACTGCTCCCATTTTCTTTGAACACTATTTTGCCCCCTCTGACTTAAGCATCGGAGGGCCGGCGCCGGAAAACCCGGCCACCGGCTTTTCTGCAGGCACCCAGACGGAGGACGCCGCCCGCCGACGGATCACCACTCCCTCGTGTTCGCCGACAGCTCCCCCTCCTCGACGGACGATCGCCCCCGGGTCCAATTTCCAGCAACAAGAACCATCGCCGTAATAGCTATGGAAGAATCGGTTCCAGCTGTTGGTTTCTATATTTGGACATAAATTCTTTCACCTAGTAATCTTCGGAGCGCTACGCCGATTGGTTCAGTTCGGTAACGCCATGAAAAAATCTAGGAAAGCAACCCAAAACTGCTCGCCTTGGACGGTTGCAGTCCAATATCTTTCAGGAATATAATGTTCCATGATCCTGGCCACCTGCACGAAATACGTACCAGGCATTACTACTCTTCCCCTATAGCTTGCTGATCTTGGTCGTCACAAAATTTCACATGCCAGCCATTTTTTTTCCTTTTTAGTTTCTTTTACCCAAAAATCATATTGGCCTCGCGTACAAAATGGCTTGAAAGATATATCGTGTTCTCGAGATGAAGGAGAGTCGCCCATCTCTAAACTAACTAGAGTTATGCAGCTCTCGATGGTGCAAAATATCCACTGCAGAGAATTCAAACCTTTTTCCTATGCACAAAACAAAAAAGAAAAAAAAAGCCCAGGTCTGTTGTATGGATGGCTTATTGTTTACTACTGGATAATGAGCCTTCTTAGATAGCAAGCAAACCTAAAGGTTTACAGGAGTGCCTCAACTCAGTGACCGGAAAACTTTTGGGCCATCTAATGCTCTTATCACACATGGGGTAGCTCCAGCGGAATCAACGAACAGTATGGTGCTAGGCATGAATTATCACAGGATAAAGTGGTATCCTCTTTCGGAAACAATGAATAGTATGGTGCCAGGGTTGAAATCGGATCGGATACGGACTGGATATTAGCATACTATATCCATATTTGTTTTGTTTAATGAATACAAATATAGATACAGATGTTAGTCAGATGCAAAAATTTATATATATATTTATTTTAAATAAATAAGGATGCAACTCGGATACCAAAAGTATAAATATAAATACAGATATAAATTAGATAATTAAACTTTATGATCACGGAATCGAAAGTATTACTAGGAAGATGATAAATCGAGTTAATAGCATGTTAATATGGTCATTTATTTTTTAAAAAAAATTATAGGTGTTATATAAAATTAAATAAGATTACAAATGAAATCGGATATTCGGATACAGATCAAATAATTCTCTATCCATATCCATATCTATTTTTCTTTAATGGATACGGATACAGATATGAATATTAATCAAATGCTCAAATTTCTATCTATATCTCGATAGATTTATATACGAAAACGGATCCGGATAGATATTATCCAATCTGTTTTCACCTCTATCTTGTGCTGTCCACTTCACTTCATTCCTCCGTAAGCTTCCATTTCTCACTAGTTTCCAATATCTTCTGCGTTAGTTAGGTAATATTGGGTCAGATAGAAACCCCTTCTTCTTTTTTTTTTTTTTTTTTTTTTTTTGTGCTTCGATCTTTTGTTAGCGCTAAATGCGCAAGTCCAATCTCTATCAAAAACTTGTGGACTCTAATTCTAGGCATTCCCACCTCCACTCAATGCAAAAACACATAGATCTTAATTAGGATTCTTTAAGTTGTCGTAGCTCGTACGGTTATCGTTCGCGTATGAGTTGGTTGGTGGCACTGGATTTGGAGCTATGGATCTCTTACGTGATTAATTCTCCCTTTCATTGATTTTGGTCGGATTGGGAGGTGGAGATAAAGTTGAATGTTTGAGAATTAGGAAGTGGAAGAGCAGGCGAATCACAAGTAGGTGCTTCACAAAGAAGGTGATTACATACCGCATTTGTGATGTGAAACTCCCAAGTGCTGAGCATAAATTAGTCTAATGATTGGTGATTGGACACCGCACAAGGAAAGTGTACCATAAATTTTTGGTACGGTAGGACCAAGGCAACAATATCGCTCATTAGTACGAAATGCAACGGGGATAATGCATAATATCAATAATATAATAAGCCCTCCTAAAATTGAAACTAAGTTTGGTAATGCGATGTCTCTCATCACTTCAGAAATAAAGATAAGGATGCTAAGAAATAGACATCAGTCGCCGCACCAAGGAGGCGTGCTTGCAGAAAAAGCAAGTAGGTTGCAAGGCTCATCGACGCACAAATGAGCAGGACTATTCGTGGAAACAAATACTTTAGTGCAGCGAGGTTACAAAATATTTGCAGATATGGATACCAACAAAAGTTCTTGCATTAATTGGATGAAACTGGCTCTCCTCTTATGATCAATACGGGATAAGCTCAGTGTCGAAAAAAGGTCTGGTCTTTAGTTTTAAATAAAATAGAATGTGCAACGTACGCTTATAGCATGACGAGAGTACTTTAATTCAAGTACAAAATATACTACAACATTATAACGGCTGTCATTTCTGTAGATGTTGATGGCTTTGAGTGGCATTGGTGCCCTTCATTTTTGTTAGCTTATTTGGTAAATGGTGCTGTCGGAGTTCTCGTGGGCTCCGCCAGGTTCATGCCTTTCTCCTGGCATGTTTTTTATGTTTTTATTCTTTTAGTCCTCAATTTATCGGGCCCTTGGCTAAGGGGCACTCTTTTTTTTTTCTTTTTTTTTAATTTATAAGACGGATAAATTATACAAAGCTGATATAAATATATTTTTAAAAGTTAGAAAATAAAATATTCTAAAGAGAGGGTAACAAGACTGCACCATCCATCTGCAGGCTCTCGCCAAAATAATTGAGAACAAAAGATGCAACACAATCCCATGATTCTATTCGTCTTACAGTAATATGATGTCAAAAGCAAGAGATCCTGAACAATTACATGAACCCATGGATTATTTTGGAGGCGATCACTTCGTTTGCTCAAGGCATGAGCAAAATATTTGGGAATTGGAAACAGGCCCATAAAATGCACGTCTCGGATTTGATCGGATGGATACATGTGTACAACGATATAAGAAGAATCAGAACCTGTTCTGAGATCTTTGGACAATCTTTTTCACATGCATGGGTGAGGGGGGTACGGGGTACGCCAAAATTGAGCTCAGCCAAAAGAAAAGTAGAAAACCAGACTTGATTGACGAATTTGGATTCAAGTATGGCTTCTTTGTGGCTGATCGTTCACGCCTCTTGATGTGGCAACGAGGCATAGGCATTGGCCGACCCAGCTATGGACGTCGTCTTGCAGACAGCCTAGTTGCAGGCTAATGGCGCTTGCATCACAGGGTTGGCATGGCACATAAGAAAATCACCATCTAAAAAATTGAGGATATAATTTTTCAGATTCGACACTCATGCAACACTCGATGCAACACTCGATGAGTCGATGGTCGCCATAAAAAAATTGATGGCTATCACACAAGATGGCTTTACCAGCCATATAAAACACATTATTGTTGATAGCCTTTCATCTTGTTACGATGGCCATCAGACGTTGCGGTACAAACTGCACATCGCAGATGATCCTAGGTCGAGCCTCATGAGATTAGAAAAATTGGAAGGCCTTTGTGCTTCTAACCTAGCGAAAATAAATCACAGCAATTAACTCTTGCGAGCGAACCAACCCTCCTAAAATTAGTGCAACCCCAACAACTAATTGTTAACAATTATACCTAATCAAATCCTAGGCAGCTTGCACGAATCCAGCACACAAAAAATGGATGCACATCTGGTTTTTAAGGCTGATAGACCGAGCTGAACCTGAAAATTGAGCTCGCGCATTAAATAAGTCGGGCTCGAATTTACATCAACCTGACCCAAACCCTATATTTCTATTTTTTATAATATATTTTCTATAAAGAGAGTGATAAATATATATTATATAATATAAAATATATTATTTCCATCCTCTTCCTGTTCTTCTTCCCGTCTCCTCCCTCCGCCCCAACCGCTCCCATCACCTCCAATTTTTCCCAAATCATAATCTCTCTCCCACCATCCCCTTGATCCTCTCCAACCGCGGTTCCTTTCCTCATCTCCTTCGCGTCTGCTCCCTTCGCCCCCGCCCACTCATCCTCACATCTCCTTCCCAATCTCTCTCCCACCACCCCCTCAAACCTCTATCCCACCTATTTTTCACCCATCGCCCATGGCGTAGATGGCGGCGACGCCTTTGGTGGGATGAACCCGGTGAGATGGGTACGGTGGGATTGGGAAAGGAAACGGACGGCAGCGCGGAGGAGAGGAGTGAAATCCGGGACCCTGCCCAAGAGCCCGAAACCTGATGAGTAACGGGCTCGGGCTTGAAACGTAGGTCCGAAGGCCTCAAGTGGATTCCTGGGCTGAGCCCAGCCCGAAGCCTGCCCAGCTTGTCCCTTGAGCACGTCTATTGACAATGCAAGGCGACACCCATGGGAACCCCGCACGTGAGGGCAGGACTTCTTAGCGTTTCTACAAGGGAAGAATCCAGCAAAATTGAGCACCAACATACCAACCTTGACACCCATTTAAATGTTTCCTCGTCCAAGAAACAAAACTGCTACCGCCAAGCAACAAACAAGCGATCATGGGCACTTAATAGTGCTCCCAGACACCAATGAAAGCTATCGTCAATACAAGAAGCTCTGCTTCTTTTCATCCTTGCTGCTATAGCCATTGCAGGCCTCTGCACTTTTCGGCAACACCTACAAAGAAGAGGATTCTCACCATGAAAACTGGGGAGCAAGCGAAGGGAGTTGTTAATGTTACCGACAAGAACGAGTCCTATCGGTGAGCCAGCGGACGAACAGCCTGTGTTAGAACTAATGAAGGGACGACGCGGGTGGAGTCGGAGAGTGGGAAGTTGCAAGAAGAAATGGAGATGATTGATGACCAAGGAGGATACCAAGGGAGGAGAGATGTCAGCTTCCAAGATGCAGTAGGCGTCCCCTCCACAACAACTCCAACAAAGGCGCATCCCATCATGTGATCATTTTTCCCCCACCCTATGGGAAATGTGGATCAAATCCATCTCCCTGTAGTTGTAGTCCATAGCTGCTGTTCTTTTGTTATAAGCACACCATACTACTACATAAATGTGTACGAATGTCCATTGCTATACCGAGTTCACAAGGGATGGAAAATTGATCACAAACGTATAATTCTATATATGTTGGAAGCATGCAGTTATCCAAGATTCAAGGAGTAGACAACTAGCTCTGATAACTAGAAACAGAGGATTTTTCCGTGGATGCTTTGTTCTCTAATTCTAAGATTGTGATGGATCTTTTTTTGATATAAAAATGGCTTGCAGATTCTCTTTTGATGCCTTGCATCGGTTTACAAATTAAATGTCGATAAACCAGTCTGCAAGTCATGCTGGAAATAGAACAGAGCAAGCAGACCAGAAATGGCTCCGATTCGGAGTGACTACCTTTAAGGACTTGCTCTAAATGTTCTTTAGCTTATTATTATCCTTGAGTTGTATCCTGAGCCACCGCAGCAAGTAACTATCACAAGCTTTTAAGTGAAAACAGATAATAAACCAGCCTGGAAAGCAAGAAACCGGAGCACCTTTTTTTAATATAAAAAAGGGGGAAATGTACCTGATCTCTCCAAAAATCAAGGGAAAAAAAGGAGGAAACTTTTGGTGGAAGAATTATGAAAGCACACTACTTGGACAATAGTGGATAGGCACAACTTACAATCAAAAGGTCTTAGGATTTTTTGTTTTTATGCACAGAAATCATGCAGTTCAGTCTTCCCATCAGTGAGAGTCCCTGGTCTTGTTTCTCAAATGATTTAATGCTGAACACCGATTCTTTATAGTTCGAATATAAATCGAAGCAACTTCATTTTTTGATAGTAGAAATCCACTGGCCCTCTGAGGAAGAATATTTTTGTTTATAGAAATCATGCAGGTCAATGTCCCTGTCAGCGAGATTCATTGGCCTTGTTATCTAAAAAAGTTAATTTTATCAGCACATAACTTTACTCTCCTATCATATGATTGCATAATTACTGAACTAGTTGTAAACCATTAAGGAGGCACAAAGCTTGCAAGATCTATAGAGTAATGAAACAGTTAAAGTATTCCATAATCAGATACAAGAGAATATGCTTGGTCACCCAAACTAAATTAGATGTCTTCCCTGGTTCCAAAATTTACAAATATGCTACGAGTTGTAGATCTACTCCCTTTTTTTTTTTGCGCTTTTTGATGTAAATGGAGGCTAAGGCTACGCAGAAGCCATAAGCCACCTAACAATTGCTACTTTTACTGATCTAACAATCTCTCTCTCTCAAATAAAAAAAATAAAAAAAAGAGAGAACAAAATGAATATATAGTATGATTTTCAATGGTCTTAACCACTTGGGATACAAAGCGCCTGCAAGGAAAAGTATGAAATAATTACAAGGATATTTTTGCCGAGTGCATCATCCATATGACACTAGCAGTGGTAATCTAGAAGTAGAATCTTGTCTTGATTTTCTGCTGTAGTAAGCATAGAGGAACAACTGTACGACCCCAAGGATTGTTCCGATCCCATTTGGTACCTGAAAAAATTCCAGAGCAAAAGAAGCAAGAATCAGTGCTGCAACACAAAACAGCAAAAAGAAATGAAGAAAAACACATCAAAATTCTTACATATATGAAAAAGTCATGCTTCAGCATTCCATATGCAAAGAATGAGATGCTCATCAGGAAGGTCGCGAGAGAGAGATAGAAAGGCATGAACTCAACACTCCTCCTCCGGATAACCAAATTCTGACGAATGAAAAGATCAGCAGCTAACATAATAATAAGAAGCGAAAAACCATATTTATTGATGTAAAGATCAACTGAAAGCAGAAACATACAATGATGCATAATGGAGATGCGGACATTGAAATGAGAGAGGCGACGCTCAGATATCCGACAAACATCCGCCGTCTCCGGCCGTCAAACAGCTCGAGGCTGATGTATATGATAAGAGCAAAGGCACAGAAGACCGCGATCAGAAGTCCAGACATCTTCAGCTGTTCGAGTGATCAGGATGGATTAAAATTACAGCCATAAACATGAGAAAGAGATCTCCAGAAAGAAAGATCTGCACCTTTTTGGCTTTATCAGCATATATGATGAAGAGAGCGACATACACCGACTGGAAAATGGCCCCGATCGAGTTGACGGTAGCAACCAAGATGACGCCGGGGGCGACGCAGGGTAGTCCGTACCAGAAGCAAATCAAGCAATTCAGGAGGGAGTATACATACGGCAGCCCAGAGAACTGCTCGGTAGAGCGATTCTTAACGATCCTTTTGAACGTTGGTCTGAAGATACGGCAAGCATGAGATGAGACTTCGTGATTTAAACAGAAACAAACAAGAGTGGAAGTTGGGTGGGGAGTGTGGACTCACATCGGCGAGAGGAACAGCACGAAGGCAAACAGATTACCTGCAAGCATCAGAGAATCCTTATAAGATTTCCTTCCTAAATTACGGTCGAACATTTGACGCACGAGTAGCCGGCATGGAAAAGGGGAGGGAGGGAGAGAAGGATTGTAAATACCGGCGATTCCAGCAGTCTCGCTGCAGATGGTGTAGAAAGGGGATGCGGAAACCGGAGGAATCATCGATCCGGTGGCACGAGCTTGACACAAGCTGGGGAAAGGTACGACGATAAAAATTATAGAAGAAGGGGAAGGGGAGGAAATTTAAACAGGAACGAAGGCTCTTCCTGCCATCTTATCTCTCTAAATCAAGTTAATATATGATAACGATGAATTCTTCCTCGTGGTCCGTTTCCCATTCGTCACCTTGTCTCGTCGCTTCTGGAACCAACCGCGTGCTTTCTCTCGTCCCTATCAGCAGGATTTGATCGGTCGCCGGCCCGCTCGGACACGCCTCAAAAACCCGAGACCTGGTCGCCCCCCAATCGGCTGATCCAAGTCTAGATCCAATGTTTTGAAGGATGCGGAGCCTGAGGTGGCATCGGAACTGTGGAAGAATGCCGCCTCTTGTTCCAGGATATCCGAGCTATGATCAATGATGGGGTAGTATGTGTTCGGAAAGAGAGAGAGAATTTTCTAGAGCGTTTTGTTTTCTGACTTTATTAGATGTATTCGTATTAGAATTGTATAAATCATCAGAAAGAAAAAAAAAACAAATGTGATGTATCAAAATTTCAAAAAAAAAAAAAAATCGTCCCCTACTGTGTAACTAATCTGGTCCAATTTCAAATTTTGTGATAGACCAAGTGGGCTTGGGAAGATGAGCTCAAGATTCGCTTGTAAAGCTGTTCCCATCCTCTTGCCTTCGGTCGCCAAGTTTATGCCTCCATAATGTATCGGAATGAGTAAACACATTAATTTAATAAATTTTAGCATAAAAAACTTTTTGACTGATATTTAGATTGGAGACTTTTCTCTGGGCTAAATTTTTCACTCATATATCCTCGATTTATTTCTATCTTCAAATTCGGTCAGGCAGGGCCCTGGCCTCTAAATTTTAGCCGCCAAGTCTCATGGTTTTAACACTGGTGCTCTCCATTTTAGAGTAGCCGCTGTCCATCTTCGGCAAGACTGTCTAGGACTTGCATGTGGCCTACAAGCCTTCCAAGTCTAAACTAAAACATAACTTTGCCATCTATTTTATACACACACCTAATCGCATATCAATATTTTTCTCCTCTAGACTTTTAAGACCAGCTTGGATGCTAAGATAAGATATCTGGTGGATAAATCCTTTCGGAGAAAAAGGATAGCAGCTAGAAAAGCAAAATTTGTAGTATGAAAAGAAGAATCACATGTGTCTCTTTAAAAATATGATTTACGTGGGAGGATCCGTGCGGATGTATGCTTAGTCCTACATCAGTTATTCGCTGGATAAATTTTAGGTACTTTATACAAAATCAATGAATCCAAATAATACCTTTCGGTTGGTCTTTTTGGCTGAAGTGATAAGTTGTTACAAATGGTATGGATTTAGCCCATGACCTATTTAAACTAGAGGATACTGCAGCACGGATTTATTAGGGTTGACCACACGCTGATCGTGATGCTTGTGATTAGATTTGAATTCTTAGCCTGATAAGGATGCCAAGGCTTAAACGGAAGGAATATATAAGGACTCATGCGGGCATGTGTTTAATTCCACATCGATTACCTTCTAACTAGTGTTTTTGGGTGAGGTTCTGAATTGTTACATTACCAGACTCAGTTTTTAAAGATCGTGCATGCCCTTATCAATCCAAAAATAGAATATCCGGTTCCCTTCAATGGCTCTACTTCTCGCATGGTAGCCTACAATTAGTTAATCTTATGGGCAACATAAACAATACCAAAACAAAGCAGCATATATAATCGACGCAAGTTGGTGGATGGTAGAACCAGATGCCACACCGTCTATAGGCCCACAAGAGATAAATTGTTTTAACATCATTTTCGTAGGGCAGCCAAACAATAAATCGATTGTACGACCAAAACAGCAAATTTTGTTTGTAGCTATTTGGTGGTGGTCAGCCATGACTACCATATGATTGGTGCTCCCTTTGCATGTCATGACGCACTACTCGAGAGAGAAATCAGTTGATCAACTTTGGTGGAGGGCTTAAATTTTGACATTTTCATCAAATTAAGAATCCAAATTCATTCAAATCTAATCACAAGCATCACAATCAGTCTATGATCAGCCTTAATGCGTCCGTACTACAGTAGCCTCCAGTCTACATGAATCATAAGTTGAGTTCATTTGATACTATTTTGTTGCATTGCATGGTCTTACCTAAAATAGTTAGTCGAAATTTTTTTTTTTGAAGTTTCTTAACCAATGTAGAATTAAACACATGTCCGAACAAATTCTCTCACTCCTTGGACAAAAGAATGTCCCTCTTGCTGGTCAAATTTTCTCTCGGTCGTGGTTGTGGCCAAATTCTCTCTTTTTTTCCTTTTTTTTTTTTTTTTAACTCTGACCATTTGTGAACAATTACGTGCATCAACGCATACACAGTCAGCGAAAAGTTTGATGGAGAAAAGGACACCATCAACCACCGTGTTTGTTATGGACTTATGGTCCCCGTAACAGTGTTGGCGCCACTAGAATTTGGCACGTTGAATCTTTGGGAACTTTCTTTTCTTTCATTCACTTGTGGCGGAAATATTAGATTGCTGAGTGGGATCGAGCTTTTCTTAAACCGAGGGGGAAAAAAAATCAACATACCGTCCCGATCCATTTAATAAATTGATCAATTGTTTCGATCCAAACTACAACTAATAATTAAATGAATATTTCACATATGCATAATCTGTATAATAAACAACTAAAGTCGAATAATGTTGAAACTCTGCTAATAATGTTGACGTGATTAATCTGATGCTGGCCTGTCTAATTTTTCATGCTTAATTATATTATAGATACATAATAGTTTATAAGTGCAATCTAAGATATACTTGTACTCATACATAATTGAATGAGATTATGCTGGATCATGCTCAAGGTTGGCTCAAAATTGTGTTGATCCAACATAGTCAATCCGGCTCGAGCATGTCAAGCCTCTAAATCTGAAACCAGCCCACCTGATAAATGGAATTTCTGCATTAAGCCATTTTTTGATCCAAACTTGATTTTGCCCAATCAAACTCATTAGATGCCTAATCAAACTTGACAAGGAAAAAATCAGATCTGGGCTTTCAGGCGAATTGGAGAGTATCCGAAGAGGCTCAGGCCTAATACCACCAGGCCGGGCCAGGCTGGGGCTTAAGTTTTAAGGTCTAAGCCCGACCCAGCCCATTGAGACTTGTACTTAGAAATAATCCCTCAATAAGTTTTTTTTTTTCTTTCAAATCAAAATTCCTTCCGCACTAATGGTTTTCAATTATATTAGTTTGATTGATTCAAAAGAGCTGCACTTGAATTGGAGAGACATTTTGTGCCAATAACCTCCAATCCAAGATGTCACTTGGAGGAGATCCATATCATGAGGCGGAAAGCAAGAGAGTACAAACCTTCAAGGAGGTTCTGCTGAAGCCTCATTTAGGCAAACCAATATTAGGTTTTTTTTTTTTTTTTGTAAAAAAAAAGTGAACTTTCCCATTACTTTTTCGTTATTAGCAAGATCACTAAAAAATTGGAAGATGCAATGACCGGATTCTAATCAAATCTGAACCAAGATATAGACCCAATAAATAAAAAGGGCTGTTCAAGATCCAACTAAATTATTAAGTTAGCATTCAGGATCTAAGTTCTAACTACATGAATAAGTTAGCTATATGCATAGATTCAGTGTGCAGATTCCAGCACATTTTTTAATGACTAGTCCTATTATACCTGCTGATGATGCGGTTGGAAATGGTAGGCCCACAGCTAAATTAAAAATGCTGAAAAGATACCTCACCATAAGGTCATAGCAGTGGTTGTCATCAACGAGGGTGAACTCTGCACCACTCATTATAATGGTAGCTGAAAATGGCTGGGGCCAAGGAACTGCCATCAGTGAGCTATTTGTTTGAGAAGTAGGAGCATCCACTCTGGAGACTCTTACCTGAAGAACATGCAGTTCATATGAAGATGGCCCAAAAGCTTTCCTGAAGAACATGTATAAGGTGGAATGCAGCAGGAAACAGCATTTTGGTTTATGCAATCATTAGATTTCCTATGTCAACTGGGCAAGAAGAAATGTGGTTTTTGTGCTTCAACAGTTGCTTCCAGTGAATGAATTGATCTGGCTTAAAATGGGGTCGCTTGTCTCTGGCCATTAGAGTCAGATGCCATACCATCACCCTTTCATATAAACGTTATTCATGAAACAAACAAGAGATCTCTTCTGGGCATCTTTAAAAGATGAACAAGAAATGCTGAAAGAATATTTTTTATGGATATTGCGCACATTCACAAGCATATCAAGCCAACAAGAGCAATCAATCAATATCCACACCTTGCAGCAGATAGGGTTGCTGGCAATTAAGGCGTGTAGATATTTTGGCATGGCACAAGACTATACATCAGAAAACCAATAAAAAATTCTACAGACACCGACGCAAAGAAATCAGAAACAGTTGATGAGCTAATGACATCGACATGCTAACCAGGAACAATAAGAGCACACATCACATGACCATCCAGTTACCTCGGCCATCTACTTTCATTACGTACCAAAAAAAGCTTCTTAATTTTAATATAGATATGTCCATGAATTGCTCTTTCTTGATGCACCTTCAAGTTCTGCTTCAATGACTTGTCAGAAAAACATGTTATAGTGGGCATACTAGTATCCAAAGAAAAAATATGGAGTGAAATACATGTAGGCAAAGAGAAATAGCATAACTTGCAGTGAACAGAAAAATTAAGAAAGCAGAACCATAGATTTCATAACATCAATCGCCAAACAGCCCACTATATGTATTTGTAGCAGCAGAATGGCATAGAGACGATTCTCTCTCTCTCTCTCTCTCTCTCTCTCTCTCTCTCTCTCTCTCTCTCTCTCGCATCTACAACAAAAAAATTGCTCATGTAGCTCATTTGTCATGTATCTAAACTAAATTACTTGAGATACATTCTACTCAAGATTTTCGGGTAGATGATTTTAGGAAGTGGACACAACTTGGCTTCTCTAGAATTGGGAACTTTGTGGGAATGCAATGGGAACTCTATTAATTACTTGTGGACCACCGCAAACTATTTCTCAGTGGTTTCCTTTTGCGCTCATGATGATTCCCATGCATTTCTAACATGCTAAAAATTGTTGTGCATACCCTTTATTTCATGGGTAATTTTATTATGAAAAAGTAGGATTCCAAGCATTAATGTAAGCCACAGAAAATAGTAAATGTTATAATATTCGACTGACAGAAGACATTACATTGTATTAAATGGAAATTCCCAGCAGGCAGCTACTATAAAATCTGCTATTTATTTGTTAAAAGCATCAGATGATGAATAGATACTTAAATTTTGAAGAGAAGAAAGTTCTAGAGTGTTTTACAGAGAATTCATGACTCCTCTGCAGTTTTTAATTGGTACCAGACAAGGGTCGGGTGTTTCCATGTTTGTATGAATCTATCTGGCGCCCACCGCTCCCCCCCTATTTCAGTAGTTGTATAACCAAGCTGTTGATCAGCAAGATGGCCAACCCAACAACCACCTCAGCCTTAAATCAAGCATTTAGTGTGCACAGGTCCAAACAAGCCATCTAATCGCCACAATAGTTGTACCTTTTGTACATGAAATGCTGGCAATGGGGAATATCAAATATTAGTAGAATCAAAATCTAGGTAGCATATCATGTATTTCATGTGCACTAGAATATCATTGTGAACACCAAACACGGCCATTAACATTGCTATCACAACACCTATTGCATGATGCTGGAATGAAAGGGGTAGCTGTGGAAGCAGCTCTTGATACTGAAACACAAGAGTTGAGATATGTACGAGTCCATTGATAAATCAAGACATCCAACTTGAGAGAGTCAAGATCCTCATGATCTCAAATGTACAAGGTGCATAGTCCATAGATTATATACAGGAGTTTATGTTTGCAGTCTACTAAGTTGATCTGATGATACTTGCTTTCACATGTACATTCCCATGCATTGTGGACTTTTCATTGAAATATTCTGTTATTCTTGAAATGCATGTCAAGTCTGCATTATCTTTGAAAGATAAAACCCCCTTATTGCACATTTTCTGCTCATTCTTATACAAGCTTTACAAGTAGTGAAGCCTCTCATTCTATTCTAAAAGATACAGTGTAATATTTTAAAAGATGTACATCTGAATTTGTCACTCTTTAAGTGAGAATAGAAAGAGGGTCATCACTCTTCACCAAATAGGCATAGACAGATCGTGAAATGAAGAAGGAACGCCTCAATAAAAGGAATTTAACTGCCTAGAACAAAGTAAAAACCAAAGACGCATGGCTCTCGTGAAAGAAACATCCCATCAATCCCATAATGCATGATGTTGGGTTCCCATAGATGCGTTGACCGGGCTTCTCCACCTTATGCATTTGAGATGTACACAAATCTATTCTCTCCCTAGTCAGGTGGATGAGTCCATGGAGGTGTATCGGCATAACTTTTTTTTTTTTAAGTCTCTATTAACAGCCTGCATCTTCAACTTTCAATGTCTTTCGAAGGTAAATCCCTTTGATTTGGTTTTCTTTCATCAATCTTGCAACATATATAAATAATGAACTCTTCATATGCTAATTTAAGAGTGCGATATCCAAACTACATTTTCACAAATCTCACATTTATGTATATCTATTTAGCATTCCCTAGCCACAAGCTATCTACCCACACAACTGCTAGTCATATATGTACTTGTTAAACTTTTCATTATTATGAATAAACCATGTGGAATTAAATATCAAAGTCGCAAATTAAAAACCATGATATACAGGGAAATGGAGACACCAAAGAACTCCCCTTGACCTATGATCGATGAAAACAATGAATCCTAAGAACGGGTTATCTTGATTTCTGTCCTTTGGTCAATGTAGAATGACGATGTTGCATGGTTACTACATCTGGTTTATAAACAAAGCCTTTCAATTTTTAAATGTAAAGGCTGAAGAACAATAAATAAAAGGAAGAGTTTTGAATTCTCTTACAGAAACAAGATTATTCAGGACATTGACCACGTGTTTGAGAAGGCAGAGCATAGTTCATGCCCATGCCACTATGCATTAGCTTTTTGTATGTACCAAAATGATACGAAATTGTACAAGTCAATATGCAGTTATACAAATCTAGATGGATTGTTTAATAGGTATGCACCTTAGCACTGCGTTGACAACCTGCTAGAATGGTAGATACCAAGGTCGGTGGAACCGTCCCAAATTGCCCGGTTCGGGGTGTCTTGAGCCTTACCAAGACGGTTCTGGTGATGAAAACAAGACCGACGCCAGAGGGGGAGAAGACGAAGAAAAAGAGGAAAAGAGAGAGGACGGGGGAGGGAGGGAGAGGGAGAGGGAGAGGAAGAGAGAGGAAGGTCGAGGCTAGGCGGTAGAGGAGGGAGCCGTGGAAGAGAGAGGAGCCCTTCTTCTGCAACTTTCCGACGGTTCTCCAGCCTCCTCTGCACGGCAGCTCTCCGACCTTGGCCTCCTCTGCACGGCGGCTCCTCGGCCCTCCGCTAGTTCTCCGCCAGCCTCCCTCGGCCTTCCCTTTCTCTCTTTTTTCCTCTCGTTCTCCCTCTCTCCACCTCTTCTACTCTATCGATACAGGCCCGACACGGCACGATATAACGGGGGCCTGTACCGACTCGTGCCGTTGGGCAACCGGTGCGGTGTCCGATACCAATTCTGAGACCCTGGTAGATACAATAGATACATAACAATATGAAATGGTATTTTGATCTATTTCTAAGAGATAATAATTGTTATCTTTGATTTATCAGGTTCATGGTTCACCGCACCGGCCCAGATCGGGCGGTACGGAACGTACCGTACCAGTTCGATATTCATATACGGTATGGAAGGCAAACTGACACTTGATACGCCATAAAGACCCTATACCATACCGCATCGACGCAGTGCTAGTATGGCACTAGTACAGAGTCTGGTATTGAGATGGCGAACTTTGATAAAGCTCATTAATGAATGTGAAGCCAGAATGAGCTTTCAACATTTCTGCAAGAAAACCTAGTGAAGGATCTTCACTGCATAATATCTTTACACAACATGTGAACTCTTGTGGTTGAAGTCACTTTAGTTAACATGAAGTGTCAAGTCAAAGACTTTTCACAGTTACATTGTGATATCCCAGTTTCTAGTCAAATTACTAGTTATCATGCTTTTTCATGAGCAAATAAAACAATAATGTCATTGATTATAACTTCTGAAAATACCAGAATAAACAAAGTTGTTTCATCACTAAAAACATTATTATAAAGAACATATGGCAGACATACTTGCAAAATCTTAGAATTCATAATTAACTATTGGGTTCATGTTCAAGCTTTGATGCTTTGGCATCTACTCTGAAACACGAGGGAAAATGTTGGAGCATTATAATTTGGTAACATTCAATTAATATAATTATCATTCTATATAATGCTTGTTAATAGGCGTGGAATAATCACAAATGGGCCTCAACTGATGAGACTTTGGACCACATTATTCATGTAAGAAATTATTACTGGTAGACCATGACAAAGAGGATACTGTAGTCACTCAGCCTGTAATATTGGAAACTTGATTTCATTGACAAAGATAAGGGCTTCCAAGAATCAAGAGGATGCTTGCACCAATTTTTCTCCTCTCTCTTCCTTCTCTGAATCCTCTTCTCTTCAAATACATTTAGTATATTTCTTTATTGCATTGTCTTCACTTTATTGAATATCATTAAAAAGGAATAGTCTATTGAACCACTTTCTTGAGAGAATCAACTGTATGAAACCATATTTCAACTTTTAAGGTTATATGGAGTTTTATCTATATGATTGCATGACTCCTTGGAGTACCACAAGCTTGTAAACACTGTGTCTTGGTCAGTTTATCAAAACCAGCATGCTTGTTCAAATTAAATAAGATTCTAGACTTGTTAGATATCCAGATGTCTTGTCTAAATGACTGATGATATTGTTTTTCGTCACCTTACAAGTAGAGATTACTAAATTACCAGTGTCGAACCCATTTTTGAATCATGCTCTTGCTCCATCTCATCTCACTATCTGCACTTCAAACTGTGAGCAACTCCACACTGGATTAATCTTGTTTCTGCTCCTGCACCTTGTTACTAAGTTATCCCCACAAAGCAATTAAGACAAATCTTGGCAAAAAAAAAGAAGAGGGTTGGCGAGCATATATTTTAACATAGACTGTCATGTCTCTTTCCATCTCTATGCATGCCAGTGTGCTAACAATGCTACAGGCAACATGGCACCGCACATCATGTTCCCCCAGAAGCTAATAAACTTGCAATTAGAATCAGACACAAAATATTCATTGGAAAAAAAGAAAACGATGGCCTGATCTAATCCTCATTGCACTAACACATCTCCTAAATCAGAGCAAGAGAAACAGACCCTCACGAGCAAAAGTTGCACCCTGAAGCAAGAGGACAAATCATTCAGAATCAATGAATCTTTGCCGCAGGGTTTACTCCTTGTGATGGAAATCCCATCCAGTACTCATTCATATTAAAGCAAGCCCGTGCCTCTGAGTCAACCTAATCCAAAAAGGTCAAGGTCCAGGTTAGGGCAAAAAGCAGGAGGAGTCTGCTTCACATGGGAGAATCGAATAATTGCTAGGAGAGAGAATTCTATTATGCTGGTTTTCTGATGAAAAGAAAAATGTGAGAACCATTGGCGAGTCATACACGTATTCTGGGAGAAACAAATTTGCAGATACACCAAAATCATGTAATTTTCATTACAAAGCTTTCTCCACTGTCACTAGTATATCATCAAGCCACAACACATCAATCTGCTGCATGATAATATGAGAAAAGGGAATGATAGATTATATCCACATACTGTTGTGCTCAGCTTTCTTTGTACAGTAAGTCCCATCAACTGTCATTCATACACCAGAATGACTATATTACCACACTTATACCGAAAACGAGATTTCTCATAGTTTGTATCTAACTTTTATCTAACTTCACTCAGAAAAGCAACTAAAATATCCTAAATGCAAAAGTAGCAGATGTAGCTAGTATAAGCCATATATCTTCTCATGTCAGTTTTATGTCAGTATTATCATGATATAATAGAGTAAATATAACATAGCAACACCTAATTAGAAATACAATCCTTTTTAATTTGTTGATTATGTATGTTCACTGGCACTCGTTTCAGCAAATAAAATCAACTTTATTGACACCAAACAGAAAAAGTGGACATCAAAAGCCATGAATATTTTATCATGAATTGGCTTTGACAGTCCTCCTCATCTGTTGGTTCCCATGCAAACAACTCTGAAGTCCACTCATTTTGCTCCTAGCCTCTCGCCATAGCATTCCTTCATCTACTCAGCCTTATGACACCTAAATCTACAATTTCCCTCCTTACTGAGGCTATCTCTGGTTCAAATTTCCAAACACCAAATATGGTATGCAAGAGTCTGCTAGTGTTGCTCCTAATTTTATTTTGACATGTCCATTTCTTATTTTATGCTCCATAGCATATTTCGCACATTTACATCAACATGTTCAACCATGTCATGTCTGTCCTTAATTCCATCAACGCCAATGTTCGTCTCATTACAAGATTATCAATTTCGAAAGAGAATAGAGGAAAGCATTCTGTAAAAATAACTGACCAAAATATGCATATAACAAGTCCATTGGCAAGTAATGGATAAACTCCGGCAAACATCGGGAGAAGTGTTGCTTCTAGTAAAGGATAAGAAACAACGAGTTCCTTGCATTTTTCTAACCTGGTAGCATCTTAGGAGCTCGCAAGAACATGAAACAATCCGCAGCAATTCCACCATGTCGCACGATCAGCCTATGGAGGTATCCAATCAAAAATGAAGCATAAAGCATGCGCAATAGAAACAGTTCGTAACAGCGAAAAACTAATAACAAATCCAACACCACTAGCATGAACTTCTCGACAGTCAGTTACCTCAGATCTCTCTCTCACACCACTCTCACGAGGCCGAGGCTGTTCGCTAACCGGAGCCGGCGGAATGTCAAAGACAGGCGCCGGCTTCACTTCATTCTCATGTGCTAAAGCATCAATCGCCAGCGACGCCTCCAAAGTCGCACCCGCAGCTTCGGTAGCTTCTACAACCTCCTCGGTTACAGAAGCCGGCTCATCAACAAGAACAAACGACGCCACGGTTTCCGACTTCTCTTCCGCAACCTCGGTGGGTCCCACACCACCGCCAGCTTCCCCGTCCTTAGTCTGCACCAGCTCGGCACCCGCATCCTCGGCCACCGTCTCCTCCTCGACCACCTTTTTCTTTTCCTCCTCGGGCGGATCCTCCGTCACTCTGGCGGTCCCGTCGCTTAATTTCTCTTTGCCGTTACCCAACCTATCCATCGCGGCAGCGGTGATGGACTCCGATCGCGGGGATTCGCCCTTCTTCTCCTCGCCTTCGTCACTGGTTTCGCCCTTGGAGTCGTGGCTCTCGCCGTTGCCTGGTTCAAGTGAAGAACACGAGAGAGAGAGAGAGAGAGACAGGGAGGGAGGCTTTTTATTTCACCGAAAAAAGCAGAATAAAATAAGAGAAGAAGAAAAAGGTCGGGGGTAGGGGAAACCAGAGGAAGAGCTGGTGGAGGAATCGGGTGGGTGGATGCCCATCTCCTTCTTTCGCCGGGCAGCTTTCCTCTTCTTCGCACCTGACGGCATGATGGGGTGATTGGAACGAACAGCTGGAGAGACCGTGCGAAGACCGGCCTCGTGGAGGATTGCTAATTCTGGGGGGCTGCCGCACACTTTTATCTCCGGCCAATCACGAGGGGTGTCTAAAAGGAAAAGGAGGGTTGTCTAAAAGAATAGTTTGAAGGTAGAGAAAAGGAAGCAGTTATTAGGAGGGGAGGTTTCTGGAATGAAAGCGATGGAGGCTAAGAGATTTTGAATTTTTTGCCCATTGCGTCGGACAGGTCTTTTTGCGCAGTTACTAGAGGAGGCTGGAGGGAAGGGGATACAAGGGATGGAGATGTGACGAGGGTAGGGGCATGGGGGGAGGTACGTCCTTTGACTTCTATAAGCCTCGGAGACTCGGAGTACAACTTTCCCTCTGTTTTTCTATTGGAGATTGGTAGTCGGACGAGAGTTTTTTGTTTTTTTTGTTTTTTTTTTCATGTATTTAGTCTCCCAGCGATTATTCGCTGTATAAATTTTGGATAGTATATAGGATCAAGAGATCCAAATAATATCTTTCAGCTAGTCATTGTAGATGAGGTTCTACAATGTTACAAATAGTATTAGAGCGGATCCGACCCATAATTTATGTGAACTATGGGGACAGTGCAGAACGAATTTATTGGAGCTGAGCACGAGCCGATCGTAGTGTTTGTGATTAGATTTGAAATGATTTGAATTTTTAACCTGACAAGAACGTCAGAACTTGAACAGAGAAATATGTGAAAAAAAGAATTACTCCCATAAAATTTATGATGGTGGGATCCGAACTTATTTCTTACTTGAGCGAAAATAGCTGAGCCGCACCATTTAATCGGCTATGTTTTTTCAAAATTCAAATTTAGATCCTACAAGCGAATTGGATGCATCTCAAGGCCAAAACGATTTTTTTTTTTTTTGTTATATGTTTATGTTAGTTAAGATCCAAATACTGTATTTAACGATAGTTGGAGAAACACTAATGCAACATCTATACGTGGGTGTTAAAAACTTATAAATCATTCAGGTGGAATTAATCTATGCAGGTCATCCAGTGTGACTAAAGTTATCCAAACCAAGAACGTAATGCATATTCTAAGGCAAGGCGGGCAAGTATGTATTGAACCTTGGTGCCATATTTGATCTAGCAAACTCCTGGATGGATCTAAACCTTGAGGCCCTATGTGGTCTCAGCATAGGTTATTGAAAATATTTGAATACGGATAATAATTTGGTGGCAAAAATAGAAAAATTAATTTAAATTGAGTTGGACAATTTTGTCCCAAGATCCTGTTTGGATGCTGGATGTGCAACGGTTAGAGGTGAGTTAACAACTATCCCACCAAAAAAGAGCCTACGGTGCGAGGTGAGTTAACAATTCCTTGGCATTAGAATTAATTTACCTCATGTGTTAACTATTGGCATCCAAATACAGCCTAAAGAGGAAAAATTGTTGATGATTTATTCCGGCACCAAAACTATTTTTTGATGAACCAAAATTGCTGATTTGTTCTAATTTAGTCATGAATACGCAAGTATTTTGGTCATGGTGCGATATTAAGTTTTCCATTAGCTTTCGTCCTTTGTTTAGGATTCTTAGCTTATGGTACGTTTTAAATAAAGTCTAGAGAGCTTGTGATTGAATGTAGTATTCTTTCTCCCTATCTGGTTGTCCCAAAAGGGGAAAAAGACCAATATTATAAAGAAAATGGTGGTCCTTGCCCCCAAGGTCGGGTAACATGTCCATTTGCTTGGAAGCATCATTTGCTCAAAGCTATTGCTTGCTAGGAGTATACCATTTGCATCCATGCGGATATCGGAAAGGACACGTCTCGCCAAAATAGCTTTAAACCTATCTTGGTGAAAGCTTTTGGTGAATTGGAACCTTGATCCCATGGTTGACTATTTGCTGAGGATCCATTCAACAGATTGGCTGAGTTTAGCAATGGTTGGCCTTGTTCTTGATCCCTTACGGAATTAGTCTCTGTTAATATTAATGTCCTTTCTATATTACATATTTTGAGGCTTAGAGTATCTTTGGCAATAATGTTGTCGTTTTTGCTTTGCAATAATTTGACCATGAGGCCAAAGTCTATATCATGGAGCATCCAGTTCATGTTGCGTCCACCCGTTTTTTTTGGAATCAGGCCTCTTCCATCATGAGAGAAGTGCATGGCTGAATTTTCCAGTTGGTTTTGTTTGGATGCCTAAAATTTTTTATAGGTTCTTTTTCCGCATTTAACGTTGGCTGTTCTAAGGGGATGATGTTCGACATCCATTCATCTCAATCAAATATATGTCAAGATTTATTAAACACACCGCATCAATAAAACAGAATGAATGAACCCTGCTGATTCTTGCAATCTCACTCGAGGAACATTAAGACGGCAGAACAAAGCACATACAAACAATCCAAGGCGCACTCAATTCTCCAGCTGAGTTTTTCTCTTTTCTTCAGAAGAATTCTCCAGCCAACTTAGCCTCCAAGCTCATCTCCTTAGGATTGCATGATGCGCAGGTGATGCCCCACGAATAGAAAGGACGTAGACAAGCTGCGTAGCTGAGAGAATGATCAAGAAAGCCTCCATTGTTTTCTGCAAAATCCGAGAGCCCCTAGTATTAACTTTATGACCAGAAGAAGAAGAAGAAGAAGAATTCCTATCTTAAGATCCTAAACCACCAGAAAACATCCAACAGATGAGATGTATGAAGTGAAACTAGAAGATGTTCTGCCTTACCAGGCGTGCGTTCCTTCCCTCTAAATTAATCTCCTTGCAAGCCAAGCTGCCATTACAGATGAACAAATAAATAAGACTTCCAACTTCAAAAAATTTCCAATTGAAATGGATATTTTAATTCGACTTTGGAACATCAATAGGCTTACCCCATTGCAATGAGAGTGAGTGCCCATGCAATGATACCAGATGACGCAGCAGGCTGCAAGCTGTCATAATTCCAAAAGCGAATGTGGTTGAAGCCAGCGAGGGCAGAGGCAGCGCCCACGACTCCAGCTATCAGTGCAAACATCACAAAGAACCCAGTGGCTGCATTCCCAATCGGAAAGAATATTGGTGTGAAATGAGCTGGGAGTCGTAGCTCTGGACCTGCCAGACTTGAACAATATTAATACATGGCGCTTGCTAGATAACTGGATAACCAGCTCAATTAAGCCTCTTTGCAAGTAATCCAAATACAGGCCAAAATAACACCAGTATCATACCTATGATGAATCCTCGATCAATGGCAATGTCGATGGCCCAGCCTCCAATGGCTGCCACAATTGCGTACATGCAGAAGTTGAGGAATACAAGGAGAGAAACGATGGGCTTAAACTGCTCGCTAGCCATTGATGGTGTTAAGATTTGTGTATTGGTCTAAGAATGAGGTATCTGAACTTGAATGAACTTGAATTAAGGGCTTCTTGCTTATATACATGCAGCTGACAACATGGTTTTGTTCTTTACTTGCTTAGATTTGGAAGCATTTTATGTTTGTCAAGACTGCAAAGGTGTATGTACAAACCTTCCAGTTCAAGGAAAGGAGCCAAGTCCTTGATTGTGAGATATTGCTGTTTGAGCACATTATATATATATATATGCAGTTGTCCAAAGTCAGGTTTCTAAGCTTCATTCTGTATATATTCGCATGTTTTCTTCCGTCAGAAGCAAGCAGCATTCTTCTCTGGGACTTGGTTTATGGAAAGATAAAAGGCTCCCAAGTAAAAGATTAATGATAAGGTTGTCTCAAGACTTGGGCAGACAATGTTCTGAAGTTGGCGAAGATGAAAAACAACCAATCGCAACTCAGGCAGTTGAAGAGAACAGGATCATTAACTGCAAAGCACTTTTTTTTTTTGACATTTTTGAATCAAACTGCAAAGCACATTAGAGACAAAACATGGGGAGAAAGTGAACATCTAAATTGATATTATTTTTTATAACAATCCAGAACCTCACCCAAAAAAGCTAACCGAAAAGTAATTTTTGAGTTATTTAGTCCTGTATGAGTATCCAAGATCTCCTCAATAAATAACTGATATAGAACTAAATACATGCCCGTACGGATCCTCACATCTTTACTTTTAACTCCAACAAGAATTCTTAATGTCAGTTCTAAAACAATGTTGTCTTAGGGAACCATTGGCAATGTGGTGCACAACTCCATTCCTCCTGTCTGTTTAAACTTTAGGTTAATTGAAGAGAATTTTGCAGTGCATGGCACCTCCTTCCTTTAACAAAATGGCACAGATTAGAGTTCCATGTACTCTCTATGACCAGGTACAAATGAGCAGATAAGCCATCCACTTACTGCCTGGCTACCTCCTTCCATCTGAAGCTTTTTATTATATCATCCCCTTGCTTTGTTGAATATGACCCTCTCTAGCTCCCTAGATCTTTTCTGTAGGCTGATGGGTCCAAAAACAATAAGTAGGTAGAGATTTCTGTTATGTACTCAATTTATTCATGGACACGTGCTATTACGGTCTTTATCTATATTAAATTTTTAGAAAAACTCTTGTATAACTCCCCAACCAACATGCATTGTGAAAGCAACCCAAAGCACTCATGAAGCCTTACATGCAAGATGGAACTTCTAGAGAAGTTCGGTACCATGCGTAATTTGAGGTAGGTATGTGATTACTAGATTGGCTAATATACTAGAAAGATTCATTAATAAATTAATCAACGAGCTAGCTAGGATTGAAACTCTGCAGTGATAAATCTACCCACGGAACCACCTAATTCAAATCGTCCACATCAATAATGCAATATGAAGGAAAACCCATAATAGGACATGGCCGATGACATCGCTACAAACTCTTTTTTTATATAATATAGGTGGTAGTTTAGCTCCGCGATGGAAGAAATTATGTCATGCACCATGTCAATGGCGCACTGTAGAAACAAATGGAGATGAGGTGTGTGGGAAGGCAATCGGAGATCAGGCGAGACACATGATTGGTATGGTGCACCGCCATGTGGTGCAGGATATAATTTTTTTCTAAAATGTAAACTTTATTTCTCATCAGTCGTACCTCCCAAGCGACTTTAAGATTTGTTTTATGTGCCTTTTAGTCATATCTTATTAAAGTTCAAGGTAAAATTTGGATGCCAAAGTCCCCCGTGTGTCACGCCGGGGCGGATAAAGGGCTGTGCTGTGGGAAAAACTACCCATGCTTATGTGCGTATAGTCTAATATAATGGCAATTGCTCCTGGCCCTCTACATGCACCTCAAAAAGTCGGACCGCAGGTTGCAGCTTCACTGCCATTGGCGCATCGAATCCGATTTTCCAGTCAAGTTCAAACCTGCTCCCAGCCCAACGTCGGGCGGTCTATCAATTAATGAATTATGTAACGGCCCCAAGCGATACACCAGAACTTTTCCATGCCATATGGCACGAGGAGGGAGGAGAGTGGAGCTTTTTGAAAACATACACGTTGGGTTTGCACGTGACGCGTGGACATAGCCCGTGTTGGTATCAGGGTTGTGGCTCGAAGATGTTTCTTCGTCCTAATTAATTACCGCTTTAAGCCACGGAGGGCAGAAAAGGGTCCGCAACGGCTTCTGGAAAAAGGATTTTTTTTTTTTTTCCCACAATACGTCTTTTATTACTGCCTTCTTCTCCCATCCCAATTCCGAGTTTCTTCCCGTGCTGCAGCTCATTCTCTGACTCCCATTTATAAATTCGTCGCAGTCCATTCCATCGTCCGCCCCCGCTTCCCCTAATTGCCATCAACAACGCTCTCCCCAAAGGAAAGACCGTCGATTTTGGTGATCGGTCGAGCCGTTTCGGTGGGAGAGAAAGATGATTCAGCTGTTGTTTGCGCTGCTGTCGGCGGAGGTGGCGATGGTGGTGCTGCTGCTGTTCAAGACGCCGCTGCGGAAGCTGGCCACCCTGGGGCTGGACCACCTCAAGCGCGGGCGCGGGCCCGTCATGGTCAAGACCGTGGCCGGCACCGTCCTCCTCGTCCTGGCCTCCAGCGTCTACAGCATGGTCGAGATCCGCGGCCGCTTCACCGAGATTGGCTCTCTCACGCCCACCGATCAGGTCCTCATGAGCCAGAACCTCCTCGAGGCCTCCCTCATGGGTACGCACTCTATCTCTCTCTGTCTCGAATCTTAGGCTCGTTCTTCTTCTACGATCTGACTCTCATTTGATTGAAAGCTTATTTTCCTGATTGCTGATTTGGTTCGATTTATTCTTTGTTGAAACTTTGTGATGTGCGCGATTGCTGATGGATTGTTTGAATAGAATAATGCCGGCGTTGTAAATTAATTTGGAAACCACCCTTTCTTTGAAGAAAGAACAAAATAAATAGAAGGGTGTGTAAGAGTTGATCTGGCTACATATCTTTTAAGTCCTTTGGTACTTTTTGGACTGTTCTAGCCGGCACATTGTTTGACATTGTTTCTACTTCTAAAGGAAGTTATTGGAATCAACCTCTTATATGAACCTGATCAAACTAGCAATTTACATATCAGGGATAGAAATTCTACTTTCAGTCCCCCCCACCCCCATCCGATCCTACCTGAATCGATGAATTGAGCCCCTTAAGGACATACTGGTGATCAAGTTGTTATGAGTTGTCCAACTCTGGCTATATGAATATAATTAATTCATAGAATTCATTCTGAATGGGATGACATATGCATGTTTGTATTTTCCATTGACGGGCACATGATCGGATGGTCCAATTAAGGTTTTCGCACTATGTTTCAGATCATGTAGCCCTTCAATATACCATGACGATTCCTTTACCATCAGGTTTTATGCAGTTGGACCTGAAGGCATTGGAGAACACCAACATTTTTTCAAATCATGCACACGTTACCCACTAAGAAGAAATTTACCTTCAATAATTCTTGGCATAAAGAAAATAGTTGAATTGGATTTTTTTTTTAAAAAAAAAACATTTTCTTTTTATTCCAAGATTTCTACACTTTTTAAACTAATCATGCTTGTTAAGAAATAAAATGATTACAAAATAGGGTTATTGATGAAATTTACTGTTGTCTGCTAATGAAGATGAAATTTGAGCATTCCAATGGCTGGTTTTTTTTTTCTGTTTTTGTATTATTTTCGTGCTATTTTTGCTGGTTATTTACCTGAGGTTTTTTGGAAACCTATTGTCACTCAAATTGGGCCTACTCATGCACTATTTTATTGGGATTTGGTCACCTTTTCTTAGTTGATTTATTACTTATCAATAATGCTAGGTAACACATAAAATCACTCAACTCAATTGCATGCATATGTTGTGCTTCTTTGGAACTATGGCTTGGAAACCCACTTAGCAAGTGTAATGATGGATGAAGCCCTGTTCTGATCCTATTCCTTCCACCAGCCCCTCTTTCTCTTACTCTCTCATATCAACTTCAGCCACCCACACAACTCCAAATCCTTCCCCCAGTTGAGACCAGCTCCGGTGCCACCCTAACAACCCTCCTCCCCTGGAAAAAAAGAAAAACAGTCCTATACTTGAGCAACACCTCCAACACTTGTGATGGTGCAGATGGTGTCAGGCAAGCCGGCAAGGAGGTGCTCACTTGGATGTGTGGTCTTTGGTGCTGTGGATTGGATTCTTGGATTGGCTGTCCATCTAAAGAATTCACAATACTAAGTACTAACATCTAACATTATGGAACAACAACAGAACTTTCATTTTGTAAAAAATGCTTATTCGTAATCTCGCAGCCATGAAATTTTAGATCTTTCAGAAAGATGGGGAGGCTGGTGTGACTTAACACTCATCTGCCCTGTTTTGTATAATTATCAATGAAAGACAAAGAACTATGTCTGTGCAATGATGGCTCTTGAAACTGTCTCATATCTGTATTAGGGCAATATCTATGACATTTATCATGATTACAATGAGATCACACTAAGCTGTACTAGTCAGGACTGGATTATGTTCTGTATCTGTTTGGCCCCTAAAGATTTGTATCTCTAGAAAACAATAATATTTAAAAATAATAATTAACAGATCTGACACAGAGAGCAGGGCTGCTATATTCTACTTGAAATAGGCTGGTGAATGTGATGCAAGAGAGAAGGAGCTCAATGTCAGGGTTCTGCAAATAAAGAGAGAAATTAAATTTAGCTCCTTATGAAAGGACAGTAGAGAGGAGCAGGGTGGTGCAGCTGGCTTGTCAAGGAGACGAGGAGGGGGACAAGAGTGGGTTTCTTGGTTTTAGAAGGAAAGAAGAGGAAGGAGTTGGGACTGGATTTTTTGGGAGGAAGGAAGAGGGTCAAATAGGGCAGCTAGCTGGTTTGGGAAGGAAGGAAACGTGTAGGGTGGGGCAGTGGCTGGCTAACTTGGCAAGAAAGAGTGGGCAGTGACTCGCCAGTTTGGGAAGGATGGAAGAGAGAGGAGCAGCCAGTTTGTGAAGAAAATTGGGAAAAATTCCCCTACTAGGGCCGCCACCTTCGATGAGAGAGAAAATGAACAGTTCTGTCTATGATCACAACTCTTATGGTTGCGAATTGAGATTCCCACATGGATTTCCACAAAAGGGCCATGTGAGCAAGTGACTTAGCTGAGTAATTTATTTGAGGTAATCATTTCTGTTTTGTTATTTTAGGAGTCCTTTTAGGAGTCAATCATGGTCCAGATTTAGATGGTTGTTTAAGATTAGTCTAATTCTTTTTAAAAGAGCCCTGTAGATTAGGAAAGGTGACTGGCTGTCTTAGGCTTTTGTAAGGATACTTATCTGGCTGTAAGATGGCTATTGGTGATTGAAAAACGTTTCCTGTAAGGAAGTGAGTAATAGAAAAGCCACATGCCTCCTTCCCCTTATCCTTTTCCCTTATTCCTCTATTCTACTATAACTATCTCCCTCTTCAACTCTCTACAACCTTAATATTTCTCCTTTCTGTGCTAAACACTGGTGTCAAACTGCAGATTTTCTGCTGATAATTAGACCTGAGGTCAGATCTGAGACTCTCGTTCTTGCAATTGAAACAAGGCTTCAGAGGTACACAGAATTCAAATCAAAATTAAATTTTTAATCTACAAGGAATCCCTATCATCTATTGGGGTTATCATCTGTGACCTTTTAAAAACTATCAACACTTATTGCAAACTCGATAAAATATATAAAAAAAAGAAGCATGATTTTTTGACAAAAGAACTTAAAGAGTATATTGTCCATCAATTTTAGTTATAGTATGATATTCAGATGGTTGTGCTCCAAATTTATGTATTCTGTTCAAATAGCAAGGCAAGAGTTATCATACTTCTTGAGAATATTTCACCCAACTGTTTGAATTTTGGTTATTTTTTGACACTCCAAGAATCATAAAGGAATGGGGAATCTTGCTTAGTTTGTATAGATATCAAACTTAATTTAACATTTTTTTTAAAAAAATTATGTTTGGCTTGGACTTCTTACAGTTTCATTTGTGTTAATTAACCAATTGACCTCAAAAGATTCAGCTGATAGGGTATGGATCGATAATGTATATCAGGCTTAACAGCCACTCCCTCACGTGCGGAATGGACCATGCATGGGGAGGGACCACAATACCTAAATTGAATCAAGATAACAACCACATTAACTAGAATGAGTCAAGATAATGACCAGGCTAATCAAATAAACAATTAGTTGGGAAGTATTTGAACTCATGGCCTCCAACAACTCAAGCTTTGATACCATAATAACTAATCAATTGACCTCACAAGCTTAAGCCAATAGGGAATGGGTTGCTAGGATATATTAAGCTTAACACTTTCTAAATGCTATTAGATATACTCAAAAAAAAAGAGTCAAAAATTGCAAAACTCCACCTTGTTTTTTTATACATGCTTTCTTGATGCTCAATTTATCATCCATGAGCAAGTCTCACTTGAAAAAAGAAAGAGAGAGAAAGGAATAAACTCAAACAAGGCATGTAAACCTTATGTAAGTTAGTAATTTAGTATTGATGGAAATAATTCAGTTTTAACTTAATTTTGAAAATGCCAATTCTTTCGAGACAGTTTATAACAATTTCAAATAGAATATATAAGTTTTTTGCCTCTTCCTTAGATTTTGGTCGATGGTTGGTTACGCTCCTTCCCTTTGCAGGTTGTTCTTCTTGGTCATCTGGTTCTCGCCCATTTTGTCTTGCCCTAGATGGAATGGCTTTCATAATTACACCATGCCCCAACCCACACAAGTCCCCACATCTGCTTTTATCTGCCTAGGGCCCACAACCCACTTTCTTTGGGTTCTAACCAAATAGAGCCCTTTAAGCTAGTGGGCCAAAAATCTTTGTTCGTGCGCGTTATACGTGCGCACGCGCATACGCAAACACAAACACAGAGAGTTGCAGTACACATGAGACGGAAACTTTGTATTTATATTTGGATTCCCTTATTCCCCTTGTTCTTGAGGTTTCTCCAATGTTAGTAATTGGAACCTCTTTGTATGAGTGTCGTAACATAGATGTATGAACATAGGTTGGATTGTCGTGGTATCTTATATGCTTGATGGGTACTTGTTGGCATTAAAAATTCTGAAGGAAATCTGTCTCACAAACTACTCAATTATAGATGATAAGTTATCATATAAGAATCATTATGGCTTTGTAAAGCTGGTATATGCAATTCCATGGACCTTTTGAGCCATCTAAATTGAAATCAGTATTGTTGATCATGATTTATGCATCTTAAACATGTATGGATAGGAATTTTGTAGGGTTTGGCAAGATCTTAAATCCCCTAAGACAGGGTTGTCTCTGGTTTTCCTACGAAATGGGATGCGTTGCCGTCCTACCCCATCCCAATACTTGGGACAAGGGATATCCCAGGACGTGCCAAATAGGATGCTGGGATAATGGCAGGACGAATATGTCTCGACCCATCTTAGTGTCCCGCGGGACGTTCTGCCAGGATTTGAGTCCTTGGGTTCTGGTTTTAGATCATAATATATCTTGTCATTAAAGCAACTCACTTGATACATGAGTTAGAGACCTCAAAGCATTTGATTTTGGGTTTCTTGGCTATTTGCATATCATGGACAGTGGTGTGAATCTCCAAATTGAATCATTGAATCTTTACCAACCATTCAACATTTAGTGTGTACTCCAACTAATATGACCAGTGTTTTCTACTAGATGTTTGGTTGTTAATATTGTGATAAAAGCACTGCCTACTTATGGTAAGCTTTGAGAGATGAGGTTGGTTTACAAAGAGGAGTTAGCCTTGCTAGTATGTTAATTGATCATGATTTAAGAGAAGGGACGGACCAGGATTTGTGCTTATTGTGATCCCCAAATGTGAAACGATAGCGACTACTTCTCTATGCTCATCTCATTCTCTCATAACTGTATTATTCAACTTTCCCCTATTAAATCATAATAATCCATCCTTTTTCCCTCCTTTTTCACATGCTCGCCAAACTTGTCCACCTGATCTCCACCTAGGTGGTATTTGGGAGACCACTTGAGTTTATGCAGCTCCCTTTTCCCTCTTGAAACTAACTCTGAAAGGGGGTTCCATCTTGATTAAATGCGTTTGACACTTTGCCTGTCATGGTTGCCTGTAATTGATGATTGATGGGTAATTGCATCAAATATAAAGTAGCTGTCAAATATCATGGGTTGCTGGCTCCCAGCTGCCTTTGAGTTGTACCGAATGGTTTCAGATTTATGTGTGCATTGAATGGACTAAATAATAGCTCTGCATAATGAAACATTTAAGCTCTTGCATATAAGGGTGCATTTAAATTTACTAATAATAAGAAAGCCTTGTGATGTTTATATAAAATGGAAAAAAAACAACCACCAGTTTCTGTATTGCATCGAGGCTTTATTGTTTCTATAAGTCATCCTATAAGTCATGCTTGTTGAGAAAACAAAGATTCCATTGCCAAGAATTGTGAGCTGCTAGGGTCTCGATACCTCACTGTGGCAATTTCACGGGCATGGAATGCAGATACCCCATTTGTGGCAATTTTAGAACAGTCGCATATCATTCTCTAGTAATGTGATTAACAACTTTTGACAATCTCTTATCTTTTCTACACTAAAGTTGAATCAAGTCTCCTTAATCATTTAGTCTAACTAGTGATAATTAATTTACTATAATATTTTATCCAATTTGTCGACATGGATTTTGTGGAAGGTGAATCGTCTTTCAATTTACTCTTTTTATTGTAAGCACATGGATTACTATCTCATGATGAATCTGGGAATAATGATCTAGTGCTACTTTGTAGGATGATTGACAACTTTTTAAATCAACATGTTTTCTCTGTTCTGTTTAAGTTTTCTACTCATTTCTGTCTATTTGATCTGAATATCGTGTAATTGAAATTTTGCAGGATATTCTCTATTCCTTGCACTGATAATTGACCGACTGCATCATTATATTAGAGAACTACGGAGGTTAAGAAAGAGCATGGAGGCTGTAATGAAACAAAACAGGGCCTTAGAAGAAACAAAAAATGGGGGTTCAGATGAATTAAAATCACGAGACAAGGAGGTCACCAATTTGAACGAACAGATCAAACAGCTGAAACTGGAGTTAGAGGCAAGGACTAAGGAGGCAAAGGCAGCAGAAGCAAGTGCAACAGCTCTAAAGAAACAGTCTGAAGGGTTTCTTCTTGAATATGACCACCTTTTGGAGGACAACAAGAATCTTCGAAACCAATTGCAGTCAATTGATCTCAGGTTGTCACATGCTGATAGCAAGAAGAACCCTTGAGATCATGGTGAGATGTTTCACTGTTGAGTTGAAAACTTAATTTTCCTGAGAGAATCATCCTTTTACATTTTTGATTGGATCTGTTATTGATCCTTTGATGAGACATACAAGCAGTCACTAAAAAACGATGCATGATCTGACTGTTTATTCTTAGATAAACACCACAGAAATTATGATCTAGCAATTGGTTAGGGTGTCAAAAATGAGTACAGCAAGGTTCTATACAAAAAATAGCTCTAAACTAGCTCTCGATGAATTGCCTGTTAATGTGGTGCTTTTTGGGTTCTAATATATGTAAACGGTAGTCTGTCCTCTTTTAAATTGCATTCTCTTTTATGTCGTTCTATATTTTCTGATTACCACTCTGAGTTTATGTGACCCAAATCTAGTTTGAAGTCGAGTCCTAATAATAAAAAGTACCTGCTATATTATATTGTTCCTATTGTTAGACCCTGCTTTTTCAGCTTTTATTTTTTAGTAGACCTGTTTGTTCATTTGGCTGGTTCCCTTCGTATATAGCTGACCGTTTGGGTGGCATCAGTTAGTAGCAATCTTACAGCACATACATGGGTTATTTTCATGGATTATGCAACTTTGGTCTCCGTCCAGTTCATTTGAAATAGTTGGATTGAAATGGAAGCCAGAACTCACCCTGAATTCTTAATGACTATTAACATCTGCCATTTAGCCTAGTTGTTGAATTTCTACAATTTGATTTGTTAAGGGCTTGTTGTGAACAAGGACTTGTCCCTCTACCTAGCAACCAAAAACTTCGGGTTCAAAAAATTTGTTTTGTATATATACATATGTATATATGTATGTACGTATGTATGTATATAAATATAGGTAAATAGGAATGATATGCTGTAGTTGTTCTTTTAGCATCACAGATTGCTCTTTGGACAAAACTGGTTTTAGCAAAAAATTAAATCTCTGACTGATTTATGTGACATTGCAATTCTTAGCTTAACTATGTGATATTGGGTGCCATAAGCCAGATTCTGCTTCATTAATTGGTATTGCCATAACGCACTTAGGTCTCTGTTTCCACATTTATGCAAATCAGAAAAACGGACGCTATAATTAATGCAGCCCCCAATCATACTAACATAATCATCATATTTTTCCAACTATTTCAAAACTTTTGAATTAATTATTTTCTTTTCTTGTTTAGAAAATTGGTCTTGGCCTCTAAACTACAATCTGTTCAAAAAATTGATGATAGATAGTTCAGCTATGACATATTGGTAGTCCTCTAGGGCCGAGTCGACCAAAGATTCAAACACCCAATTGTTCAATAATTACAAGTTAAAAATATTCATTGCATATATAACTTCTTAAGATTTTAGATATTAATGCAAGTATTGATAAGTAGATGCTATTTATTTTCTGTCTTTGAATAAAAAGAACAAGAAGATGTGCAATGTTCAAACCAACATGCTCGGTTGTATATTGTTCAAATTTGTCTAACAAGATTTTAGTGTCAACTATAATATTCCTATCCTTCCAGGGTGGGTCTGCATTCTTGCTAAGAATTCCAACCAAAATACATAAATGGAGCTAGATCCTAATCTTTTTTCTAGATAAATTAACAGCCCTCTCCAATTCAAGAAGGCACGTTTTAGTCTGTCTCCAAAATTGTTTAAGTCTTTCTAAACCAAAATGAATTCTCTTCTAAAGTCTCTAATTGCATGCGTAGCAAGGACCAAGTTCCTTACTCTATCTCTCTCTGTGTGCATATTCTTTCAAACCATAGACTTCTTCAAAAGGATTCTTTCATTTTGCCCCAACCAAATTCTCCAGCAAACTGCTATAGCTTCATTACCATTGCTATAATGTTGAATGCTTCTTGTCTCAATTGGTTACCTCACTCAAAACATAGCATCTCGAAATTGCAGAGTGGCTAAGATTCCTTCTCTATACAATTAGGATAGAAAAGCTAGATGTTCTAAGTTTCTTGGCTCAGATCAATCGTCGCTGAACATATATTTGGATCCATGGATAAAAATATGTGCAATAGAGAATATTTATTTTTAGCAGACAATAGAGTACATTTATACGACGATGGTTATAAGCTCTTAATCAGCTTGAAATGAAATAAGTGGGAACTAGCCGGCTTGTGCACGAATAATTAAGTTTGACTCCAAGGTTTGCATTGGTTGGATCTCTTACGCGGAATTGGTTGGGTCGTCGACATAAAACCGTAGTTTATCTCCTTCCACATCAAGTTATGACCTCAGCGACTTTAATATCTCCAAGTGGGGACTTTACTTTTCTTTGATACGGTGGATGTGTACTCATTCTTTCATTATGATCCTTTGACACTTAGGTGGGAGCCTCATGGGAGTCTCAAATCCAAATGACCTCCCCAAGACATTGCATCTTCTCGATAAGCCTCCAAGTTCGCTTGCTGGAGTTAAACATCGATGGATTTGATATCTGACCCATGAAAGATTGTTTTGATAGGCAGAAACTCTCGTTGGTCAGATCGAGCTGCAGCCAATTCAGTTATTTGTCATGAACTCTAAGTTGTTCACAAACAACTTGTTGAAGGAAATTAGTGAGACAGTGAGGTCTATGAGGCTTGCTTATATATTCTTTAGGCTAATTTTTGCTCCATTTGATAGTTGAAACAAATTCTTCTCTGCATGTAAGTATCTATAATAGTATTTATAGATAATTTAGAAACTCAAATTTATTTTATTTATACATAAACTGAACAATATGATGAAATAGACTAATTTTGTTTCTTCGGATTTTAGAATTAGATGAATGCGACAGCCACTCTTAAGAATTACAAAATCTCTATCGTGGCTTCCTTCCCATCTAGTGGTCTTAATTTGGGCATTTGGAAGTCCATCCGTGTCAACTCCCGAAGCCTCCTGGAACCCAACTTCTTAGCCTGCAGAGGTCAAAGTCCAAGCCGTCTGAAACCATTCCCAGGATTCAGCCAAAATACTTCGACCCCGATTCCTTTTTAGTCGGTCTTATCTTCGAATAGCATGCAAAGAAATCAAACTTCTCCACCTCTCTTCCTCGTTATCTCATTCTTGTCTTCTTGAGCCAAATGCCAAGAACCTCCAGGCAGCGACTTTGAACGGCCACCGCACGGTTGCTGGAAGAATTGGGCCCTACCAACCTTTCCACCACGCGCACAAAACTTTCTTCACGCATTTAAAATGAGGCTCATTTCGGTACAAATTTGGGGCCCAACTCGGATGCCAGCCTCCGTCCTACGCTACCCGCTACCGACGGTTGCTGTGGAAGCGATGAGGGCCCGGCGATTGCGTGCGAGCGAAGCCGTGACTCGAGGCACGGGATTTTCTCTCTCTCTCTCTCTCTCTCTCTCTCTCTCTCTCTCATTTCGCCTCAACTTGGGACCGGTGAGAAGGCAAAAAAGAGGGGAAGATGATTGGCTTGCAAGCGACGGCTGCTTTACGTGTGCTGCTGCTACTCTTTCAGATTAGGGTTGTACCTTTCGCCAAAAGAACCACTCACCTTCCTTTTAGATGATGACCGTTGGATTACACAATTAGCTGCTTCAAAATTTGTGCCGATTAAAAAAAATATACGATTTCTTTCGTCGATGTTGTGAAAGAAAATCAATAGAGATACAACTCGAACCCCACATGAACAGTAATAGATGTAAATCAATGACCAATATTTTGGTAAAGTAGCTTTCCAAATTATGAATGCTGGCATGATGAGTTGTATCTTAGTCTCCCAACCCCTCTTTTTTTAGCGTAACCACTAAGAAACCCCCGATAGCAAGTTAAGATAGCATCTAAGTATATCATGTGAATTAATGTATAAAGTTATTAGTTTGATTTTATGTCGTTACGTATCTCTAAGTCAGCTCAGTTGCAGGACACGTGTTATGCACCTAGAGCTGCTTAATTGCATGTGTTATGAATTTAGCAGGATGATAACATGGTGCCGCGATCCAATCATAACTGGCATTATTATATTATTATTAATCATCAAAGTTGGCATGTGCAAAATGATTTATTTAAAAGGAAAATAAATATCTTGCGAATGCATGGGATCTTACGAACAAGTAATCTTCTTTATTAGTTTTATCATAAAGTGCAAACTGCAGGGCAATGTCCGATTTTCAACTAAAGTTTATGCATCATTTTTTTTATCAAAAAAAAAATATTCTTCATTTTTCATCCTAATTTATGAGTTTCAAATTTTCTCCTCCACTTCTTTGCTTTATATTTTTCCCAATATGTTTACATTTTTTTTTTGTACTTTTACGCTCAGTAAAATTGACTGTAATTGCGAAGCAACTCAGTTACCAAAAAATTGCTTACATTTTTTTTTGTACTTTTACGCTCAGTAAAATTGACTGTAATTGCCAAGCAACTCTGTTGCCAAAAATTGCGAATCAACTTCGCCTGAAGATCAATTAGTACCGTTACTAGGTAGTGGGCCTAGTAGCAGCTGACAAATTCGAGTGCATGAAACACGTGTACTTTGCGTTAAATGCATGTGAGACGTGAGTTGGATTTGTTCGAAAGACATTGCAACAACTCATTTAACACATCAATGACGGGAAACCCACTTGCTAGCTGGACTCTCTCTAGTACACACCACGATTTCCACTTGTCCTCTTCTCCATCACATTTCGTAATCAATTAAAGCACTCAACGTATCTCGCACCACACGTGGAGGTATCCATAGCCTGATAGATGGTTGGTGTCGCAACCAAAAATTTCAACTAAAAAATTAAATTAAAAATATTATTTAGATTTTTTTAGCTAATTTTTTTTTGGTACTCTCCCCATTTAAACTTACGAATCCGCACCAGATTGAGAATCTAAATTTATTAAAATTCAATCATAAATATTACAATCAGCCCGTGGTCAACTCAAATGAGCTTATGCTATAGTGTCTTTTAATCTATATAGATCATTGGTTGGATCCACTCCAATACTATTTATCACAGCTCAAGATTTCATCTAAAAAATTTAACCAAAAAATATAATTTAAATTTTTTAGTCGAATATAAATACTCAAACCAACGTTCTTTCCCTTCCCTAACTGCACGCATCATTGCTAAGCACCGGGTCATACATCAGATTAGAAAGCTTTAAAACTTAAATTTTTCTGTTGCTTGGAACCCTTAAAGATCTCAAATTGAAAGATTGTAAAGCAATAAAGGTATGCCTGTGTTAGCTCGCCAATAGGGGGCCGGTTGGTGGCACCGGTACCATATTCCCTTCCCCATACATCCAACTCCCAACCAAACCTTCCAAGGTCTCTGGGCGGCCACGTAGACTAGAATCCAGCCCCTTGGTCTCTCTCCAAAGCCAAGTAATGCTTTCACCTCGCTTAGAAATCATCCCTTTCGGCTGGGATGCTCCACCCGTTACGGCGTCACCTTGCAGAATCCCCACGCCAATTCAGATGCCATTCCAGGGTAGTTTCCTCCCCCTGCCCATCTCTTACCAAAGTCGGCGTCGCTGTAAAAGAGGAAATTATTGATAAAGATAAAGGATAGACAAAGGGGGAGAGAGAAAGAGAGTAAATTAAATTAAATTAGGTGATGCAAAGCACCGACTGCTGAAAAATGAGGATCTTGGCTGTCTCATTGCTCGCATCCCCAAAGCATCAAGGAAGCATGTGCTATGCGTGTTAGAAACGGAGTTAATGGTGATATTGAAAAAGGAAGTAATAAAATGTTCCCTAAAATATATATATGAGGGTTGGAGCTTTTTACTTATTGAAAAAACTTAATTGGCTCATAAGAAGAGAAAAAAGAAAAGTACATACAATCATTGCAAAAATAGAAAAAAAACTTTATGTCTGATTGAATTTTCAAAAAAAAAAGAAAATTCAAGTTAGGCAATTTTTTGCGCGGCCAAGGTCTCACAAGGCGCTTGGAAGTCTCCAGTCTTCTTATTTAGCACGTGGAAAGGCGACGAGATCGACGCCCCGAGCGAGGCGTGGACGGCCGCCCGTCTCGGCGTGGACTCTTCCCACCTTTATATTATATTCTATATTCGGACAGCCAAAATTCCCACGATAAAACCCTAAAGCCTCCCCCCAACGGGGTATAAATCCGCCATCTAATCCCCAAGCAGACCATAACAAACCTAACTCCTCTTCTTTGCTTTCCTTCCCTTCCTTCTCCTACCGATGGGCATGGTCGAGTGGTGCAGAGGCCGGACCATCGGCCGCGGCTCCTCCGCCACGGTCTCCCTCGCCACCGTCCCCGCCTCCGGCGAGGTCTTCGCGGTCAAGTCGGCAGAGATTGCTCGCGCCGGGCTGCTTCAGAGGGAGCAGAGGATCCTCTCTAATCTGAATTCTCCCCACGTCGTGTCCTATCTCGGCTGCGACGTCACCTCTGAGAAGAACGGTGTCTACTATAATCTCTTCACGGAGTACGCCGCCAGGGGCTCGCTCTCCGACGAGATCAAGAAGCAGGGCGGCTGCCTCGACGAGCCGACAATCCGGTCCTACAGCTACCACATCCTCCGCGGGCTGGCCTACCTCCACTCCAGCCGCATCGCCCATTGCGACGTCAAGGGCCAGAACGTCCTGATCGGGTCCGACGGCCGCGCAATGATCGCCGACTTGGGATGTGCACGGCGGGTGGCCGGCGACGAAGATGATTATGACGACGATGATGGTCTCCAATTGAGGGGGACGCCGATGTTCATGGCGCCGGAGGTGGCTCGAGGGGAGGAACAGGGGATCCCGGCCGACATTTGGGCGTTGGGGTGCACCATCGTGGAGATGGCCACAGGGCACGCGCCTTGGCCCGAGGTCTCCGATCCAATCGCCGCTCTCCACCGAATTGCCTTCTCATCCGACGTGCCCGAGCTACCGAGCTGGATCTCCGACGAGGGGAAGGACTTCTCCGACAAATGCTTGAGAAGAGATCCCAAGGAGCGGTGGACGGCGGAGCAGCTTCTGAATCATCCCTTTGTGGCATCGTCGGCGAATTCAATTCACAAACGGATTTCTCCCAAGAGCACTCTCGATCAGGCCTTCTGGGACTCGTTATCAGACGAATACGAAGAAGAAGAAGAAGAAGAAGAAGAAGAAGAAGAAGAACACGGAAACTCGTCAGATGATCCATCGAAGAGAATTCAGCTTCTCGTCGGCGGCGGCACCGTCGTCGGCAGTCCCAACTGGACATGGGATGACAGCTGGATGACCATCAGAACCGACGGCAGGGAAGGCGAGATCATTCTCGAGACAGAGAAGAACAGCGTTCAGATTCCAGTAGACGAGCCCACCGGCGGCGACCCACCGACCAATCCGTGCGTCAGCAGAAGCGGCGAATTTAGTCTCACTGGCACCAGCGGTGGAAGCAGCAGCAGCAGCAGCGAAGAATTCATCTTAAGCACTAATCACATGGATTCGGAGGAAGATTACCTTCCAAATCCACGTAATTATTATGGTTTCATTAACGATTTTAATTGTAACAGTTCAAGTTTGGGACACCCAGATGAGGGAATTGAGAAGCTGTTCCGCAGCTGTAAAAAAGATGTTATTACCTTCGGCAGTGGTAATTGTAATCCAATCAATCAGAGGCAAGACATTCTATTTGTGTTCTTAAATTGGTGCTTTCCTTTGTTTCCAGTTGGCTCGCTGCTTTTGTCTTTTACTTTTTGCTCTTTTCCAAGGCAAGTTTTGATAGAAGGGTTAGGAGACGCACCGAAATCGCTGATCATGTCCTCGAGGCACCGGCACTGGGGGAATAAAGAAATGTAGGAGTAGGGTGGCACAGGGCTAGAGTACTTAGATGGGTCTTCACCTAACTTTTTAGCTGGATTTCACACCGGATCCAAACACAAAAGGATTTCAGCAACTGGTCAAGGTGGCACCGAGCTTCCCTGTACTGGGAGATGCCAAGATGAGCCTGCAGTCTTGGACGATGGAGGTGCATCATGGAGTGGCCGATTGGCTACTTGGCTTGGCTTCATTGGTTGCAGGCTCAGTCTTCCGCAATAATTTGTGCGAGCTTCATGGATTGATTGAATTTCTAAAGCACAGCTCGTGAGTAAAAATCGTGAAGGAAGAGGAACATTACTTAATTGGTAGCATTGACTTGGCTGTGTCAATCTTGATGAGATTAGAACGGGTTAGGCTTCGCCTAAATGTTTCTGCCCAAAAAGCTTCTCTGGGGTTGAAGACCATTCACTAATCCATTTCAACGCTATTTATGCGAGTGTGAACATTGGAGTTCCAAACAAAGAAATTTCAGTGACTCATCGTGGCAATATAAATATTATCCTGGGAGACAGTAAAGGAATTAAAATCCATAGTTATGAATATTATTTTCTTGAGCTATCCTAGAGAAATTAAGAGATTGCTTATTGAGGCAAGGTTCTCGCCCGGCTCCTAAAGCACTTTGCGAACATCAGTTTGTTGCAGCAAGAAATGGAATAGAGAAAAGACTTGGAATTTAGAAAGCATGATTTTGGATCAAAAGCACATATATTTTGACGGTCCATTCTATTGTCCAAACTGTGATATGAGATTTTCTAAGTTCAATTTTGCCTTCACCTAATTTATAATTTTCGAAGGGTTATGACGTTTATTTGCGTGATTTTGTACCATAGGTAACCATTAGATGGCCATCTGGATCTCATTGCAGACCCTCCTTACTTTTTAGCACAAGTTCCACATGTTAAATGCTCTTGCTTAAACAGGCGGTCTTTGACTCTTTGGTAGGTGGAACGACCATGAAATTTTTTTTATATATTTCGTGGTTATCGACAAACATCATTTTTGGTTGATGGAGTAGGAGAAAAATCATTTTTGGTTGGTGGATGCCTTTGAGCTTGAATTTTTCTAAAAATTTAAATGCTCAACAAATGGACTTTTGTAAGTCTTCCTAGGTATGAAAGCTGACCAAGCCTTCAAGTCAACTATTGTCCCCTTAACGAAACTTTAGATTTTATGAGGGAAAACAAGACCCCATCTCCTATGGTGACGTCAGTTCACACGTCCACCCAAAAACCCCTATCAGCAATAAGATTAAGAAGTTGGGTCATGTATCGGGTAGAGTTGAATGCTGTGTAAAACAAATCTCATGGACTTTTTTGTTGCTTCTTTTAGTCGTCAAAAACATGCGTTGATGTTTTGGTAGAAGAGAGGTGGTTCCTTGAATCCTTCCTTGCTCGATCCATGTCTTCTTCACTTGATGGAAGGTCTGTTCATTCCCTCCCAACAGGGCGGTCCAACAGATAAAGCCGCCTTTTAGGAAGAGTAGATAGAAAGGTCCATGCCCATAAACCTACCAGTAGAACCCTAATTTACAGAAGCATAATTGAAAATTAAATCGGATGAATTAAATCAATCAAGCATAGATACAGAAGAATCCCATAATGTTTGTCAGGGTTCTTTGGTTCATTAGATATCGTGAGGAACCAAAAATTTTAGTATAATATAGTATTTTATTATTGGTTTAATGCATTCAGTTCTTTTATCTTAGAAAGGGAGAAAGATCCAAAGTATTTGGAGATGTCATTCAAGAATCAAAATCAGAAATTTCATGCTTATATTATTGTCAACTTGCACCGAATCAAGGGGAATATCATGATATTTGAATCTTTTCAAGCCTCGCGAGGTAGCCATGTAGCTAAAAAATGGAGTTGGCGTACGTAGGCGGATAGGCTCACCAACTCTAACTAAAAAGCAAATAGCTGATCCAATAACCCTTTGACCTCGATCCCTTCTATAAGATACTATATCAATTAGGTGTTAGCAACTTGCGACTCGAAGGTCTCTCTTACTTAATTAAGCCTTCAAGTCAGTAGTTGGGCCTTCAAAGTCGTTTGACGGCGTTCACATCGACGACGACGTATCCCAGAAAATGTCTTCCAAAAGTTAGAAGCTTCCGAGATCTATCATGGATTTGAATGTTTTGTTGTGAACAGATCTGGTTAAGACTTTTCTTGGTTGTATAGTTGTCGACTTGTTTCAAAACACCGTGAGCTCATACATTACTAGCAAAAACAAGTCGGCGTTTCCTTCTTCTAACCAGTATCTCCTTCACCAAGAGAAAAGGCTGTTCCTTCCTATAGGCTAGTACATATTTTATCAAAGTTGATACCTAGATATATTATATCTCGAAAAATAATTTTGACGTATTTAGTTGACCATGGGAGAGTGGCATAGAAAGCACACTTTCTAGAATAAACTTAAGTTTGGTTATCCATCAACTTTTCTAGAAAAATTGTATACAATACCTTTCATGCCCTTAATAAATTGAGCATCATGAGCAAAAAAAAAAGAAAGACATAAGCTCCTAGCATTAAAAGTATTTCTGAAAAAAAAGATTTTTACCTTGGTTTCTAGCATATGAAAAAATGAGTTTCCCATGTCCTACATGGATTTCTATTTTCTATGGTAGATGAGAAACTTATTCATATAGAAAGGTTACTTTTCCATCTTTTTTATTTGAAATCTCTAGCCAACCATTAGCTACTTTATCATTTTTCTATTGACTATACTTTTTCTCCTCCTCTTCTTACGAGCTAAACGAGTTGATGATGAAAAGATGTAGAAGTCAAACTCATAAGTTTTACGATTGGAATATGCAAACATAAATTGGCTAGAACTTCTTCGCCGCAAGTAGCTTGTTAAAAATGGCATAAATTGCTGGACTTTTGAGTGCAATGGCTATGGAGGACGATTAGGTGCACTAGCTTCAATGTTTTGCGGAGGCTGGTTGGCGAGATAGCAGAGGTTGGATACTAGTGCCAACAAGAAGTCCGTGGTAGAACCCAAAGTAGGATATCTCAATCCATATAAAACCACTCAAAAGAAGCGTGACCAAATTCATGCATGAGCCCGGATTTCGCTATGATCCATCGCTTTCATCTTCCTTAAAAACTGAACGACCCAATTACCTGGCCCTGATCAACCCAATTTTAGGTGAAGGGTTCGTTAGTGGTTGGGTTTAGATGTTATGATCTAGACTAAAAACAATTCCTCAAAGAGTGAGAGTTTTGACCCAACCCCAACTTGTAAGCGTAGAGTATGTAGGGGTCATATAGGGTTGTATAGGTCAGGCTGAATTAAACTAAAAGAGAGTACTAAGATATATGTTTTCCTTTTTTTTTCACCTAAACCGCATTCAGCTAATTACATTGCAGGATCAATTGGGTCCGATTCGATCAGCTGGACTGCAATTCAAACATTGCATTTGATATATTTCTTAACCCAACGTCAGTCTAACTTAACCCAATTATTATTCTTTAATGAGATGGGATTATCCAGTGCAAGATCCACTCAATAACTGAAATACATGAGATTTTATCATGAAATGTTTACATGAGCTAACAAATACATTAAGTTATTCAATTTTTCTTATTTTCATTCATCAATATCATTCTGGACAAGAAAGTCTGCACAAATCTGCACGCTTATTAAGGCAGGTCCATTAAAAAGCTCTGGACAGACTTTGGCTACACCTAGGACTGAAAATGAACTGAGTATAGCTTGGACATCCGTATATCTATATCCATATCCATTCTTATTCGATAAATATAAATATATATATATATATATATATTAATCAAATATTAAAATTTATATCTATATTTATTTTAAATGAATAAGATATAAATTAGATATTGTTAATTAGAATATAAATACATACACAAATCAGATATTTAAAATTTATGAACAATCACATCAAAATTATCAAAAGTAAATTAAGCTATAAATATATCGATAATGTCGCTTATCGCCTTTTATAACCTAAGGGCTCTATAGTACTAAATAAGATTGTATAAAGAATCAGATATTTGGATATAGACTAAATAATTATCTATTTATATTCCTATCTAGTTTTCTTTAACAAATATAGATATGAAAACCAATCAAAAATTTGCACTAAACCTAAATAAAATCAGATACAAAAATAGATCCAAACAAATACCATCCAGTCCCTTTCTCCCGTCTATACCTAGGCCACATGCACGTGTGAGCACATACAAGCAACCATGTAGAGACGCATACCCACATAGAGATGTTAAAATCATATTGGCCAAATTAATGGAAGACCTTATAAATCAAGTCTGCACGTTAATCATTATTTAAAGTACATAAAATACCTATGAATAAAACATAATATGATTCAAAGATCTGCTAGTCTACATCATGGGCACAAATGGATTATACAAATAAAGTTAGTGTGCTAATTTTTATCATAAATCATATAAATTGAGAATCCAAAACATCTTTCAACACTAACCTAAAAACAAAATTGAACCTCTCATATGCTTCTAAATCATAAATCAAATTAAAATATTCTATTATGGAGTTGAATTTGTCCATTGCTACGATAGTGTGATGTATAAGTAGGGAATCTCCAAAGCATTTGATTTCATATTTAAGCGACTTAGATATTATGGATCATGCTTAATTGTATAATTTACTGCTCCATAGTTTGTCATTGGTTTTCAACTTACCAGAACTGCACATTTTAGACATGCCGGATTCAACCTGCCTCTAGATGGTCATATTGAATCATTTGCTTCCCAGCTCAGCTGCCTGACAAGTGCATGATCGTTATACATGCGGTGGAGGCGCGTTTGAAAGTGGTGATAACGCGCCATCTTGCCGTAACTAAATTTTTTGAAATAATTTTGTATAAATAACACCATAGCACAAAAAGACATCAATGTATCAAATTAATAAACTTTTACATAGTCCTATATATTTTTTTTTCAATCAAATCCTGGATATAAATTTGATGGTTTCAAACTCATATCATCCATTTCAAAATTTACCTTTTCGCTCATAACTGAAGCTTTATCTGCAAATTATCTTCCATGACAGATGATCACTGTTCATCACTCAAAGATTAAACAATCAGTAACTGCTACTAAGAAATTTGTCATTGATAAGAGAGACAGAGAGAGAGATCAATGACCATCAAAAACCTAAATAATCGATGTCTATCAACAGTTAGTCAAAAACTACCAATGGCTTTATTTATTTCAAGAATTTAGCTCAACCAATTTGAGATTACCACAAATAAAGAGGAAAACTTGCAGAATTTTCTTCCACGAAACAAGAGCAATACTTAACAGCTAAAATCAAGCCACCAAAACTAAAATAATAGATGGTTAGACGAAAACATGAATATAAGGCTTTTTATTTTGGTAATCGGAGCATAAGGCATTTAAATGTAAAACCAATCCTAGTTGCAGGTACACAAACAATACCAATTGCTCACAAAGTCCATGATCTGACACAGCTCATCAAATAATCTAGCCCTAAAGCCTAGGTAGTAAAACAAAAAGAAGAAAAAGAAAAAGAAATTCAACAAAGAGCTCTTCCCAAAACAAATATTCCTCTTCATTTCAATCCTGACTCCTCTAAACCTCCATTACCTCTTTTTTATCCAAATTCTTCACTCTTCTGTCAATCATTCCACCATAAACTGTAGAGTACACACTGCAGGAAAACCCCAAACTTGCCTGCTTGACATTCGTGAGTGTTGACGTATAATAGTCTCAAATTGCTGGTTCTTTAGAAAGAAGAAAAGACCGGAAAAAGAAAGTAGCGAAAAGAAGCGAATCGAGAAAGAGTTGATCCTCAATCTCGTCGCCTTCAGGTCTCTAGACTTGTGTTCTTTCGTCGAAAGCATTATGTTTTGTTTTATCCTTCATCTTCCTCTGCCGTAGCTTCTGTAGGGTCCCGAGTCCACCTCTATTCTACTTTCCTCTCCTGAGACTTTGTCTTTGCCATCTGCTGATGACTCTCACCCTCCTCGACGTGTCTCGTGTCCATCGTCCCCCAATTACCTCTCAAGCTCAAGCACGAAAGCACTCTCACTATGATTCCCAAGATCGAGACAAAACCATCTTTCATTTCACATCCTTCTTTATTCCCTTCAAATCCTTCTTCACTATTTTCATAACCCTATTTTCCATGCACAATCCATCATTTATTTTTCTTATTCATAGTCATGTTCAGATATAAACCTTATGTCGTTTTAATCTTTGGACCACCCCTCTGACAGCCCCCTCCTCTACTTGCTTCACTGTCTTCACACGAAACCCTCGATCTTAAAGCCCAACTTCAATAACAACTAGTAGAATTCATACAGGAAATATTGTGCAACTCAACAATTCTTGCAAGAGGCAAGTGATTCCTCATCAGATTTTTATTTCATAAAGACCAGTGTCATACTAGACAATGACATTTAAATGATATCATAAAATATTGATGGAATGGACAATGAACCCTGAACTTATTTGGGTATTATATACTACATGAATAAAATAAAATAAACTACTTAAAAGTCATTAAAATTAAAAACTAAAACACAAGGCAAAAAAGGAAAGAAAGAAAAATGATGTAGGAAATATAATCTAAAAACTTATTTAAGGTTTTGGTGTGAACCAATAAAATTTAAGACTTGCAGATAAGTTATCTTCTAATTCACATGTTAAATTATACACAATACAGCCTTTAGGTTTACAAATCAACCATATTGTATACTACTGTTTGTCTTATGCCTCCAAGTGATGCTCTTTTATCTCCTTGAAAAACTTATAACCACCTAGAACCTCATCTAAAAAATTTAGACTTAAGGTATTGTTTAGGTTTCTTGGCCCTATATAAATTACCCAAAATCTATCCGGTGCATACTTGATGTCCAACCAAACACATGCCTGCACGGATCCTTACATACTTTTCCGTTTAAGTCCTAACATCTTTGTCGGGCTAAGGATCCAAATCCATTCAAATTTAATCACAAGTACTACAAATCCAATCAAAAATATCATGATTAACTCATGGTCAACCTAAATGGACCCACACTGCAACGTTCCCTAGTCTAGGTAGACATGTTAACTTTGTTCAGGTGTATAAGACAATCTTCATAATCATTCACAACTAGAAAAGCAACATTTTCATCTATCTACAACAGTAAGCTTGCCTAGTGCCAGGACCTAGATATTACAAATACTTATTGTTAACCAGGTAGACATGTCCTGCTGCAGCAATACAGTCTTTGGCACTTCTCATCATCCATTCGCAACTTCTAGCTACTAAATAGTGAACCTTTGAGCCATATAAATTGGTGAATTTGCACCAGTCAGAAATTTGTGAACCTTGAAACACTTAGCATAGAATTAGTTGACAGAAGTTATTCAATCTGTTGGATAAAATGCAAATATTCATATCTTGAAAAACTCAGACCCGTTTGTCATCGGTTTTGGATTCTGGTTTTGTTTCCGAAAACCCAAAAAGAAGAATGAGCTAGATCGAACAAGATGTATGATAGAATCCTTTTGTCTTCCAAATTGTTTGTAAAATCTTTAGAGCTTCTGGAATCGAAATTTTTTTTGGCTTTCAGAAAAGGGTGAAAGTATAATGAAGGAATAGCAGAAGTTTTGTGCAAATATTACCTTTAAAATCATTTTTCCCGTGGCATTTCACCAATTTGTAGAGGAACAAAAACACAAAAACAATAACAATACCAGACAGGTCCGCAGTGGGAGTTGCAGCTCCCACATTGTGATTGAGATGAGTTCTTAGCAAGCCAAACACTTGCATCATCAGCATTATTAACACACAGCCTACAAGCTCTAGAAGCTCTAATTGATCTCAACAATTAGTAAAAATGAAAGAACGAAAAATCAGTAAAAAGGAAAACTGCTCTGTTTCTAAAATCAAGTTTATCGAGCTGGAACAGTAAATAGTAGAAAAAGCGAAACCTGTAGAAGAAAAGTTGGCATCCCTTGATTGGTAACAAGTCCAGCATCAGCAATTAGCTCAAAAGCTGCATGGTGAGACAATCAGTTACCAAGTCCTTCAAGAATCCATCAGTCAGTTTCCTTCCTAACTTTACTCTTCTTAATCCTCTTCTTGTCCTGCCTCTCCATCTTCTCCATCTTATTCTTCCTCTTCTTCGATCCATCATCCTTCTTCTTCGTTGCCACTTTTATCCTCTTTTCCATGTCCGATTCATCGCTTTCAATCCCCTCCTCGTCGCCAACTTCATCAATTATATTCTCTTCATCCCCATCCTTTATGTCAGAGCCCTCCTCCTCCTTTTCCTTCTTCTGGAATCCCTCGATCTTGAGACGCATCTCCGGCGCGGCCTGGTAGACGGGCAGGGCCAGCGACTCGGTCGCCTTGACGTGGAGCGACCGGACATTGGCCCACTTCTTTGGGACATACCTAACGACACCTTCGACGGCGGCCATCACATTGTCCACGATCTCATCCCGGTGCTGCGACGCCCTCCCCACCCTGACCACGCTGCAGGTGCCCGACCGGAAGTAGAGCAGCGTGGAAAGGCACACCTTCCGGAGCTGCTCCGGCCAGGACCGGCGGGAGAGGTCGAGGGGGACGGGATTCTTCTTCTTCTTGAAGAAGTGCTTGCCGAGGAGGGAGGGGAGGAGGGGAACAATGCGGCGGTCGGCAAGGAAGAGGTCGTGGGAGTCGGCGAGGGCGCGGCGGGCCTCGAAGGGACGGTACTCGGATCGGAGATCGGAGAGGGAGAGGACGTCGGCGACGGGGAGGGAGAGGGAGCGGACGAGGTCGCGGGCGGCGGCGGGGGGGAGGGGGGACTTGGGGCGGTCGTCGACGAGGAGGCAGACGGAGGCCGAAGAAAAGATGGGGTGGGGGAGGGGGACGCGATAGGCGGTGGTGCGGCCCTTGTGGGGGACTTTCTTGAGGGTGATGACCAAGTAGAGGAAGTCGTCGTCGGGGTCCAGGAGCTGGGCCTTTCGGTCCTTCTGCTGCTTCGCCCGGGCGCTGATCCACTTGACGAGGGCGTCGACGGCCCTCCTCGCCGTGTCTCTGCCGACCCTGGATTTGGGAGCCTGCTGCTGAGAGGAGGAAGACATCTGCGGGGTTTTTTTTTTTTTTTGGCTGAAAGGGGACGCGAGGGTTTGTGAGGAAGAATCTTACGCCTTCAGGTCCTAGGGTTTTCCCCTTTCACTGCAAAGCGAGTTATTCGAAACGGGTCCCCGGCATGAGAGACCCGAGCCAGACTTGGCTTTTGATGACCAATTAACGTAGTGGGAGCCTAATGGTTTGATGAACAACAATAACAACTTAGCGTGCAACATCCAATTGGACCAAGCCATATCTAATTAAAATTAAAAAAACAACAAAACATTTAACCTCTTTATGGTCTTTGTACGAATGATTATGCTTTTTGATTTTTTTGAATTAAATACTAACCATCACTTGCAATTTAGGGTGGTCGCTTGGAATCCTATAGAGAAGTTCATGCAAAAGGTGAAGTTGAACTACTTAAGCATGTTTCCTAAGAATCACCTTAAGAATTATTGATTGATCTTTTTGTTTAGAGGCTTCCTTTAGAGCACAGACCATCCTCTGATCCGGAACATTGGGACGATGGTGAGGGATGGTGCGGTCTTTGAGGCCAAGCATGTATTCAGAGAGGCCAACGGGGCGGCTGACTGGGTGACTGTATACGCGGCCCACCACTCAGGATACATCCTGTGGGCAGGAGAGAGGGAGCTGCCATTGGCACTTCGTGAGATTGTGTATTTTGATTTTCTTGGGTGTATTCGGACATGCGTTGTCTGAAGAACCCGTTAAAGCAAAAAAAATAAGAAAAAAGGAATAGAGTTATCTTACCCTGATGGTCCGATCTGATCAATTAAATCCAAGAGGCAAGACCAAGCAGCTAGCCTGCGCATACCTCTAACGTGACCATTGGCCCTCCAATCCAGAGTAATTAAGCTGTTGTTGGGTCTATGGTCTAGACTAAAGTATCAGAACAGGAAAGGAGTTGCTTATTGTTGGCATTTTTTCCTTCTTCAGCCTATAGCACTAAGATCACTTACTTCTATGACAAAAATTGGTATCTACAGCTAGTATAGTGGCTATTGAAATGCAACTTAGGTCAAGATAGCTCTTTATCGACCAAAACCTGCTCCTAGAATTAGGGGGGCTGATAACGAACTACAATCTAGTGTCCAAGTTTATAGTTAATCCAACGCACGTCACCGATTAGTTAGGGAGTAATGCCACAAGAAGTAAATAGAGACAAAATATCAATTAAAATATCAATGTCATGAAGAAAAATCTTGTCCTCCACATAATTTTCAAATAACAGTCAGAATGAAGCAGCACATGATGCTGCATCTCAAAGAAAGCTTGAGCCTAATTGCCAGTAATGCTTATGCAAGGCCTAAGACAAGGAGTACTCCCTTTAAACATCAAACATACACTTTCCTGAATAAATTATGGAACCTCTGAATAAATAAGAACACGTACTACCACGTAATGGTTTAACAATCTTATGTTGTCAAGATAGAATTCTACACAACCGATCAATTTTACTCCTTATTCTGTTAACTAAACTATCATGTTTTAATATCGTCCAATAATATGGCGAGTTCATGATACATATTGAATAACCTATTATTAGAGGAGAACTATTCAATGCATTGTTGGAAAAGAGTTTCTAGTTGAACACTATAAGCAAAGCAAATAAGTCTTTTATGTACTATAGAGGTGGGACCATTTGGATCCATCAAACGTGACTATCTCTTGACATGTCCAACTGGATTGCATACGTAAAATAAGTCTGTTATCAACAAGTATAAAGCTATTAAACGAATGCTTCTCCTGCATCCATGTTGTTTTTATCTTCTTCATCGATGCAATGTCGATCATCCATCAAACAGCCATTAATGGGGGGTTGACGGAAAACCACTGAAAGCAAAAACTGAATAGCGTAGCATGGTCAATCATGACCAGCAACAACCATTTATAATAGAAATAGTGATTTTTGAAAATAAATATACCATACTCCATATTCAGAGAGTTATACATGCCATATTTTTAAATATGTTTTTGAAGAAAAGTATCTGAAAAATATAGACGTTTCAAAGAAAAAAAACAGTGCTGCAATATAGGGCTGGACGACAGATAGATCTAGAGAATGTGGACCCACCTCTGGTTTCTTTGTTTATCTGAAAGATAGCTTGAGGATGCCTACCGACGAGAAATGTTTTAGTGAAGAGAAGGATGGGGATTTCTCCGTTATGTTTGGATTGTTCGGAGATAGAAGAGACAATTAGCCATGTTCTTTTACGGTGCCCACGGGCTGCTCAGATTTGGCAACAAGCTTCCTTCACCCTTTCGAAGTCCACTGAGTTTGTTGAGGATTTACTTCGACACTTGAAGTCTGCCTTTCGGTCTTCGAGTTATGTTGCCTAGGGTATTACCGGTGCCTATCTGACCTATCACATTTAGTTGGATAGGAACGACAGAGTCTTCGAGAGCAGGAGGCCCCCTTTAAGGGTTGTAATGGATAGAGTTATCTGTCAGGCTAATGAGCATGGTCTGCTGAACCGACCGGTACCAGCTGGTTCAATACGTACCATACCAGTACCAACCCCCACCGGTATGGTACAGTTACATAAAAGGGTTCAGGGCCGAAACCGAGTGGGGAAGAAGAAAGAAGAGAAAGAGAAGAGGAAGAAAGAAGAGGAAGAAGAAGAGAAAGAGGAGAAGAAGAAGAAGAGAAGAAGACGGTTCAATGTACCTCGGGACAACCCTCTCCCGAGCATCCCGACGCGCGCGGCTCTCCCAATGATTCCTTTCGTGCACGCGGGTGAAGGGGTGAAAGAGAGGAGAAGAGAGAAGGATAGTGGAGAAGAAAGGAGAGGAGGAGAGGGTTTGGCAATCGGGAAGGAGGAAGAAGAAGGAAAGGGGAAAAGAAAAAAAAGAAAATCTTTCCATGCATGGGGCAGCACGGGCATCGCTTGTCCCGCGCGCGATTCCTCACGCGGCACTGTGCGCGAGCACGAGCCCACGCGACATTTAATAGCACAAAGTGGCATTTAATGCTACTCTGTAGCTAAAATTCGGACGTGTGTCGGCCTTTTTTTTGTGGTTCCGGCTCGGCACCAGTTCTAACCGGTACCGGAGCCCCCCGGTACACCGGTTCGGTCGGCTCGGTGGACACTGCTAGTGAGGTATCCGAGGCTATTATGATTGCTTCATCTTGAGTGGCTAGGAACATCTGGGGTTCTCCTTCTACTGCTTTAGCGCCTAGGTATGTACTCACATCCTGGAAGCCCCCAACCCCGGCTATCTTAAGGTGAATTTTGATGGCAGCCTGTCAGCTAGTGGAGAAGGTATGGGTGTTACCTTTATGATTAGGGATCACGAGTCCAGGCTGATTGTGACCGGTGGAGGATGCACCTTCTGTAGTAACCAAAAAAAAAAATTATAAAGAATGATAGAATATTCCTTAAAAATTGATATGAGGGGTAAAATTGGAAGGAATCAAAAGTTAATGGCATAATAGTAGATATATTGAAGTGTTAGGGGCAAAATGGAAATTTAATAATTTTAAATAAAGGATGAATAGTGCTTGATGTGACTTAATTAGGGGGTTTGGTCTGACGGTGGATTGGTGAGACGGTGGAGTTTAAACAGAGAGGGAGAAACACAGAGAGAAGGAAAAGAAAAAGAAAAGAAGAAGAAGAAGAAGAAAAAAGAAGGGAAGGGGGTTTGAGGTGGAAGGGAGCCTCGGTTGCGCTGCCAGCTGAAGAAAAAGGCATAGATCTTCTTCCCCTCTACGCAAAGACCTCGATTTTCCGAAGAGAAAATGTAAATACCCATCCCTACCTAGTCTTCTAATGAAATTAGGCTATACAAAGGGTGGATGTGGTCTAGAGAAGTTGGATAAGGGTTGTAGAGGTGGTTAAAAGAGGAAGAATCGGATTTCGACAAGTTTTTCCGGCACTACGGAAAAACTGTGTCGAAGTTCCAATTTCGGTGAATTATCTCAGGGGTCAATCGGCCTCCGATGATGATGTATCTTACCATTTTGGAAACCCCTATTAGTGTAAAACATTAGGTATAAATTTCATAAAAATTAGAGTTCGGAAAGTGGATCAAAATCGGGATGAAGTAACCCGCTGTCAGTCCGGGTTACTGTTCATCTGGATGAAGAAGATGAAAAAAGGATGATGTTGGGTCGACCTAAAGTTCAGTAAAATTTTGGATTTGAAGGGATTCGATCCCTTCGCACACCTTGACCCTATAGCATTGGTCCAAGGTGTGTGTGGGATACTCTTGCATCATGATTAATGTAAATTGAGAATTAATTAATAAGAATAAGGGAAAAAGAAAAGATGTTAATTAGGGGGGGAGTTGTATCAACTGAAATTTTTATGTTTACAATTGATACGTAGGTTATTGGGCCTTGATACAAGAATAAATGTGTTATTAATGCATGTTTCAGTTGGGCAAGGAATTAAGGATCAAGAGGAAGAAGTCCCCTACTGCCTTCTATAGAGTTTTGGAGGCGTATCGGGACCGTGCCGGATTGGCAGGTGAGTGGAAGTTTGTACTTTGCACCATGAGCACATTCCTTATTCATTTTCATGAATGTTGCCAAGTGTGACTTGATTCCACCTAAGCTTATTGATTGATTGTTGTGGTAGATTCCTCTATGTTTTATTCTCCATGCTTGATTATTTTGTACATGCATTTGAGGGAACATTGAGAGGAATTACAAGGGGTTGAAGAGTAGTCAAATTGATTCCAAATTGTGAAATGACTTCTTTTGTAAATTGATTTCATTTCCTCTATTTCAAAGACTTGTAGAGCCCTTTTCAGTGGTCTATTGAGTTGCATTGCACTCCCATGATTCCTCACTCCCAACCCTGATGTTAGTTATTATTGGGTCGTGGTCGAGTGAGTGGTAGTCTTGATTATGCTCCTTTTTAGTAGAGTATTGGGAGGGTGCATTATGGTATTTATGCATGGCTTGGCAGTATCTACAGGACACCTACAGTCGATGGGGTTAGACATCGGCCTGTGTGCACATAGTAGCCTTCTGGGTGGGCGGAGCCCAGTCCCTTCCTAGGGGGGACACGGCCCTAGGCGTAGGATCGGCCGGTCCTGCGACTTATATATGGCTTGTCGCCGGGCAAAGTAAGACCCCGCGAGGTGCCGTTTAGTATACAGATGTGAGATGTTTTTATGGATTTTTGTTCTGGATACTGGCCAGCATTTACATTATCAGTATGGTGTCTTATCCTGCATATGCATGTGACAGTAAGAAGTTGTTGTGGTTCGCCTGAGGTGTAAGACCCATCTCCTGACAGCTGTCTAGTAATGACTTCGCATATTGACACCCGATTTGTATGTTCCAACATTATAATCTGTTGAGCATATTCATGAGTAGCATATATGTTTATTTGATTATTCCATATGTGCTTCAGATGAGTTGATATTGATTATGGTGATATTGATGATTTACTCCATATTCTTTATGTTGAGTTCATGTTCATCTTGTTACTGATCACCATTCATATGCTCTTGAGATTTCATCTCGAGCCATGATTATATTATGTCTCATATGCATAGTACTCTCCACTCCACTCACTGAGTATTTATATACTCACTCCCCAGTTAATATTTTTGTTGCAGGCCAGCTGATATATAGAGAGGAGCAGGATTAATGGTTGCCTGCTATATGTGCCGCCCCATAGCATAGTATAGTGTAGAGTAGAGGTTTATATATTTGATGTATTATATACCCTCAGTTGTATATAGTGTACAGTTATAGACATATATCCTGTTGTGGATATGGGTTTGACCATGGATGGAATGGGAACCAGATTTTTATACAGATGAGTTATATGCCTGTGATGATATATTGATATATATTGTCCAGGTTCATTATGTGACAGATTATGTGATTGCTGCTTTGACAGGTAGTGTTGTTGTATATATTGAGATAATCCTGACAGATAAATATAGGAAAGGTGATCATTTTGTGCATGCATCATGCCAAAATTTTCAGGATTTATTGATGATTGATAGATAGTAGGGTTCTACGCGGTGGCTGGAGTCCTTATGCCTACCTGCACCCTAGAACCGTCGCGGCGGCCAGCCGAATCAGGGTGGGGGTCGTGACACCTTCGAGCCATTTGTTCTAAGGATGGAGCTTAGGACAGCATGGGAGGATGTCTTCTATGCGAGGCGAGTTCTGGAGGCCCAATGCATCATCCGAGAGAGGGACTCAGTGAAGGTGGTAAAGTGAATTTTACATGAGAGGCCGAAGGTCTTCGACCATCTGCTTCTAGAGGATGTGAGATGGTTACTGTAGGAGTGTGCTATTTTTTAGGTTGGCTATGTGTTCCGGAAGATGAACAAAGCTGCTAACTGAGTCGTCTTCTTTACTACTTATCATTTTGAAGAGATTTTTTGAATTCGATGTGTATCTATTCTTTTATCGTTGGGAAGTATTTTATTTTTTAGATCCTATTGGTAATGCTCATGTAAGATTAATGTGAGCAGCCGGTTTACCAAAAAAAATAATAAAAAAAAGGGGGACCGGCAGCTCTGTTGGAGATATTCGTTTGCTCCCGCTCTCTGGAACAGATCGCCAGCGCGCGGGTTCCTCGGGAGCGCGTGAAAAGGGCGCCCAACATAATTATCCGGGCGAATTCGTCCACGCGCCCGCTCTCCCCGCAGTCGCCCGCGATGCCGCCACCCAGCGCTGGCGCCCAAAGACCGCAACCCCACCCCCGCCTTCCATCTCCTTCCCCAAAGTACAATGGCTCCCTCCCTGCTCTCCCCCTCCTCCACCAACCCCGCATGAGCCCTCCCATACTCTCCCCTGGAAAACCTCGCACGTCACCCTCGCTCCCATGTTCTCGGGCGCCCGGCATTCCGTCGAACGGCTGTTAGTCCCCCACCATGGAGCCGCTGTGCGAGTTCTGTGGGGCCCAGCGGGCCCTCGTCTATTGTAAGTCCGACGCCGCCCGCCTCTGCCTTCCCTGCGACGGCTTCGTCCACTCCGCTAACGCCCTCTCCCGCCGCCACCTCCGCGCCCTCATCTGCGACCGCTGCGTCTCCCAGCCCGCCGTCATCCGCTGCCTCGACGACCGCCTATCCCTCTGCCAGGACTGCGACTGGGGTGGCCCCGGCTGCCCGGGCCCCGGCCACCGCCACTGGCGCCACCCCGTGAACTGCTACTCCGGATGCCCCTCTCTGCCCGAGCTCTCCCGGATGTGGTCCTCCGTGCTGGACCTCCCGCCGCCAAAGGCTCAGGCCGGCGGGCCCGGGATGGTCGCCATCGACGAGAACAGCGCGAGCACCTGCTGGGAGCCCGGGGAGGACGCGAGCTCGGTTGGGTTGTCTATGGCCGGGACGTTGGGTGGTCTGAAGCCCTCCGCTAAGTTCGACCCCTGGATGGCTTCTTCTATGGTGCCGGAGATCGGCTCCATGATGCCGTGCGGCGGGGAGCAACAGGGCCGCTTTCATAAGGAATCCAACGTTCCCAAGGTGATCTTTTTAAATATACCCATCTTGTCTGTTAGTCAGTTGCCACTCAGTTGAGGTGACCAAAAAGAAGCCCCGCTGCATTAATGGAATATAGATGGCATAGTAATGTGTTTTTTATTTCTTTTTTTGTAGAAATATAGTAATGTGTTTTTAAACTTTCACAATTATTCAATGTGCCTAAACCTGTTAATCTACATTATGGACTATAGAAAATGATTAGTGAAGCAAAATGCTGCGGTTAATCTTAATTGAAGTTAATTCTACTAGAGCTTCCATATACTTTGGTGTGCAGCTTGGTTGTCCTCCTTTCAGAGATCTTGGGATATGTGATGAGGATGAGCTTTGTGAAGGCTTTGGAACTGGGGATGGTGGCTTCACCAATGACAATAATGAGATGTTTGGCTGTCCGCAGAATCTTCCTAGATACCCATTTCAAGAGGCAGGATCAAATGGATTTTTAACAGAGAAGAACTCTTCAGTTGCAGATTCAAATGGTCACATTGACCTTGCTGTAAAGGTTAGCTTGGGTCCAGCTTTAATCATCGATTTTAGTTGGTCTTTTGGTTTATATCTTCTACTTTCCTTAATTCATACCAGTAGTGTCGTGCTTCACTTATACTTTCCTTGCTGCTCAAATACCTCATGAGGAAAATCACTCATTGACCAAAGAACTAGTATAATGTCTTATTTATGTCAAAGATGCTGGTTAATTCAGATTCGTGCATGTACTATTTGATAGCTGGAGCATAATCTATTGTAGACCGAGACACTAGGTTTCATCTGCCATTCCAACAAAATAGCCTGCCTCAAAGAACTATAGTAAATGAAGAAGAAAAGATATATCACTAGTTTGTCCAAGAGAGGGTATGAATATAATGGTGAAGATGTGCTTGTTTCCCTCAAAGTTTGCTTGCACATGATTGCAGCCAACTATAATATGGAAATTGCAATAATTCAGTATCATGCTAGTATATTTTCAGGTACATTTATGAATTGCCTAGTAACTTTGTGCCCATGCTACTCAGACTCTTTGGTTTACCCCAAAGTATCTGCACTTCACACCTAGAAATGGGTATTTTATGTCTTGATTTTATCATTAACCATTTACAACATTTTTATAGCATCTAAAATAACCAACAGATCTGGCTTTCTTGTTTCTGGTACAGAGACAGAGGAGCCCTGCTTATGATATCTAATGCATAAATCTTGCATTCTTACTGATTTTAATTAGTGGAGAGTATTTAAACAAAATCAATTCATTAACCTCAATCTTCTAGACATCTGTATCTTTACCTGGACGTTTTGATCAATCTTTGCTGATTAAGATTTCATGCTTGTCAAAAAGTTTAGATGGTGTGCCAGATCTAACAAAGGAAAATGAGCATGTGCATTCATCAGTTTTCTATTTTAGAACTACTTTCATTGTTTGTGTCAGCTTGTGGGTATTTATGGTTTAAAAATATTTCATTCTCTATGTCCATAATTCAGTTTTCTTCGATATTTTTTTTCTAATTTTGAAGGACTTGTCAGAATATGACAGCAAGTCAATCTGGCATTCTCATTTTTGAAATGGACCAAACTGATTAACTTCAGCGGTGTATGAAATACTCATTCTTAAATATTGAATTACTCTTACATGCTTGTTCTTTTGAATGCAGGTCAAATGATCAGAAGTATAGCCTAAATTTTCTTCCTGTAACTACTTTTGAATCATTGACCTTGCATAAAAGAAAAATGATGTTAATTCACATCGTGTGTAATGAATCAGCTCTAAAATGACAGAGCTTAGGTCCTTTTTCCTATGGTCAATAAATGCCCTTTCAAATCTTGTATGCTAGGCTTTGTCGTCTTGGGTTATAGAATTTGCTAGTAGTCATAGAATAATAAAGAGTACCTGGTAATTTATAAAGTAGTAGTTTCTGATCTGTTTTCAGTGTTTGACGCTTTGAGGATCTTACAGGTATCTTCCTCAGTACAACATGACTGCATGACACTTCAGTCTTCGCAGATAGTTGGGCCAGCTGGTGCTCTGCAGGCACTGAACAGCAATCCAGATCAACTATTATTGAATCTTCATGGCAACATAAATGACAGTCTATATTTCCCTTCTGGAAATGTCTGTCCAAATATATCTCTTTCACTGTCGAACCTAACTGGTGAAAGTAGCGCTGCTGATTACCAAGACTGTGGAGTGTCACCAATGTTTCTCACAGGTGAATCACCATGGAATTCAAATCTTGAAACTGGTCGTCCACACGCAAGGAATGAAGCAAAAATGAGATATAATGAGAAAAAGAAAAGCCGACTGTATGTGGTTTTACTTTGTGTTAGTTGATTAACTAATCTCTTTGTGACTCTTAGTATGCCATTTATAGTTTTAATGATAAGTTTCCCTTTCTTTGGCTCCGAACTTTCCATCTACTCTAACTAATTATTCAAGTAACCTCTTCTTCAATAATATTAGTAGGAGTTTCATGTTAACGTTGATTTCTGTTACAGGAGGCTAGGAACAATGTTCTAGAAATTGTAATGCAATTGGATACGGACATACCATATCTAGCATGAATATGACAACTAATCATATGATGCTTAACAAATACTTTGCCATTTTGTGGCTAGTATATAGTAAGCAAGTAACAATAGTATATAGTGTTAACATATAACTGTTCCTAAGAAATTTCAACTGCCTTTGGACTAACAAGGTACATTCAGAGGGTTGAATGTACAGATACGTAATAGAATTAATGGCTATATTTGAAATGTCATTGTTACTTTACGTCCTTTTTCATGGGGTTTTGATAGTCAATGTGAAGGAAACGGATTAGGAATTTTTGTACTTGTTAAATGCATACATGTTGGCAGGGTAAAATGAATGGACACCACATAACTAATTTGGTAAAGAATCACATAGAAGTCTATTTTGCGAACATATGTCAAATCCAGATTTGCCTTTATTTTGTTTTGATAGAATGTAGGAATATAATTGTTAACCATGTTCAAGTTGAATGATTTGAAACTTTTCATGAAATGCTACAGTTAGTTTATCAAAGTCATCTCTACAAAGTCTGTTGCTTACCTTCACTAGATAATTGGGTGAGACACTGTTGGTGCTAGAAATACTGTTTTACATATTCTTGTATTTTAATAATGGTATACCATAAACTGTACTCACGTACTGCTTGATAGAGCCATGGCCCATTTTTTATACAGAGGCTTTGGTTCTTGTTATTAAGTTGTTGCATTTTCTATCCATCGCTTAAGTTTCAAGGTAGTGTGAATAAGTTCACATCAATTTTGGACAACTGCAGAAACATCAGAGGATTTTTATGCAAGATTTTCTTATCATTTTTCATCTTTATTGAATACTTCATCCCACTAGAGCTATCTCTGCTCTCGTCTTCAACTTCTTCACTCTTAATCCTTTTGTGAAGCATTCCTTTGCAAATATCAACGCAGTTTCTCCTGTTGATGGGCATGCTGTTGGTTAGAGCGCAGGTTCTTGGAGGTCATAACTTCAAATCCCTCTCTATGCGAATTATTTATTTAATTAGTTGAATTATTTTCTTGACTCATTCCAGTTATCATGGTCGAGGGGGTGTCAAGCTTGCTATACACTGTTGACCCATTCTTTATTAACTGAAGCTTTTGGGATCCATTTGGTTAGCACAATCAATTATTAGCTTTTTGTTGTTCGTGAATTTTGTGGGACTTGTACTACAGCAGAATCTGAATGTTTGGTATGAGAAGTTTCCATTCATATATGTTCCTACTAATGCATCACCTCAGCTGCCTGCCCCATCTCTTTCTAAATGCTGTCTTGTTGCCCCATCATATTAGACCTGATGGTCATGTCGGCTTCTTGGCTTCTCCGCATGAATTCAGTCTTTTATATAAGCATGCCACCTTATCTTTCTAGTGCCCTTTATTTTGGTTGGCTTTGTCTTTTTTATGCAGTTGCATTTTCTCCTAGCTTTACATTGTTTATGCAACACATGCGGTGAGCCAATATGTTAGGGCATCTTGCTCCATTCACAATGTAGTTGTCTTGCACGATGCACGTTAAGGGACCCTTGCTCTTCTCTTCTACCCTTGAACTGGAGTTTTGGCCTTCACTATTATCAAATGGGTTGGTGATGCTACTGATTTAATGATTTACTTTTGGCTTTGTTTTAGGGTTTACGGTTCTAATAGTTTCATCTCCTTGAAAGGCAAGAACTAGGACACTATTTCCCATCCTTCCAATATATCTAGATACCGTGAAATGGCCCAAATTGTTTGAGCTTCATTTTGTTGAATTATCTGGAATGATGTTATATCATTTTTTCAACATTTCATGAGTGCAAATAGCATGGCATTGTTTCACATTTCTGCATGGCTCTTTAGTCACCCCCTTATTACATCTATTATACGGAGCATTACCTAAAGATATTTTCATGAAGACTCTTGTGTGTGTTTTGCATATGTGACTGGCAGCATTTGTTCCTCAAGTTGCAGACATAATAATCTATTCCATGTTATGATAATCAGAAACAGTTTTTAATATTCTAACAGGTCTTGGATGATGTAATTTTTAGGTTTGGGAAACAAATTAGGTATGCTTCACGCAAGGTCCGAGCAGATACTAGAAAGCGTGTGAAAGGTAGGTTTGTAAAGGCTGGTGAGGCTTGTGACTACGACCCTGTTTTGGCAAGAAGCAATTGAACTAATTTCAAAGTTCTATTTCCCTTTGCAAAGCAACAGGTACTTGGCTCAGGTATAATAATGTTCTTCCAATATGAAGTTTCATTTAAATTTTATAGGCTTGTTCGGTCTACAGAGAGCTGAACTTCAATTGCATAAATGCTGGTCATTGTTTTTTGATTGATGAAGCTCCTCCCACTTAATAGGATTCAAAGTGATCTGATATATCATTTTTTTTTTCTGCCTCTACAGAAGCTGTAGAGATGAGAATCGAGCAGTATTCAGATGACCAGACTTCTGCATGAGATTCTTTCGGAAGTTGCTTGCAGAAAGGATAACTTTAATTTTCGAGTTGCTTTCTTACTTTCTTTTGTTCTTCAGCATTTGTTGAACTCGTACGGAGTTCCTTCTCTTGGCTGAGGAGAAACGCAGCCAATTTTAATAAGTCTGTCTGTGAGTAATGGAAAACCTGTGCTTAATAAATGCTTCTATTCTTCGAATGATTTTAATAAAGTGCATATGAGTTCTTTAACAGTGTTATCTATTCTTTTGTGAGTGCTAATTTTGAGTTCTTTAATTTGTTGCTTACTGGATGTCATCTGATGCATTCCTCTCATGAGGAGAAAAGTTTCTTTTGGCAAAGAACTTGATAATCGTTTGCTTATTATTTGTCTTCACCTTTCCGTATATAATGCCGATTTAAGGCTTGCCATCTTGTGTGGTAAATGTGACTTGAGTGGTTCTTGGTCATAAGCATGTTTGGATCAGCACAAGATGGTACGTACTTCTATAAAAGGAGAAATATAACAAGAGGAATGGTTTTCTTTTGCAAGAAAAGAAAACGGTGTATCAGCCATCGACAAATTACGTCATGCACGCTGGTAGAACGGACTGTATGCGGAGTCTCATCCATGCAGTTCATCAAATAAACTCAACAGTCCAAAGTAGAGAAGCCCTTCACATAGAGCAGCCGCTAAGATCGATGTACCTACGAGAGATTTCATATATGGAACCGAAAGTAGGTATATATATTGAATAACATTATTGCATGTATTTATTCCCTTACATAGATAGCCAGTTTGAATTGGTTGCTATAGTTGCATGCATGAAATAACACGGATGGGTGATTAACAAATAGGAACCTCGTATAGTTACGTACATATATGAGAAAATATCAAGTATTATATGATAAAAATGTATGAAACTGGGAGCCAATTAAACGATCAACTATGCGTAGTCGCACATCCCGTATTTGCAGACACCACCTTTCTTGCACTTGTTGTTGCATGCCCCGCAGTTCTTGGGGTCGTTCATCACGTTGACGCATCGGCCACTGCAGCATGTATGTCCGTAGCTGCAACACTTGCCGCAGTGCCCGCAGTTCTTGGGGTCGTTCATCACGTTGACGCATCGGCCTCTGCAGCATGTCTGCCCGTATCTGCAACACTTGCCGCACCGCCCGCAGTTGAGCCTGTCCCAGTCCACGTTCACACATTTCTTCCTGCAGCAATCCGGGCCAGGGCTTCCGGGGGCACGGCATATCCTGGGATGTTTATCGCAAGTCATGGGGGCTCCCGGATTGTATTGGCCGGCGTGCAAACGGCTCATGATCCCCCTTACCGACGGAGAACCATCATCGGAAGAGAGGGGTTCATCGAAAGATGATGCAGTGGTTAAGCGTTCCTCCTCTTCATTAGGAGTTGCTGCCGAGGCAAGAGTGGCGGCCACGGCCATGGCTAATGCCATAATGAATAAAAACCTAGGCATCATTTCTATTGGAAGAACAACCTGAAGGAGTTGCAAGTGCCGATTAAGGAGGAGAGAGGAATATTGGCGATGGGAAGAGTCAGAAGAGGGTGATGGGTATTTATAGCGTGGGGTTTAGATGGAGGGAGAGTTGATCTGAGATTTTAAACGGTGGCTGCTTGCTTTTTCAGCATTTTTCAGTTCGTTCAAGTAACAGGGAGGTTAGGTCTGCCAACAGGCCTTAATGGTGTCTAAAATGTCTACTTCGCCAATAATGCATGAGCGAAACATGTATAACAATCGAAAAGGTACGTAAGATGAATTTTGTCTATCAGTCCAGTGGATTTCTCCAGCAAATACAGATAGAATTGTCGCAACCTTGTTATGGTGGATGGCTGCCGGCATTAGGTGTTTTCACTTTTCATGAAGGATGGGTACGAGAGAGTCTGTTGATTTAATGCAGCTTGCATGGCCGCTTATTTTGTCTTTTTTTCTTTCTTTCTTTTCCCCTTTTCTCCTTCATTTTGGTTGAAAAGGACGCGACGTCGGCCATACAGGCGACGTACAGATTCGAACTAAAGGAGGCATATCATGCATGCACCCGATGGCATGAACCCTAAAAGGGTGCCCCTAAAGATTAGACATGATCCGAAATAAATAAATATTCAATAACTCGATAATTAATGGCCAAATAGTTTAACTAAATAATACCACCGTATTCAAATAATCAAACCGATTCAGTTATAAAATATTCAATTATTCGTTTAGCATCAAAAAATAGACCAACTAATTAAAAATTCGAACGCTGAAACTCCACACCGACACATTTGAGACTAAGCATCCTGCAACTCTAAAGGGAAAAAAAAATAGATGGCATAGATTTTACAACCCAGTAAAAATTCTCATACACCCAATTCGATCGACGGCCAACAAACGGCAAGGGTAGATAATAAAATAGAGAAAGAAAAAGCCGAAGCAAAGCATCCTTCTCGCAGCTAAATCCAACAAGTAGCCGGTACAAAATCAAATCAGACCATTGATGATGGCTTTAGAACTAGAAGAAGGTTGTGGAAAAGTATTGGAGATCCATACTTGATTTTGGCGAGATATTGATCGATGTTGGCTTGGCGAAAAGTTTCAATGAAAAAATAGAGCAAATTGACGCTTATTACCGGCAATTGAGTAAAATTTTGTGAGCTCGAGGCTTAGAGATATGAGAATAGCTGAATTTATAGATCAAGTTATAGTATTTCATCAGAGTCTAGCGCGCACTCAAACTCTTCTTTCTTGCCGGAACTAGGGAAGAAAGATGGTTTCCATTGGAAGTCTTCTTGCCCCGTCCCATCTTCCATGCATGCGGTCAATCTAACGGCTAGCCTAGCTCAATCCATGCCGATCGAGGCCCAAATAAAAATGGGTTCTCACACGAGAAGCTAATAATGAGCGGGGTTGCATCCTTTGCATAAAAGTAACTTGCTTTCCAAAAGATTGTTTTCTAAACACCACAATTTTTAAGCTTCATATATATATGTGGGGTATAATCTATTTAATTCATGAAAATCAGTGAACATTGGAATCGATATCATATACAAACATGCCGTGTATTATATTTGTCGAAGGAGTTAACATGTGCTCTGCATGCTTGTTTATTAGTCTCGCCCTTCTGATTATCAGAGCACATGCATGCATGCGGCATGTATTTTGAAAAAAAAAATTCAAAAAAAAAGAAGAAAAACAGCAAGAATGAAAACAAGTGCAGACAGATGAGGCAAACAATTTCAATATAGAAATCCCAGCTGATCATGGGACTTGTGAGAGGTTCTGCAACCATGGATATGGACGGTGATACAAGTGTTGAACCCGTATGCATTCGTGGATCTGCCAAATTGATATTTGTGTTCTGGGGGTATGAACACCATCCTTTCTCGAGGCTTATCGGCTGATATCATTGCTATTTGGAGGGTGGTTTAGGTAAAGTGGAACAAGTGCTAAAATGCACCGATCCTCACCTGCCTCTTGGCTAAAATATTTGTGTGCACACACCATAACATTACCTTAATAAAATAAATACCTCCACTTGACTATAATTCTTCCATCTGATCTTCATTAGCATCTTTCAAACTTGTGTCGTTGTTCCATCTAACGTAGTCGGTATCGGTGCTGATATAATTTTAAGATGTCGCATTGAATAATTGTGGGATGGAAGTTGTTGCCCCCATCCTTCACTTGGGGGTGTGCTAGGAAATTATGAGTATATGTATCTTAATTTGTTAAGTTCCTCTTTAGTTCTTCTAATGCGCCACCTAGATGACACAATCCGTTCTTGTTTAATCAGATATTTTTGGTAGAGTTGTTTAATTGGATATGAATTTTATGATGCATATGCTAGTAGGGGCATATTTTATGTATTTGAACAGGAGTGCATGTACAGCTAGATTTGTTCAAAGTGAACTCAACGCATGACCTGTGTAAATTAGAAGATGTTGCTACATAGACCCATTGAGGCCGACCACGAGCCGATCGTGGTACTTATAATTAGATTTGAATGGATTTGAACCCTTAGCCTAGAGAAGACGCCAGGGTTTAAACAAGAGGAGCATGTGAGGATCTGTGCAAGCATGTGTTTCATCCCACATCAGCTATGCACTGGATAGATCTTGGATACTTATATAAGGCCAAGAAAACTAAGTAATATCTTTCGACTAACCTTCTGCGTTGTTGCAATATGCTAGCTGAGTTTAAATCTATACATGTTTCAAAATTTGTGAATCATAGGAAATGATGTGGATAATCCACTAGTAAGTAATAGACTCTCAAATGTTTGATTTAATTTTGAATTTTTTTATTTTCGTAGATCATGATAACCGGTATTGATTGTCAATTTAAATGGCTTATTTTGTAGATTTGATCGGTAAAATTAAGACTTGGATCTTCAAAGTAGGATTCTCTCTTTCCCACTCTTTCAAATTTCGCATGCAAAAAATATGCAAAAACAATACAAGTGGCCCCCATCATGCATGCATTATTGAACCTGCCATCAATGTGTCGATCATGCCCTAGAAAGATTAACCCCTTCCTCTTAAATCAACTAAAAAGCATGATACATCTAATTATCTAAATACTATGATGTCTTAAAAGCATAGCTAGCAAAGTTATGCCTACTCACCAAAATATTGTTGACCTTCTTGTAAGTCAATTATTTAAACCACATGTAATTTATCCGTACGTTAAAACACACGTAAACTAGAATTCAGAGGTTTGTGAACTTTCTAATCAACATATCAAACAAACAACTTATCTTGTTATCCAAGGGCTGGTATTCCAAAGATCATTTAATCCCACCAATTTTGGTGAAATATGGAGCTAGTTTTGTTTAGCCTGATATGATACGAGAACAAAGATACAACATTACAAGAGCATGGTTACTGGGTTTCAATTTGAAATTTTTTTTTGGAATGTTGTGGAGTAATCTCAAAGCGACAATAAGTTTATCAATTCCTTCGAGTCAAAGGTATACGAGCTAGTCAAATGTACTCAAATGGCATTAGCTATTATTATTTTTTTACTCGACAAATTTGAACACTTATTCTCCAACAGACTTTGAAAGAAAAAATAAATAAAGAAAAAAAGAAATTCTCCCATGACAAATATGAATTAATCCTAGCTATATCAATTGAAAATAACCGGAAAAGAAACTTCTAATCAAGCATAGTTGCACATCCCATGTGAGCAGAAGCTTCCCTTCTTACACCTGTTCTTGCAGCCCCCACAGTTCTGGGGATCGAACATCACGTTGACGCATCTGCCGCTGCAGCATGTCGTCCCATATCGGCACCTTAACCCACATTGCCCGCAGTTGAGGTTGTCCTTCATCACGTTCACACACTTCTTCTTGCAGCAGTCTGGGCCGGAGCTTCCCTTAGCACGGCAAATCCTGGGGAACCTATCGCATGTCATGGTGGCTCTGGGTTTATACTGGGCGAGGAAACGGCTCGTTCCTGTAACCGGAGATGATTCATCTTCTGAAAAGACTTCGTCGGAAGATGGTGCCATGGTTGGTTGCTCTTCATTTATACTTGTGGTTGCAAAGGCGAGAGAGGTGGCGAAAGCCATGGCTAATGCCATAATGAAGAAGAACCTTGCCATCATTCCTAACGGTAGATGAAGATATACAGGCAGCAATAGGAGGGGAAGAAGGAGAGGAGGGTCTGTGGCTCTGTGCTACTGGACTTGAGAGGAGAAATGAGAAGAGGAGGTTTGGGATGAGATCTGGGAGGGGAGGATGCATGGTGGGCTTTTATAAGGGAGGATTTGAATGAAGTAGTAAGAGCCGGACCAAAAGGTTGGCATGGAATTCAACGCCATGGTTGCATTATTTTAGTACTTCATGAGGAATTCGTTTCATTCAAGTAATAACGAAGTTAGGCCTCCTTGTGGAATGTCGTGGAGCCTTTCTTCAAGAGGCACATCCAGGGTTATCCAGTCTACTGCTAGGGATTCTTTTTATTGATGGATGGGTGGGTCGTAACCTTAAGTACAAACTTATAATGGTCCACGGCCAATAAAATTAGGTGTCCGCATGGGGAATTAGCACGCATACTTGGATGGGCATTGGACCTTCCGCTCGTGGTTCCAGTTTTCTTGATTTCTTGTATCAAGTCTTCGTTTCCATGCGAACCGTGATTTGGCCAATGCACGGCTTGAGCCGGTTAAAAAGTCGATGGCCTTGCAATATTGTCCTAACATTTTGGCTTCTTTCTGTTACTTGGTTCTATTACAATTTTTGTGCTTTAAGGTTGAAAAATAAATGCGGGAAAATAATGTTAGGCGCATAGATTGTCCATCCTCATAATACCATGCAAATTTGGTGACTTGATGTTGATATGCAAAAGAAATCATGTTCTGCTATTCCTACTATATTTGTTGGAATGTAGAGTGAAAAAATATGCTGCTGTGAAAGATATCAGGGATTCTAGGGATGGCAGGTGCTGTCAATTAGATTTTAGGTACATGCCAGAGTGGTGAGATCGAAATAGTAGGCTCAAATATGCACGAAGATAGTAACCTACCAATCACCCTCCAAATTTTGATTGATGCACCTGACTAAGAATCGAGAGGGGTAGTTGTTGTCTATACCGCATGCAGCGATGAGTGAGTAAGGTCGATGATACATATATCCCATATATACTATTCTAATCATGCTCCATCACCAACTACTCCAAAATATATAGATAGTCGACGTTTGACAGCTAGACCTCTCGAAGGCAAGAATGCAAATAATGGAGAATCTGAACTCATGATCAATTTATTCTGAATCAATTTAATGAATATATTCTGGATATATAACAGGATCGGAAATTTACGGCAGCTTCCTCCGTCGTTACCTAGCGAGTTCGTTAATCCTACCTTCATCCGGTATGTCAATGCTTTGAATACGTAAAAGGGAGTCAAATATGCGGCACCATTCCGGTGGAAGCCCACTATTATATACATGTCGCTCTTTCTTCGTTGTCTTAGACCGTTCGCGTTTTGACTTTTTGATCAGGAATTAATGGATCAGCCGTTCTTCTACAATCTATCGTTCCGCCAGCTGATTTTGGCTTTCCTTTCTGAACAAATTTAGGCAACACCCACATGTACACCACGTGTGGGTCCCACATATCAAGGGGATTTGGACTTAGGTGCCTGCCGTTGAGCGTGTTGGACATGGATTAGGAATTGCACCACTGCATCCTTTTCCTTCTCGAGAGAAGAGTCCTTTGCCTCAAAAGCATCCTCACACGCTGTGTCATCTGACAAGGGAAGAGTGAGGCTAGAGTGAAGTGGTGAAGCGGTCCAGCACTAACTAAAGGATAGCCATGGCCGGCTAGTGGAAGCAGAGATAGAATTTAGGAATGCAGTCACGTGCCTTCCAACATTAGGGCTTCTAGACTGGCTATTGAAAGGTACGAATTGTGGAGGTTTAGCAAGAGATGACAAAGGGGATATATGCACTCTCTCAAGCAGTTAAGAACAAGACCATACTCGAAGTCGAGCTCTTTTGCGGAAATCCTAGTACTCCGATTCTCACATTTCTCACTGCTTGTCTATTCTCTCTCACGCGTCCCACTTTTCACCAGCCTCCCACTTTCCCATCTATGCAATATGGATTGAGTTAATTTTAGATAATTGAGTTTGAGTCCGATATTATACATTTTGATGCCCTAATTATTCAACATTATAAGTTATTGGTTGTGCCATGCACATCATGGTTCCATATGTCGCATTCCGATGCGAAAAATATGTCGGAACATTAGCTCTTCATACCTATCTATTTTAACAAATATTCTCAACAAATTGAAATTTTTCATTATATTTTATTTTATTTAAATATTTTTCTTTGTGAAATATATATTGTAGGAGTGAAACTAGCTGGTTGAACCCAGAACCTCTCACAAGTCCCATGATCAGCTGGCACTTCATGGATTTCTATATTAAAATTATTTTTCTCATCTATCTGCACTTGTTTTCATTCTTGCTGTTTTTCTTCTATTTTTTTTGGTTTTTTTTCAAAATATATGCCGCGTGCATGCATATGCTCTGATAATTAGAAGGGCAAGACTAATAAATAAGCATGCAAAGCACATGTTAACTCCTTCGACAAATATAATACATGGCATGTTTGTATATGATATCGATGCTAATGTTTACTTCGTCTATTTCTCACCGCTTCGTCTATTCTCTCTCACGCGTCCCACTTTTCACCAGCTTCCCACTTTCCTAGCTATGCAATATGGATTGCGTTAATATTGGATCATTGAGTTTGAGTCCGATATTATACATTTTGATGCCCTAATTATTCAACATTATAAGTTATTGGTTGTGCCATGCACATCGTGGATCCATATGTCGCATTCCGATGCGAAAAATAAGTAGGAACATTAGCTCTTCCTACCTATCTATTTTAGCAAATATTCTCAACAAATTGAAATTTTTCATTATATTTTATTTCATTTAAATATTTTTCTTTGTGAAATATATATTGTGGGAGTGAGACTAGCTGGTTGAACACTTGAACCTAGAACCTCTCACAAGTCCCATGATCAACTGGCACTTCATGGATTTCTATATTGAAATTGTTTGCCTCATCTGTCTGCACTTGTTTTCATTCTTGCTGTTTTTCTTCTTCTTTTTTTGAAATTTTTTTTCCCAAAATATATGCTGCGTGCATGCATGTGCTCTGATAATCAGAAGGGCGAAACTAATAAACAAGCATGCAGAGCACATGTTAACTCCTTGAACAAATATAATACACGGCATGTTTGTATATGATATCGATTCCAACGTTCATTGATTTTCATGAATTAAATAGATTATACCCCACATATGAAGCTCAAAAATTGTGGTGTTTAAAAAACAATCTTCTGGAAAGAAAGTTACTTTTATGCAGCAGACACAACTTCGCTTATTGTTAGCTTCTCGTGTGAGAACCCATTTTTATTTGGGCCTCGATCGGCATGGATTGAGCTAGGCTAGCCGTTAGACTGACCGTATGCATGGCACATGGGACGGGGCAAGAAGACTTTCAATGGAAGTCATCTTTCTTCCCTGGTTCCGACAAGAAAGAGGAGTTCGAGGGTGCGCTAGACTCTGATGAAATACTAGAATTTGATCTATAAATTCAGCTATTCTCGTATCTCTAAGCCTCGAGCTCACAAAATTTTACTCAATTGCCGGTAATAAGCGTCAATTTGCTCTATTTTTTCATTGAAACTTTTCGCCAAGCCAACATCGATCGATATCTCGCCAGAATCAAGTATGGATCTCCAATACTCTTCCACAACCTTCTTCTAGTTCTAAAGCCATCATCAATGGTCTGATTTGATTTTGTACCGGCTGCTTCACTACAAGGAAATTGGGCATTAGCGACGCTTATTTTGGCCTTTAGCGACGCTTTTAAGCGTCGGTAAAAACCCTCCCGACGCTTTCCTAAGCGTCGGCAAAGCGTCGCCTATGCTACAGTGGGGAAAATATTTTCCGACGCTTTGTCGGAAATTAGCGACGCTTTTTAGAGACGCTTTAAAGCGTCGTTAAATGTGATTTTAACGACGCTTTAAAGCGTCGTTAGCATATTATTTTTTTTAAAAAAAATTTCGTGATTGTAACGACGCTCTAAAGCGTCGTTAGAATTTTATTTTTTTTTGCCTAAAATTTTGTTATTTTAACGACGCTTTAAAGCGTCGTTAGAATATTATTTTTTAAAAAAAAATTTCGTGATTTTAACGACGCTTTAAAGCGTCGTTAAAATATTATTATTTTTTAAAAAAAATATGATAATAACATTGTGGCTATAAGCCGACGCAGCATCCCGAGGCCTCCATTTCAAGGTGAATGCAGCCAACCCCCTATAAGCGGAGCTTGAAATCTTGTTGAGAATAAATAATTAGGCTATAAGCCCTAGTCTGGAATATTCTGTGGTCTTTGCAGCATTCTACCCTCATTCATCAAAACTTTTCATAAGAGCCTGCTTACTGATTATTGAGAATTTGGACACAGTATCTCTTGTTCATCAAATGTTTCAGAAGCACAGAGATAAATCATTTTTTCCATAAATTCTCTTTTTTATGGAAAGTTTTATTGAATACATCCAACACCATGCAATTTCATGACATGGGATTATTTAAATAAAGATTGATACAATCAGTGGTTATCGTGAAACTAATACATTTGGTCAAACTGCTAGCGGCCAGATTTCCTCTAATAGGCTGTGGTGAATGCACCACTTACAAAGCTTGCAACCCTTCACAAACATGACATGCAGAGAAGGTAAGCATGAACTAACCTACCTTCCTGACATGAGATTGGCGAGAGCTGGGTTTCCATATAAGGCATCAATGTCCAAATCCTCGGTAGAGGATGATAGTATCATCAATGCAACCACAATGGATCGCATGCTTGGCCTCAGTTGAGGCTCCAGCTGGGTGCAGGCCTTAGCAAGCTGGGCCATCTGAAAAAAAAGAAAACAAACAGAGAAAATAGTTATAGAAGGAAATGATTGCTAAGATTAATTTGGTTAAACATTTTACAGCGAGCTACGTATGCACCTTATAAACCGAGTCGATCGGGTAGTTGTCACCTAGCCTTGGATCAACCAGTTTTCGCAAATGCTCTCTCGGTTCGGGTTGGCCAAGAGCATCCTCAAACTGTCGGATAAAAGATAGGATAAAGAGTTAACATACTAGTCATCGGTTGTAGCAAAAAAAAAAAAAAAAAAGGTTGACATACTAAGTTCCATTTAAAAATTTTATTTCTCGCATGATGAACTAAAGTCCAGCATTCCATGTGCCATAAAGTTCAGTTTTGTCAGCAGAGATCCATTGTGAGGTAAGAAGGCAAAAAGATGGACTGTGCCATGACAAAAATCTGATCCTACGATCAGATAGATAGCTTTCAGCATTAGAAATGCCGATACTCCAACCAGTAATACTGGAGGAAGCCAAGTATTTTAGCTTTCATACAAGAGAGAAGCATCAAGCAGAAGAAAAGCTAGTAAAAATATTACAAGGAAACACGATTAGAGATACTAACCAGAGCAACTAAGCCCATAAATTCTGTTGCCGCTCCTGCCTTCACCACAGCTTCTTTGGCTGAAATAAGTTCATATAGGACAACCCCAAATGCATATACATCCACTTTTGTAGAGACATCACCTAACTGAGCATACCTGCAAAAAAATTGCAAATTATATGTTCAAATTCCCAAAAAAAGAACATACAGTGCCAGAATATGGTTCTCAGTAAAGTTTCCAAATATAAGAAGTAATATACAAGTATTTGCTGATTAGAGCTAGACAATGTAATGACAATTTCTGGCAAGAATTTACCAAACAGGGAGGATGGATGAAAACTTAAACATATGCAACTATCTTTAAACTGTAGTTTTCCACCCAAGACTCATTGGGATAGCTTACACCAATTGACCGGACAATGGAATAAAGCTATATGGAACACCAAGCATCCAGTAAGCAATATAAAGTCTAAAATATTCAAGATTTCATAGAGAACAGTGGAATGGATGAGAGGTAGCAAATAATACTATTGAAAGCGAGGAGAACAGCTCCACCATATTCATGCAAAAATCTTCTTATTGAAAAAGCAGTGAAATTTTGCTCTAGGAGCAGAAGAGTCATCTTGTCACCACCACCAACTTGGAAGTTACTGAAAACTATGCCGTCGCAGCATTATTTTGTTGCCACCCAAATCTGCCATAGTTTTGAGGATAAAGGAAAATAGACCAATTAACCCCAATTTAAGGAGGGAGGCCAAAGAAGAAGTGAAGAAATATGATGAGATATGTCTATTCCATTTCAGCAGGTTCCTTTTTATTAGATACTACTGATAATTCAGGACAAACTGAAGCAGCTGTCAAGTCCAAAAAAAGTCATTTTTAAAAGGGTTCCATAGTTTAAATAATCACATGGATTTGGTACCCACATTTTTCTAAGGTATGCAAGGTCCGTTCACCAACTTAAATATAAGGGATTAAGAATAATCAGGGGTATGGAAAAGCAAAAAGAACATTAGCACATACTGTGACACATAATAACAATTTGATTATTAAAAATGTCAGAATAAAAATCTCACTCTGGAGGCATGTAACCAAATGTTCCAACAGCACGAGTAGGATCTGGCAAAATTCCAAATTCAGAAAGTTTTGTTAACCCAAAATCTGCAACCTGCATGAAAAGCACACAAATATTATAAAATGCATGTGGATGTTCAGCTTTCCAGGTGACAGGAACAATGGCAACCTTTCCACGGAAATTCTTGTCTATCAAAATGTTTGCTGATTTGATATCACGATGTATATATTGTGGAACTGTATGCTCATGAATATACTCTAAACCCCTTGCCGAATCAAGAGCAATCTGAACTCTAGCAGACCATGGCAGTGGATTCCTGCCTGAAAGCGGATACATCAGTAGGAGCTGTTAAACTTAGTTTATAGATTAATAAGAAATAAATCGGTTTGCAGTTTGAGGATGCTAGAAATGTGCACCGGTGCATTTACCTGACCCACGCAAATGTTGGCTTAAATTGCCATTCTCAATATATTCATAAACAAGAAATAAAGAGTCCTTGATGCAATAGCCTAATAAACGCACCTGCATTTAAGCATAAGCTATAGAATTATAAAATATTTTTTAAAAAATAAATGATATTACTACAATGAGGCCAAATAATCGTATCAGACTATCATATTTTTAATGAGTGGACAAAGAGAGAGCTAACAAATGAAACGAAAATGCATTTGGCCATGATCGTTAAATAGACATTTGCTGGTCTAGTTCATTCTCCCAAGAAAAGGATATATGTTACAGCATGCTAAAAAGAGTAGTCAACTTGCCAAATTGAAGTGATGAACATGGGTCAGAACGTTCAGTTCTGCAAAGAATTCTTTAGATGATTGCATATCCATCTTCTTGATTGCAGCTTTCTGCAAGAAATGACATTAATTTGGCATAGAATCACTCAATCACCAAACAATAAATCTAATTGCAACCACTAGGGCATTTAAATGTAGTAAAACTTTAATATTAAAGCACCATCAGCTAACAAAAACTATAGCAGCATTGTTTAATACCATCACATCTGGCTTTGCACTCTTCTCCAGTTGCATCACTTTAAAGAGGTGCAGAGCCTTCATGAACCTGTTACTCTGCATAGCCCGAAATCATGCAGCTCCAAGAAACCACACCTCTTTCTGCCATTAGATCAAATAACTCCCTCACCAAATCCAGCCACGAAGGCGCTTGATGGAGATCTCCTCCAGGAGGGGGCACCCCCGGAGGACGGCCTCCACGCCCTTGGCGCCGAAGGTGCAGGAGCCGCACGAGAGCTTGCGGAGATTGGGGCAGTGCTTGGCGAGCGCGGCCATGCCCCGCTCCGTGAGGGCACGGCAGGCGCGGAGCTTGAGGCGGGTGAGGTTGGGGCAGCGGAGGGAGATCAGGTCGAGGGCCTCGTCACCGATGCTGTCGGAGCGGCGGTCGCATTTGAGGGCAAGCTTGGATACGCCGTCGAAGCGGGAGAAGAGGGACGGGGCGGCCTCCAGGAGGGCGGCACGGGAGTCTAGGGAGAGGCGGTGGCGGCTCTGACCCTCGACGACGAGCCATCGCCGGCAACGAGGGAGCACCGCTTGCGGTCGCCGGAGCCGAGGGACTGGAAGATGAGGGCCAGGCAGTCGTTAGGGAGGTCCTCCGTATGGTCCCGCGAGGGCCCAGAGGAGGCGGAAGCGGCCGAAGGGATCATCGCAGAGGACGGCGGGCCGGCGACGGAGGGTTTCGGGCGGCGGTGGCAGAGGGTGGAGGCCGATTGTCCCCTCCTGGGGTCGCTCGAAGGAGGGGAATGGCTGAGATCGGCGGAGGGAGGGGAGAGTCGGTCGGCGTGAGCTATAAGGGATTTAAGGCTGCGGAGGGAGAGGGTCGATCGGGTTTTGCGGTGGGAGATATGAAGTCCGACGACGCTTACAAGCGTCGTGGCATTTCTCCCCTATGCCGATGCTTATTAGCGTCGGTGAATCCATCCAAAGCGTCGGCAAAAGATTTTTTACCGACGCTCTCCCAAAGCGTCGGCATTTACTGTTGCAAGAAAAACAATTGCCGACGCTTTTATCTAGCGTCGGCAATTTAGAGTCGGCAAACATCTATTTTGTTGTAGTGCTTGTTGGATTTAGCCGCGAGAAGGATGCTTTGCATCGGCTTTTTCTTTTTCTATTTTGTTGTCTACCCTTGCCGGTTGTTGGCCGTCGATCGAATTGGGTGTATGAGAATTTTTACTGGGTTGTAAAACCCATGCCATCTATTTCATTTTTCCTTTAGAGTTGCAGGATGCTTAGTCTCAGATGTGTCGGTGTGGAATTTCAGCGTTGGAATTTTTAATTAGTTGGTCTTTTTTTTTTTTTTTTTTGATGCTAAACGAATAATTGAATATTTTATAACTGAATCGGTTTGATTATTTGAATACGGTGGTATTATTTAGTTAAACTATTTGGCCATTAATTATCGAGTTATTGAATATTTATTTATTTCGGATCACGTCCAATCTTTAGGGGCACCCTTTTAGGGTTCATGCCATCGGGTGCATGCATGATGTGCCTCGTTTAGTTAGAATCTGTACGTTGCCTGTATGGCCGACGTCGCGTCCTTTTCAACCAAACTGAAGGAAAAAAAGGGAAAAGAAAGAAAAAAAAAAGACAAAATAAGCGGCCATGCAAGCTGCATTAAATCAACAGAGTCTCTCGTACCCATCCTTCCATGAAAACACCTAATGCCGGCAGCCATCCACCATAACAAGGTTGCGACAATTCCATCTGTATTTGCTGGAGAAATCCACTGAACTGATAGACAAAATTCATCTTACGTACCTTTCCGATTGTTATACATGTTTCGCTCATGCATTATTGGCGAAGTAGACATTTTAGACACCATTAATTCCGGCCTGTTGGCAGACCTAACCTCCCTGTTACTTGAACGAACTGAAAAATGCTGAAAAAGCAAGCAGCCACCGTTTAAAATCTCAGATCAACTCTCCCTCCATCTAAACCCCACGCTATAAATACCCATCACCCTCTTCTGACTCTTCCCATCGCCAATATTCCTCTCTCCTCCTTAATCGGCACTTGCAACTCCTTCAGGTTGTTCTTCCAATAGAAATGATGCCTAGGTTTTTATTCATTATGGCATTAGCCATGGCCGTGGCCGCCACTCTTGCCTCGGCAGCAACTCCTAATGAAGAGGAGGAACGCTTAACCACTGCATCATCTTTCGATGAACCCCTCTCTTCCGATGATGGTTCTCCGTCGGTAAGGGGGATCATGAGCCGTTTGCACGCCGGCCAATACAATCCGGGAGCCCCCATGACTTGCGATAAACATCCCAGGATATGCCGTGCCCCCGGAAGCCCTGGCCCGGATTGCTGCAGGAAGAAATGTGTGAACGTGGACTGGGACAGGCTCAACTGCGGGCGGTGCGGCAAGTGTTGCAGATACGGGCAGACATGCTGCAGAGGCCGATGCGTCAACGTGATGAACGACCCCAAGAACTGCGGGCACTGCGGCAAGTGTTGCAGCTACGGACATACATGCTGCAGTGGCCGATGCGTCAACGTGATGAACGACCCCAAGAACTGCGGGGCATGCAACAACAAGTGCAAGAAAGGTGGTATCTGCAAATACGGGATGTGCGACTACGCATAGTTGATCGTTTAATTGGCTCCCAGTTTCATACATTTTTATCATATAATACTTGATATTTTCTCATATATGTACGTAACTATACGAGGTTCCTATTTGTTAATCACCCATCCGTATTATTTCATGCATGCAACTATAGCAACCAATTCAAACTGGCTATATATGTAAGGGAATAAATACATGCAATAATGTTATTCAATCTATATACGTACTTTCGGTTCCATATATGAAATCTCTCGTAGGTACATCGATCTTAGCGGCTGCTCTATGTGAAGGGCTTCTCTACTTGAGACTGTTGAGTTTATTTGATGAACTGCATGGATGAGACTCCGCATACAGTCCGTTCTACCAGCGTGCATGACGTAATTTGTCGATGGCTATCATTCGGCTGTCCTACCTGATACACCGTTTTCTTTTCTTGCAAAAGAAAACCATTCCTCTTGTTATATTTCTCCTTTTATAGAAGTACGTACCATCTTGTGCTGATCCATACATGCTTATGACCAAGAACCACTCAAGTCACATTTATCACATAAGATGGCAAGCCTTAAATCGGCATTATATACGGAAAGGTGGAGATAAATAATAAGCAAACGATTATCAAGTTCTTTGCCAAAAGAAACTTTTCTCCTCATGAGAGGAATGCATCAGATGACATCCAGTAAGCAACAAATTAAAGAACTCAAAATTAGCACTCACAAAAGAATAGATAACACTGTTAAAGAACTCATATGCATTTTATTAAAATCATTCGAAGCATAGAATGCATTTATTAAGCACAGGTTTTCCATTACTCACAGACAGACTTATTAAAATTGGCTGCATTTCTTTTGGAAGTTGATAAACTTAATTATGCTAAAGAATTCAAAGGATCATATTCAGAATCCAAAGGGTCACTTGAAAAATCCAAAGGGTCATATGAAAAATCTAAAAGGTTACATAATGATGCATTTATTAGGGAAGTTAAAAGATCACTTCTAGTGCCTATAAATATGTGGCTATTGTGAAGAAGAATGTATTGAGGGAAAAAAAAAAGAAAGGAGCGATAGATAGAGAGGGCTTGTAAGTTAACTTATATTCCTCCTTGAAAAAAAGTTGTACTACTCCATTATCTTATATAAAGTATTTTCTCTTCCATATTCTTGTGTTTCCACCACCGTTGCATACTCTATCAAAGTGGTACCAGAGCTTGGTTTTGGCTACCGGGATGCTTCCTATTCCTTGTCTCACCAATACCAACTATGAGAATTGGAGTATCCAAATGAAGGCGTTACTTGGATCTCAAGATATTTGGGACATAGTCGAAAAAGGCTATGAAGAAGACGGAGATAGAGCGCAACAACGAGAGACTTTGAAGAAAGATAAGATAGCTCTCTACTTCATTTATCAAGGCTTAGATGAAGCCGCTTTTGAGAAGATTGCTGGTGCTACCAACTCAAAGCAAGCATGGGAGATCCTCGAGAAAGCCCATAAGGGTGTTGAGAAAGTGAAGAAGGTGCGCCTCCAAATATTGAGAGGCGAGTTCGAGACTTTGAAGATGAAGGAAGGAGAATCCATCTCGGATTACTTCACAAAGGCTCTATCTATTGTAAACCAAATGAGGAGAAATGGTGAGAATATAGAGGACAAGCGTGTGGTGGAGAAGATCCTAAGATCCTTGGATCAAAAGTTTGACTATGTTGTGACAGCAATTAAAGAGTCCAAAGATGTGGATACTATGACAGTTGATGAACTCATGGGTTCCCTACAAGTCCATGAGCAGAGGATCTTGTTGCGAAAAGAAGAACCTTTGGAGCAAGCCTTGAAAAACAAGCTCACCATCAGTGAGAAGAAGGAAGGCCCAGCTGACGAGGACAAACATAAAAACCATGGTCATGGTTACAGCCGTGGATATCATCATGAACGAGGCCATGGACAAGGACGAGGTTCCTTTGGATGTGGCAGAGGAAGAGGAGGCCCAGGATTTTCATCAAATGAAGAAAGCACTCAAGACGGAAAAAGGCAAGAAGGTTTCTCAAGAGGAGGACGAAGGTATGATAAAAGAAATGTTAAATGCTTTATTTGTGGCAAAGATAGTCATTTTTCCTCATAATGTTACCATAATAAGAACAACCAAGTGCATGAGAAGGCCAACTATGCAAGGAAGGAGGAAGGAGAAAATGGTGTGCTACTACTAGCAAAGAAGGGAGAAGAAGCCTCAAATGAGAATAAATGGTACTTGGATACCGGTGCAAGCAATCATATGTGTGGGCACAAACATGTCTTTAAAGAGTTAGATGAGACAGTGGAAGGCAACGTTTCTTTTGGAGATGCCTCAAAAATTCAAGTGAAGGGGATAGGTAAGATCCTAATCCAACTCAAGGATGGTTCTCAACAGTTCATTTCTAATGTTTACTATGTGCCAAATAAGAAAACAAATATCTTAAGTCTTGGTCAATTATTAGAAAAAGGCTTTAATGTTTGCATGAAAGGAGGATGCCTGTACTTAAATAAACATGATCAATTGATTGCAAAAGTACCTATGACCAAGAACCGAATGTTCGTGTTGAACATTAAGTATATCAATACAAAGTGCTTAAGTGCATGCATGAAGAATAACATGTGGCTATGGCACTTGAGGTTCGGGCATTTGAACTTTAGCTCTTTGAAGCTCCTCTTCTCAAAGGCGATGGTGAAGGGGTTACCTCTCATGGAGAATACTTGTGAAGAAATATGTGAAGCATGTATTATTGGAAAACAGTCAAGAACAAGTTTCCCAAAGGAGTCATTTCATCGAACCAAAAAAATCTTTGCAACTCATCCATACGGATATTTGTGGTCCCATCACACCGGCCTCATTTGGAGGTCGTCGTTATTTTCTAACATTTATTGATGACTTTAGCAGGAAAACTTGGGTGTATCTCTTGAAGGAGAAACGAGAGGCCCTGGAGATATTCAAAAAATTCAAAGCTCTTGTGGAGAACCAAACTGGGTGCAAAATCAAAGCTTTGAGATCAGATCGAGGAGAAGAGTATACCTCGAAAGAGTTCGAAGAATTCTGCAAATCTTAAGGCATTTGGAGGACCTTAACTGCCGCATACTCACCCCATCAGAACAGTGTAGCAGAAAGGAAGAATCGAACCATTCTTGACATGGTGAGAAGCACGCTGAACACAAAGAAAATGCCAAAAGAGTTTTGGGCAGAAGCCGTAAATTATGCGGTGTACATCTTCAACCGTTGCCCAACAAAGAATCTGGATGGAAGAACCCCTTAAGAAGCATGAAATGGCTATAAGCCAAATGTATCTCATCTAAGAGTATTTGGTTGTATTGCCTATGCACACATCCCAGATCAAAGAAGAAGCAAGCTCGATGATAAGAGTTATCCTTGCATCTTTATAGGATATGACCAGAGCTCCAAGGCATATAGACTCTATGATCCAAAGACAAAGAAGACTATTGTAAGTCGAGATGTGAAGTTCAACGAAGAAGGAAGTTGGAATTGGAGCACCAACTTGGTGGAAGTACAAGAAGAAGAAGAAGATGAAAAGGCTCAAGCTGAAGATTCCTCACCTCTTTCTTCACCTAGCACGAGATCTCCATATTTAAGTGAGGATTTCAGAAAGATAAGAAGCATTCAAGATCTCTATGAGGTAACAAGACCTCTTAATCTCATTTGTTTATATGCTAATGAGGATGTAATCTCTTTTGAAGAAGCAGTAAAGAATGAAAAATGGAACACAGCCATGGATGAAGAAATAAAAGCAATCCAAAAGAATGACACATGGGAGCTTACCACTCTTCCAGAAGGCCATGAGCCCATCGGAGTGAAATGGGTTTACAAGGTAAAGAAAAACGTAGAAGGAAAGATAGAAAAATACAAGTCTCACTTAGTAGCTAAAGGCTACAAACAGCAAGCCGGGATTGACTACGAGGAGGTATTTGCTCCCGTAGCTCGTATGGAGACAATTCGCCTGGTAATTTTCTTGGCAGCACAAAACAATTGGAGAATCTACCAACTAGATGTGAAGTTGGCCTTTTTGAATGGCTTATTAGAAAAAGAAGTATATGTTGAGCAACCTAAAAGGTATGTGAAGAAGGAATGCAAAGAGAAGGTTTTAAAGCTAAAGAAGGCACTTAATGGCTTAAAACAAGCTCCAAGAGCTTGGAACTCAAGGATTGATAGCTACTTCAAAACAAACGGCTTCAAGCAATGTCCCCCTGAGTATGCTGTGTATGAAAAAGAAAAAATTCTAACATATTACTTGTTTGTTTGTATGTGGATGATCTTATCTTTACAGGTAACGATCCACAAATGATTGAAGAATTCAAGCATGCTATGATGAAGGAATTTGAGATGAAAGACATGGGACTCATGACATACTTTTTTGATTTGGAAGTCAATGAAGAAAGAATTTTCATATCCCAAGAAGGTTATGCTAAAGAAATCTTGAAGATATTCAAAATGGAAGATTGTAATTCTATAAGCACCCCCGTTGATTGTGGAGCAAAAATATCAAAAGAAGATGAAGGAAAGGTTGTTGACCCTACTCTCTACAGAAGCTTAGTGGGAAGTTTGAGGTATATGACCTCTACAAGGCCGGACATATTATATGCAGTCGGCTTAGTCAGCAGATTTATGGAAGAGCCCAAATCAATGCATTGGAAGGCAGCAAAGAGGATTCTTCGGTACATCCGAGGTACTATTACTGATGGACTATTTTATTCTCATCTTAATAACTTTGAACTTGTTGGCCACTCAGATAGTGATTGGTCTAGAGACATGGATGACCGTAAGAGTACTTCTAGATTCGCATTTTTTATGGAAAATGCAGTATTTTCATGGATGTCAAAGAAGCAACCTATTGTTACTCTTTCTACATGTGAAGCTGAATATGCTGCTGCATCTGCATGTATATCACATGCAATATGGCTAAGAAACTTGCTAAAGGAAGTTGGTTCTGAGCAAAAGAAGCCTACTAAGATAAACATTGATAGCAAATCAGCCATTGCACTAGGAAAGAATCCGGTGTATCATCAAAGAAGCAAACATATTGATATTCGTTTTCATTCAATCAGGGAACATGTGAAGAATAAAGAGGTAATGCTACTATATGTGAAGACACAAGATCAAGTGGCTGATATATTCACTAAACCTTTGAAAGTAGACCTCTTCATCAAGTTTAAAAGTTCTCTTGGTATGATAAAAAAAGAACAATTAAGTTTAAGGGGGGGTGTTGGAAGTTGATAAACTTAATTATGCTGAAGAATTCAAAGGATCATATTCAGAATCTAAAGGGTCATATGGAGAATCCAAAGGGTCATATGAAAAATCTAAAAGGTTACATAATGATGTATTTATTAGGGAAGTTAAAAGATCACTTCTAGTACCTATAAATATGTGGCTATTGTGAAGAAGAATGTATTGAGGAAAAAAAAAAAAGGAAGGAGTGATAGATAGAGAGGGCTTGTAAGTAAAGTTGTATTCCTCCTTGAAGAAAAGTTGTACTACTCCATTATCTTATATAAAGTATTTTCTCTTCTATATTTTTGTGTTTCCACCAAACGTTGCATACTCTATCAGTTTCTCCTCGGCCAAGAGAAGGAACTCTGTACAAGTTCAACAAATGCTGAAGAAAAAAAGAAATTAAGAAAGCAACTAGAAAATTGAAGTTATCCTTTCTGCAAACAACTTCCGAAAGAATCTCATGCAGAAGTCTGGTCATCTGAATACTGCTCGATTCTCATCTCTAGAGCTTCTGTAGAGGCAGAAAAAAAAATGATATATCAGATAACTTTGAATCACATTTCTTCATGGCTCTTTAAGTCACCCCCTTATTACATCTATTATACGGAGCATTACCTAAAGACATTTTCATGAAGACTCTTGTGTGTGTTTTGCATATGTGACTGGCAGCATTCGTTCCTCAAGTTGCAGACATAATAATCTATTCGGTTATGATCATCAGAAACAGTTTTTAATATTCTAACCGGTTTTGGATGACGTAATTTTTAGGTTTGGGAAACAAATTAGGTATGCTTCACGCAAGGTCCGAGCAGATACCAGAAAGCGTGTGAAAGGTAGGTTTGCAAAGGCTGGTGAGGCTTATGACTACGACCCTAGCTCTTTTAGCAAGAAGCAACTGAACTAATTTCAAAGTTCTATTTCCCTTTGCAAAGCAACAGGTACTTGGCTCAGGTATAATAATGTTCTTCCAATATGAAGTTTCATTTAAATTTTATAGACTTGTTCGGTCTACAGAGAGCTGAACTTTTAAGTGCATGAATGCTGGTCATTGTTTTTTGATTGATGAAGCTCCACCCACTTAATTGCATGAATGCTGGTCATTGTTTTTTTTTTTTTTTTTTTGATTGTTCTCCCACTTATTGGTCAGTGGGACCCAATTTAGCTGTATGGTTCACTGGATCGTTGAAGCCGTCGGCATTCGTAGAACTGCCAAATTGATATTTTGAGGCTGGTTTAGGTGAAGTGGAACAAGTACTAAAATGCACCACTCTTCACATGCCTCGTGGCTAAAGAATTTGTGCGCACACACCACAACATTACCTTAATAAAATAAATACCTCTCACTTGACTATAATTCTTCCTTCTGATCTTCATTAGCATCTTTCGAACCTGTGTTATTCTATCTAACATAGTCGATATCGTTGTTGATATAATTTTAAGATGTCACATGCCCTGTGAGATGGAAGTTGTTGCTGATCCTCTCCTTCACTTGGGCGTATGCTAGCAAATTTCGAGTTCTTGTTTCTTAATTTGTTGAGTTCCTTTCGAGTTATCCTAACGTGACACTTAGGTGGCACAATCAGATATTTTGGTAGAATTATTTAATGGATATGAATACGTACAGTAGTTAGATCTTATCTTATGCATTTGAATAGGAGTGCACGTGCAGACAGATTTGCTCAGAACGAATCTGACTCATGATTATCACAAAGGATTTGTTTTAGTATAATAAGTTAATTTTAGACAGATTTGTTCAACACTATCTTTTGTTACGCAAGCGTCTGCTCTGACTTTTTTTTTTTTGAAAAAATCATTGGCATATTTTGTTCCCGCTAGTACTTATATTTTGATGCAAATTCAAGTATTTTAGGTGTACTTAATTTTTGTATTTTCTATCTAAAATATTATGGTGAGTAAAAAAAAATTTTGTAAACCAAACGAATCCTAAATGATATCTGTTGTGGTTCAAATTTGGCCCGAGGGTGACCATGCCGGAGGAGTCGAGAAAGCCGCCGGTGGTTGGAGGAAGAAGACGTGGGCCACGTCCTACGCGGTAGCGGCGGTGATGGACCTGCACAAAGCCTCACCGGTGTTTCCCGTGAGAGCTCTCCGACGATCAAGTTAGAGTGGGGTATATTTGGTCCAGCCAAAAAAAGTCTCTTAGAAGTTACCAGACCGGGCTATTTGTAGTCCCGATGAAGAGGCTTAGGGGACAGAGGCATTGTCCGCCCTCATCATGAGAGGAGGGTGGCTCTGAGTCGAATGGCGCGCAGCTAAGGCTGGCCCGTGACGTGTGGTGTTGTCCGTTCTCGAGAACGGTATTGTGTTGACAGTCGTAGCACGGTATGGTCGAAGTAGTCATGACGATGTTCTTTGACTGTCGAGGGCCAGCTATCGAAGCGTGGCGCAGTGGCGTTGCAATGTACGGCTACGTAAGAGGACGTGGGAGCACATATGGGTGCGGTTGTTGCCGAGGCCGAACCCGTTGAAAGGTCGTATCATACATTTGGCGAGGTCGGCTAGACGGGTGCTGAGGATGGTTCGGCTCCTCGGGCTCTGAGGTGCGCTCGGTGGAGCGCCCCGAGCTCGAGAGTCGGAGCGTACTACTAAAATTGGTAGCCCCGAGCTCGGCCGGGACGAGTCGGCAAACATTGGAGGTCGATAGAGCTTTTGGCGGAATTCGAGGTCGGGCTGATTCTGGGCCGGACCGAGGATTCGACCGGTCGGCGTTAGCATTTATCGGGCCAACATTGGGGCGGTCTTTTTATTGTGGGCTGGATGATCCATTTCGCCCCCCATCAATATCAATGCAAACTCGACTCACCTTATGTGTGGTTAATGGACATTGCAACATGGTTGTATTTGTGGTTGAACCCTTTAATGATAGAGATCTTAGATTGTTAAGTAGGACCGAGGATCATAGAGATCTTAGATAGTTAAGTAGGTCCAAGGATCAATCCTCGTATGATCTCATATGACATCAATCTTTTAGATCTTTGATGCTTAAGTAAGACCAAGTATCAATCCTCATCCGATGTCAATCATGGTATGCACCAGTGCCCATGGAGGTAATTAGGCCGGAATCTTTTTTTCCTTCTTCCTAGGGATTACTTCGGCTAAGCAAAATCTTGATGCTAGGTAACGCCTTTTTCTGGAAACTTTTAAGTCGAGCCTCTGTTTATTGTTTTTTGGAGAACATCTTTGCCCATGTATCTTGAGTTGCCATGGATTTGGCCGGTCATCCACCTCGTAGTACTGCTCCTCGACGGCATAGAGATCAACTTCCACTCCAACCTCGTCGCAGAAGCTCCAGCTGGCCTCCCAAGCTACCCTCAATCCATCTCTCCTCATGCATGTATCTCCCACTGCTGATACATACTCATCTTGACCTTACACAAGAAAAAGACAGCAGGTGGTAGCTGGCCAACAGCAATAGAAAAAAGAGGCACGATCGGATCTCCCAATTGAACGGAGTAGCAAAATTCTCTTCCCGAAAGGACTGAAAGGAATGAAGGAAATTAATTGACGTTTATATGTAGGGATTTGAGATTGCTTCTAACACAATACTCTTTTTTCTTTTCCCTAACTTAATTATGGATTGCTTATTAGGTGGCTATCTCCACAGTTGCAATAGGAGTTTATGGATTTCCGAGAGTTTGTCTTCTATCGATCATCACGGCACAAAGTGTCGTTATACCACGTCATTCTTTTGCACGTGAAACGTTGCAATCTTTCTGAACTCCAGGACTACCACAAGGAGGACGAGGATAGAGAAATTCTCCGCATCAAGGGTTACGTCAGGGGTGTTTTTACTTGGGTTAAACACTTATCCTGTATCAAGGAGTGTTTGTTCATGGATTATCCACTTATACTATATTCCTTCTTTTTCTTCCTCTTTTTTTTTTTTTGTGGGAAGATTTCCATTATTCTGTATCAGGGGTTCTTGACATCACTTGGACCAGTCATCTAAAACTTGGAAGCTGCTGAAACATAGAAAAGGTGCCGAGGTAAAATAAGAATTGAATGGGAGGCTCTTGGTATATATGGAAGGATCTAGTCTGTAAGAAGACAAAAGAAGCAAACAGGGCCTAAATGCAGTGGGCGCACCCTTTAATTTTACATCTGGACGTTCATACAACAGGAGGATTGTTCTTTTATTTTTATTTTTTTTTGAGAAAAAACGAAGAGCATGGATACACAAGACTGCTGAGATACAGAAGGGGATTGTTCTGTGATGAAGGTACTGTACATCCTTCACGCCTGTGTTAAAAACTGTACTCTCCTTCCCCATAAATACATGAAAACTTATCAGCCTGTTTAATCATATATAATGAAAATTGTCCCATTTTTAGCCACATCGACTCCAGGGTGGTCTCTTTTTTGTTTAAGAAAAAAAATTCAATTATTGTACCATTTAAGTTGTTAGGTTATCAGCTAGCTAGTAATTAAGAAGACATTGCTTCATGATTTGTATATCAAAAAGTACCATCTGGTGTTGCTTTCACAAATCCAATACCCAAACATGCTTATGACCAAGCAAGCTAGCCTAGAACGGACTGTATGCGGAGTCTCATATATCCATGCGGTTCATCAAATAAACTTGACAGTCTCAAGAGAAGCCCTTCACATAGAGCTGCCGCTAAGATCGATGTACCTACGAGAGATTTCATATACGGAACCGAAAGTAGGTATATATATTGAATAACATTATTGCATGTATTTATTCCCTTATAGTCTGGTTGCTATAGTTGCATGCATGAAATAACACGGATGGGTGATTAACAAAATACGAACCTCATATAGTTACGTACATATATGAGAAAATATCAAGTATTATATGATAAAAATGTATGAAACTGGGAGCCAATTATAACGATCAACTATGCGTAGTCGCACATCCCGTATTTGCAGACACCACCTTTCTTGCACTTGTTGTTGCATGCCCCGCAGTTCTTGGGGTCGTTCATCACGTTGACGCATCGGCCACTGCAGCATGTATGTCCGTAGCTGCAACACTTGCCGCAGTGCCCGCAGTTCTTGGGGTCGTTCATCACGTTGACGCATCGGCCTCTGCAGCATGTCTGCCCGTATCTGCAACACTTGCCGCACCGCCCGCAGTTGAGCCTGTCCCAGTCCACGTTCACGCATTTCTTCCTGCAGCAATCCGGGCCAGGGCTTCCGGGGGCACGGCATATCCTGGGATGTTTATCGCAAGTCATGGGGGCTCCCGGATTGTATTGGCCGGCGTGCAAACGGCTCATGATCCCCCTTACTGACGGAGAACCATCATCGGAAGAGAGGGGTTCATCGAAAGATGATGCAGTGGTTAAGCGTTCCTCCTCTTCATTAGGAGTTGCTGCCGAGGCAAGAGTGGCGGCCACGGCCATGGCTAATGCCATAATGAACAAAAACCTAGCCATCATTTCTATTGGAAGAACAACCTGAAGGAGTTGCAAGTGCCGATTAAGGAGGAGAGAGGAATATTGGCGATGGGAAGAGTCAGAAGAGGGTGATGGGTATTTATAGCGTGGGGTTTAGATGGAGGGAGAGTTGATCTGAGATTTTAAACGGTGGCTGCTTGCTTTTTCAGCATTTTTCAGTTCGTTCAAGTAACAGGGAGGTTAGGTCTGCCAACAGGCCGGAATTAATGGTGTCTAAAATGTCTACTTCGCCAATAATGCATGAGCGAAACATGTATAACAATCGGAAAGGTACGTAAGATGAATTTTGTCTATCAGTTCAGTGGATTTCTCCAGCAAATACAGATGGAATTGTCGCAACCTTGTTATGGTGGATGGCTGCCGGCATTAGGTGCTTTCATGGAAGGATGGGTACGAGAGACTCTGTTGATTTAATGCAGCTTGCATGGCCGCTTATTTTGTCTTTTTTTCTTTCTTTCTTTCTTTCTTTTCCCTTTTTTTCCTTCAGTTTGGATGAAAGTACAGGCGACGTCGACCATACAGGCGACGTACAGATTCGAACTAAACGAGGCATATCATGCATGCACCCGATGGCATGAACCCTAAAAGGTTGCCCCTAAAGATCAGACATGATCCGAAATATTCAATAACTCGATAATTAATGGCCAGATAGTTTAACTAAATAATACCACCGCATTCAAATTATCAAACAGATTCAGTTATACAATATTCAATTATTTATTTGGCATAAAAAAAAATAGACCAACTAATAAAAAATTCCATCGCTGAAACTCCAAGCCGGCACATCTGAGACTAAGCATCGTGCAACTCTGAAGGAAAAAATAAATAGATGGTATGGGGTTTACAACCCAGTAAGGATTCTTATACACTCAATTCGATCGACGGCCGACAACCGGCAACAGTAGACAACAAAATAGAGAAAGAAAAAAATCGAAGCAAAACATCCTTCTTGCGGCTAAATCCAACAAGCAACCAGTACAAAACCAAATCAGACCATTGATGATGGTTTTAGAACTAGAAGAAGGTTGTCGAAGAGGATCGGAGATCCATACTTGATTCTGGAGAGATATCGATCGATGTTGGCTTGGCGAAAAGTCTCAATGAAAAAATAGAGCAAATTGACTTTTATTACCGGTGATTGAGTAAAATTTTGTGAGCTTGAGGCTTAGAGATACGAGAATAGCTGAATTTATAGATCAAGTTCTAGTATTTCGTCAGAGTCCAGCGCGCCCTCGGACTCCTTTTTCTTGCCGGAACCAGGGAAGAAAGATGACTTCCATTGGAAGTCTTCTTGCCCCATCCCATCTGCCATGCATGCAGTCAGTCTAACGGCTAGCCTAGCTCAATCGATGCCGGTCGAGGCCCAAATAAAAATAGATTCTCACACGAGAAGCTAATAATGAGCGAGGTTGCATCCATTGGATAAAAGTAACTTGCTTTCCAAAAGATTGTTTTCTAAACACCTCAATTTTTAAGATTCATATGTGGGGTATAATCTATTTAATCGATGAAAATCAGTGAACGTTGGGATTGATATCATATACAAACATGCCATGTATTATATTTGTCGAAGGAGTTAACATGTGCTTTGCATGCTTGTTTATTAGTCTCGCCCTTTTGATTATCAAAGCACATCCATGCACGCGGCATGTATTTTGAAAAAAAAAAAAGCCAAAAAAAATAGAAGAAAAACAGCAAGAATGAAAACAAGTGCAGACAGATGAAAAAATAATTTTAATATAGAAATCCATGAAGTGCCAGCTGATCATGGGACTTGTGAGAGGTTCTGGGTTCAACCAGCTAGTCTCACTCCTACAATATATATTTCAGAAAGCAAAATATTTAAATAAAATAAAATATAATGAAAAATTTCAATTTGTTGAGAATATTTGTTAAAATAGATAGGTAGGAAGAGCTAATGTTCCGACCTATTTTTCGCATCAGAATGCGACATATGGATCCACGATGTGCATGGCACAACCAATAACTTATAATGTTGAATAATTAGGGCAACCAATAACTTATAATGTTGAATAATTAGGGCATCAAAATGTATAATATCGGACTCAAACTCAATGATCCAATATTAACGCAATCCATATTGCATGGATAGGAAAGTGGGAGGCTGGTGAAAAGTGGGACCCGTGAGAGAGAATTGACGAAGCGGTGAGAAATATGAGTCGGAGTACTGGGATTTCCCATGGGTGAGTGGGTCCGGCCCCACTCCCAGGTCTTGACGGCCAATGGAATCCATGGTTCTGGAAACCGCCTGCATGTAACATGAACATGTTCACATTAGTTTAATGGAAACTTTCAAATAGTCCTACTGGGGGAAGGGGATTAAGAGGTAAACAAGCACCTGCTTGGCAAGAAGGAACACGTGCGGGCACCTAAGTCCAAATCCCCTTGATATGTGGGACCCACGTGTGGTGCAGATGTGGGTGTTGCCTAAATTTGTTCAGAAAGGAAAGCCAAAATCAGCTGGCGGAACGGAATCATCAGCCCTCAAATCGTGTTACGTGGCCAGCGATACACGATAGATTGTAGAAGAACAGCTGATCCATTAATTCCTGATCAAAAAGTCAAAACGCGAACGGTCTAAGACAACGAAGAAAGAGCGACATGTATATAATAATGGGCTTCCAACGGAATGGTGCCGAATATTTGACTCCCTTTTACGTATTCAAAGCATTGACATATCCGAGGAAGGTAGGATTAACGAACTCGCTTCCTAGGGCTTGGAAACGACGGAGGAAGCTGCCGTAAATTTCCAATCCTGTTATATATCCCGAATATATTCATTAAATTGATTTAGAATAAATTGATCTTGAGTTCAGATCCCCCATAATTTGCATTCTTGAATTCGAGAGGTCTAACTGTCAACTGTCGACCATCTATATATTTTGGAGCAGTTGGTTATGGAGCATGGTTAGAATAGTGTGGAATAAATGTATCATCGACCCTGCTCATTCATTGTTGTATGCAGTATATAGACAACAACTACACCTTTCGATTCTTAAGTCAGATGCATCAATCAAAATTTGGAGGATTATTGGGGTAAGTTACTATCTTCGTGCATATTTGAGCCTACTATTTCGATCTCACCACTCTGGCATATACCTAAAATCTAATTGGCAGCACCTGCCATCCCTAGAATCCCTGATATCTTTCACAGCAGCATATCTTTTCACTCTACATTCCAACAAATATAGTAGGAATAGCAGAACATGATTTCTTTTACATATCAACATCAAGTCACCAAATTTGCATGGTATTATGAGGATGGACAATCTATGTGCCTAACATTATTTTCCCGTATTTATTTTTCAACCTTAAAGCACAAAAATTGTAATAGAACCAAGTAACAGAAAGAAGCCAAAATGTTGGGACAATATTGCAAGGCCATCGACTTTTTAACCGGCTCAAGCCGTGCATTGGCCAAATCACGGTTCGCATGGAAACGAAGACTTGATACAAGAAATCAAGAAAACTGGAACCACGAGCGGAAGGTCCAATGCCCATCCAAGTATGCGTGCTAATTCCCCATGCGGACACCTAATTTTATTGGCCGTGGACCATTATAAGTTTGTACTTGAGGTTACGACCCACCCATCCATGAATTATAAAAGAATCCCTGGCAGTAGACTGGATAACCCTGGATGTGCCTCTTGAAGCAAGGCTCCACGACATTCCACAAGGAGGCCTAACTTCGTTATTACTTGAATGAAACGAATTCCTCATGAAGTACTAAAATAATGCAACCATGGCGTTGAATTCCATGCCAACCTTTTGGTCCGGCTCTTACTACTTCATTCAAATCCTCCCCTATAAAAGCCCACCATGCATCCTCCCCTCCCAGATCTCATCCCAAACCTCCTCTTCTCATTTCTCCTCTCAAGTCCAGTAGCACAGAGCCACAGACCCTTCTCTCCTTCCCCTCCTGTTGCCGCTTGTATATCTTCATCTACCGCTAGGAATGATGGCAAGGTCTTTCTTCATTATGGCATTAGCCATGGCTTTCGCCACCTCTCTCGCCTTTGCAACCACGAGTATAAATGAAGAACAACCAACCATGGCACCGTCTTCCGACGAAGTCTTTTCAGAAGATGAATCATCTCCGGTTACAGGAACGAGCCGTTTCCTCGCCCAGTATAAACCCAGAGCCACCATGACATGCGATAGGTTCCCCAGGATTTGCCGTGCTAAGGGAAGCTCCGGCCCAGACTGCTGCAAGAAGAAGTGTGTGAACGTGATGAAGGACAACCTCAACTGCGGGCAATGTGGGTTAAGGTGCCGATACGGGACGACATGCTGCAGCGGCAGATGCGTCAACGTGATGTTCGATCCCCAGAACTGTGGGGGCTGCAAGAACAGGTGTAAGAAGGGAAGCTTCTGCTCATATGGGATGTGCAACTATGCTTGATTAGAAGTTTCTTTTCCGGTTATTTTCAATATATTGATATAGCTAGGATTAATTCATATTTGTCATGGGAGAATTTCTTTTTTTATTTTTTTATTTTTTCTTTCAAAGTTTGTCGGAGAATAAGTGATCAAATTTGTCGAGTAAGGAAATAATATATAATAGCTAATGCCATTTGAGTACATTTGACTAGCTCGTATACCTTTGATTCGAACGAATTGATAAACTTATGCTCGCTTTGAGATTACTCCACAACAATCCAAAGAAATTTTCAAATTGAAACCCAGTAACCATGTGGTGTGGTTCCCTCTATATCACCTCACCAAGACATCCAAATCAGGTTCCCTCTATATCCAAAGAAATTGGTCCCCACCACCATGCTCTTGTAATGTTGTAGCATTTTAGCACTTAATTCCGTCTACCTAAACCAGCCTCCAACTAGCAATGATATGAGCCGGTAAGCCTCGAGAAAGGATGGTGTTCATACCCTAAGAACACGAATATCTATTTGGCAGCTCTGCGAATGCATACGGGTTCGACGCTTGTATTGCCGTCCATATCTATGGCTGCATCAAATCCACGATCGCGTTTAAATCCGGCGAACCATAGCGCTTAAGTGGGTCCCATTGACCATTGAGTCAAGCCGATCCGCCCGAACGGCGATTAGAACGTTGCGGAACACGTTGCTCCCACTTCTGTCACCCTATAAATATAGAAGGGCGGTCGGTCGGTAGGCTCTGCGGCTGTTAAAGAACCGGCGAGGCCGCGAGGGACGAGAAAAGGTTTGAGAGAGCCTCTCCGGCGTTCTCGTCTGATGGAATTCCGCCTTCGCGATTACGAAGGAGAAGAGATCGCCGCCGCGCTCCCTCGCGTGCCTGCCCTCGATCATCCACTCGCTCCGTGCCCTTTCTCGTCGTCCCAGTCCCAGGTTCTTTCGTCTCCCTCGCCCTCTCGATTTGCTTTGCTCTTGAATAGAAATCCACTACGCTTTCGTCTTTGTGATTTCGATTCTTGGAGTTTTTCTAGATTTTTTGGTAGGTAACTATTAGGTTTTCTTGAAATTTTGAATTTAATTTCATGCCCCAAGTGCTACTTAATGCGTGGTAATTTTTCCGTAAGTTTGTGAGTCGCAGGCGAAGGTTTGATGGTATTCTTGAATTTAGTGGTCTGTTCTTGAAATCTTGAATAAAGTCTTTGGCCTCAATTTTTTTTTTCTAGACAAGTCTTTGGCCTCAATTGCTACGTAATTTGGGGCAAGCGTTCAGTCGTTTTTTGAGTCTCAAACGAAAGATTTGGTGGTAGTCTTGAATTTAGTGGTTTTAAGTCCCAGTTGCTACTTAGTGGGTGATAACCTTTTAGCCGTTTTGTTGGTTTTAAATCAGAGATTCGGTCATAATCTTGCACTTCTTGAAATCTTCAATTTAATTTGAAGCCCCAGCTGGTGCTTATAAGACATGACAATTTTTCAGTAATTTTACGAGTCCAAAAAAAAAGATTCGATGGTAATCTTGATTCGAGTGGTCTGAGTTATTGAAATCTTGAATTAATCCGAAGCCCCAGATGTCACTTCATGATGGTAGCATTTTTAGTCACTTTATGAGTCCTAGATGAAGAACTAATGAGTTAAGAAAGGGTCTAGGGGCTACTTAACAAAGATTTTCATGTCTGATCAAGAAGTGGAGAGGAAGATTTCAAGAAAAGTGGAGGATTGAAAAATTTTAGAAAGCGGGTGCCATCATTTGTCTTGACATGGATACTCTTCTCGCTTTAGAATAATTTGTTTGTTTTATTTCTATGTTCTACTGTATGGAGGATCAAAGAAAATCTCTGGTTGCTTATTTTGAATTTTTGATGTTTGGCACAAGATTTGCCATTATAATAGAAGAGGATATTAGCATCACCAATACTGATCTTTCGCACAATGATAAGAGTTGAATTTGAAGCAGGCCAGACTATAGAAAGATTGTCCCTAGAAACCTTCAAAGAAAACATTGTAGAGTGAAAAGGTACTGGTTTTGTTTGATTGGATAGACACAGAAATAAATAAGCCAAAAAGATCAGATGTACAGGAAGACGGTATATCATTATTTACTTATGGCTGCAGGCTATACCCCAAGTCAAATAATGGTTGATAAATATGAGTATTGTGAAACTTGATATTGTATGGTTGTTCCATGAGCAAACCTTGTTGGTTATAGTGGGAAAATAAAGACTTATGACATTAAAGAGGAGCATGTTTATTTATTTTTAAATATTGTTTATGTTATTCATTTTATTTTTGGTGGAAGATCAGACATACTACCAAGGCAAAGGGTCGAATTGAAGGACGAACTGCATGTTAGGAAAGCACAATGTGCTGTTATTCAAAACTTTTATTAGAGATTGACTTGGAGATGGCTTTTGATTAGATAAGTAGTGGAGCCTAAAGAATTTCCAGGAAGTTTGTTGGGGTTTTTTCTGCGGAATTTCGTCCTTATTATCTTTCTTCATGAGGCTAAAAAATTTCATGAGTATGTTTCTTATACTTTTTGATTGAATGGCATTGTCCCTTTTTAACTTTTTTCTCTTATTGTAGTTCCCAAGGCATAAAGTCTTAATCATCAAACTGTCATAAATCACAAAGACTGGTATATGGCCTTTTGAAATAGCAGTGTGATATAAATATCTATCATGCTTGACAAGAGGTGTTATTATGATATATACTAGGGTGTTGCTGGTTGTGAGAAGGTTGATTTTGATGACCCTTTAAGAGTACGGACCACAGATGTAGCAGAATGTGTTGAAGATGGAAAACATGTTGATGGTGATTTGAGAAGAATCCTTTCTAGTGAAGCTGGTCATTTGTCAACAAAAGAATGGGCTCTTTTCAAAAGTTCCTTGATGCAGAAGTTCTCCTGCAGCAACATGATATCTGTTTCATTTGTGAGTTTGTCAGTTTTCATGGTATTTGAAAGTATTTAAAGTCAAAGCATTTTTACCTTTTTTATTAAAAAGAAGGGTCTTACTCAAAAAAAAAGAAAAAGAATTGTAAATATTGAAGTATGGTCATTCTGATCTCATGTAATTCTTCAGGTTGGTTTTGTAACTGAAGGTGAAGAGCTTAAAGTTTCTCATAAAAAATGATTTAATTTTTTTTAAATGTCACTTTGTACTGCATCTTCACATAAACTACTTCAACTATTAGCTTCAAAATCAACAATCATTTATCCCTTCAACTAAAAGACAAAATTTACTTTCTTTTATTTTTTCAACTGGTTCAAGAATGAATATTTTTATGATTTTATTACTTCATTTGCTTGTGATGTTTGCCAGTAATATTGAATCTCTCTTCTATTTCCAGACATCAGATATTTTGGCAAGAAACAGCAAAGGTATGCAGTCATTTTCATCTTGTTTGTCCTGTAGAGCTATTAAACATCGAAAATTATCACTACCTAAGATATTATTTAGTGAATGCAATTGAGTCTGTTAGGCCTGCCATTCATATCTATTTATTTTTAATGGGGGAATTTGCAGAATATAAGACTTTGGCAGATATGCATATGGAGGAGCTGGATGACCCAGAAATGGTTGTGAGGGAGGAGAAAAAGGTAATCACGAGGCAGGAATATGTTTCACGATTACAAGAACTTAAAGGTGAAATTTCCCAAGCATGGAGGGCTGATGATCGCATCAAAGCTCTGAAGTTATCCATCAAGGTAAGCATATTTGTTACATGCTTTCTGAATTTGTTGTTAAATTTATGCTGCATTATCAGGCTTTAATGTTTAATAGCTTACACTCTATTGTTTGTTTTATCTGTTTTTGATTAAACTTATATTATCTATGATTAAAGCTGAGGTTTTTAATTAAAATATTTAGGTAATTTCTCTACCATCCTATTCCACTTTTCTTGTTTTGACTGTCCTTGAGCAAGCTCATGTATGGTTGATCAGGAGGATTTCCATCAAAATAATTAGGTAATTTCTGGGTCTTATAGCAGTTGGCCAAGTGGCCAAGAATTATATGCTCACATGCTTCTAAGGCTTGAAATTTACCTAAGGCTAGACAGAAATGTCTTGCCAACACATTTTATTTGGTTTTCCAAGCATTTCAAAATGATTCTTTTGTTTGGCATGTTGTATTTTTAGTGTATATCTGTGATATCCTGTTTATGTCTGGTACATACTATTATTCATTGTATCATGAATATTGTGTCATTTTTACCACTATGATGACCATCTCTTTATTAATCTAGTTCTTTACAGATATTTGAATAACGACTTTTGAAATTGATGCTACAAAGTGCCGCATCTTTCCATTTCTTATTTAATGAATTTTGGGTGATTTATTGTGCTGATTATTAGTATTGTTGTTTTGTCTGAAGTCTTGAGATTCACTAAGTTTTCCATACCAATTGTTTGACACTTGGTCCACTATACTACCTAGTACCTTCAAACATTATAATGCATTAAGGTGTTTGTGAAAGCCTAAAGGACTCATTATGGCTCTACTACATGAAGCTGGCTATAATGTGATGGATGAGGTTTCATTTATCACTCATGGCCTCTCTGTTCTAAACTTTGCTTGAGATTATGAAACATAGCAGCACAATATTAAGCTTTTTGTAAGTAGTGATTAGAAGGGTAAGCAAGAATGGTGTTGGCAATCTTTCCAAGGCCAATTACTGTTACGTAGTCCCTTGATAGCTAGGATCATTTATGCGGAGTGGTACTCACCCTATGTTACCTGCTTCCATACTTCCACCTCCTCTTCCGATAATCATCATTTACTATAGCCTTATATTAAAATTAACCATGTCTTAATTTTATTGTACCAATTATTGTTTCATCATTTCTTGAATTCCCACTACTTTTTTAACAAACAGCATGTAATTAAGAATATTTACTTATTTTCTATTATGAGGGTATTTGGAACCTGGAATCTCATTTTCTAAGAGTGCTTTAAATTGCTGCTCCTATGTCTGCCATTTATTCTGGCAACTAAGCTCCCTCTGTTTTTGAAACACATTTTCAACATGGTTCCACAGTCTCGTGATTGGCTAGTTCCAGCCACATTGATTTTTTAGATGGTTTCGAGATCTTTGATCTAAATGCCGCAATGAGTATCTTTTCTCCCTTTGGAAAGACAACATCCTCATACAAAATGCTCCAACAAGAACAACAACAATATTCATTATTCATTTATATTAATTTTACATATCACAATCTGACCAAAATAGGACTGATCATAAGGGATGTCCGTCCATCATCCTTGGAGCATATCTTAATTCTTAAGAACTATCTTTCATTGGACAATAAGGGTCCTGAATTGCATACTGTATCACAAACTTTTCCACACCCAACTATAAAAATTAAATGCCTTTCTCTTTTATGCATTGAGGAGGCGGGTATCCATACGCGTAGGATAAGCTCTGGCACTTGTAAATTTTGCTTCTTTGCGACCTCATTCTCTTTTATCTCTGAATCTAAAAGATGAGCTACTTCAACTCCCTTAGTCACCATACTAGAATAATTCCATTTTCTTTAGCATCCAGCTTACTTCCCCAAGTTTTTGTTTTTTTTGTTTTTTTTTTTTTTTTGGGGGGGGGGGGGTTAGTGATTTTACGATGATCTTTTATCGCCCAGGTATTTTAAGAGCTTCGGTTGTTTCCGGAAAGCATCCTTCAAACATCTTTTTTTTTTTGGGTGGGGGCTTTGTATTCTATTAAGTACAAACCAACTTGTCTCATCTTATATACTACCATAATTTTGTGCTTCCTTGCCCTTTTCCAAACTGGAAGAGAGGGGGAGAAGTGCTAGAACCAAAGGACAACAAATTCAGAAGTCAAGAGTAAGTGAACAAATTGAATATATATAATTTTTTTTTCTAGGCAACTTAGTCTGATATTTAGAAGTTCTCAGTTATTTTTTGTGCATATTAACAATTTAATAGTTGTGCTTTTTAATCTAATGTCCCAATCACTGCACATTTTCTAGGCTGCAAGTTACTGAAGTTTTTCTTCTGTCACTGAGTAATGATAAATTAAAATTAATCTAAGTTTTTCTTCTGTTAACAATTTAACTTCTATTCTTTTATTCTTGCATATTAACAGTTTCAGCAGATGTGTTGCTAATGTCCCAATAACTGCACATTTTCTAGGCTGCAAGTTGCTGAAGTTTTTCTTGTGTCATCGAGTCATGATAAATTCTACTGTTTCATTCTTGAACATTTTTTTTCCTTTTTTTCCCAGTTGGTGTGTATGTTGTTTGTTTGAATGCTGAATTTCATCTCATGCCTAATACACTGAACATGATAGTTTATTGTTGAAGCCGCAACTCAACATGCCCCAGCCCTAGCCAATATGCTAGTTCTCTGTATACGTTTATCTTAACTTGTTTAAAACTGTTAGAGTTAGGAACATGGCTTTGGGACTTGGTTGTAGAAAATAATTGGAAACTGCATGAATTTATCGATGAGATACTTTGTTAGGTTCAAGACTCTTCAAGTAGATTTTTTAGTATATCTGACCCGGTTTAAATATATGATTTTGGGGATGTTACCTTTTTGTCTCTCTATATGTCACTAACATTTATGTATTTCTTACAGGTTGCAAGGCTTTTATTAGACACATCTGGTTTTCAGTTTTATCCTACACTATTTGTTTTAGTTATAGATATAATGGATATGCTTGGTGATTTGGTGTGGGAGCGCATTAAGAGGAAGGCTGAATATGCTGATGATGGGACATTGATATATTCTTTGCCTGGTATACTGCATCTCTTTCTATTAATTAAACTGTTATGGCATCATTCTTATTATCTTTGTTTTATTTTTTAATAATTTGTGGTTATGCTCTGCTTGATGTGGACACCAAATCATATCCTTTTCTTTGCAAGTAATGTGGATAAAAATATATGTATGGCTGTGCAAGTATTCTACTTACAATGTCGACGTGTTGCCGTAGCGCGCGTACTCTTTTCAAGCGTCGTTACGTAAGAGGCAGAATTCTGCTTCCAATTTTGTACAACAATCCGACCAAGAAAAAGACCCCTTTTGCCGGATTATTACCAATGTAATCATAAAAAGCGAATTTTTCGGGAATTTTAGACCAAGATTCCGATAAACTCAGATTTTTATCATTTAATTTTGTGCAAGTTAAGATGTATGTATTCATGCATGATTTAGTTGGTGACTGGTTCAGTTGTTGATAAGAGTTCTATTCGAATTCAGAATTTCGACATTGACTGGACTGCTGTATGGCCTCAGAGTTGTTTATATTATTTTTATTTTTTAAGAAACTAACTCAACAGATACTGGCATTCAATGTAATTATTTTTTGAAAGCAAGCAAATATGGCAAGGTTTTGACACTGTGATGTTCCTGCTGTTTTTGCTTAAAAGTTTATACTTTGTAGTGCTAGAAATTTTACTAAATTCTGAGTCTGCATTGTTCTCACACTTTGACAGGATGAATTTCGCTGCATCCCTTCAGTTTAAGCCATACATCATTTAGTTGTATTTTTAATATCTGTTGTATCGACTATCATTTTGCTTCTTTAGTTCTGCTAGGTGAAACCTGCTTGCAACTTCAGAAGATAAAGAGCTTCATCTCATCTATTTGGGGTGAATTTTATTCTACTTCAATTTTCTGTCTGAGGTCTAGCCATTAAAACAAAAAGTCTTGACAGTATTGGGTGCAATCCTGGGGCTAATCTATAGCCTATTGCAGATGTTAAACAGCTTCCTCTATGTATTCTAGCCCTATTCTTCCAGTTTATCATACATCATCATAGGTATTGATGTTGTTATTCTTATCTCATGCATCTGTGCTCTCGTATACAACTTTGATATTCGCATGCATATTGACGATGTTATCTATTCAGTGTTCAATAGTTTAATGAATTCCTTCATCAGTCAATGATATTTGACAATCATGTCACTTTAGAGACATTTCTTACTCTATTCCTGATGGATTTGTCCTATTCGAGATCTTATCTATCATCATACTTCGTAGATGGGACCATAACAGTGAAGAAGTTGCTTCTGAAAAATGTTTTGTAGTTCAATTGCATGTTGGAAATTCCTCACCAAGTTTAATAGAGATCCTATTGTAAGTGGCTGGTGTAGATAGCATGCATGAAAAAGATGGAAATTTTGTGAGCAGGTAATTAAGTGATTAATCTGCAGCTTTGCAGCTATTATGTTACGGTTTTCCATATGAATGGATTGCTTGAAATGCTGAAGAGAACTAAATGTAGGCGACTGTCTTTGTTTATTTTTTTCTGTTTCACTTATATTTCTTTATTACTTTCAAGTGTCGGTTGCAAGATTAGTGTTTTTAGTTCAAAGAAAAGGGGAACAAATCAAACAGTTATATATTTTGATACTTTTGGATGCATATGCATAGTGAAGTGATTGTTGCTTTCCAATATTGCTGTTTTCGAATGTGAATCCGATCAAATGATGGATGTTTTAAAGAGGGTATTCATGAGGGCTGTTGTAACACCATCTTTGTGAGTTACTGACGTAAGCAACTGACTTGCTGCCTCAGCCATTAGGCGGGTTGACCAGAGGATTGCTAGCCTCAAAATGATTTTGGTGCATACGTTCTACAAGCCCTCCTATCCCATATTAGTTTCATTCTTATCATAACTATGGATAGAAGATCAAAAGGCCCAGAACTTTTAGTATTATTCCCCGTAAATGCTATTTTTAAATGTCTACCTGAAACTCTATCTATAACTACCTTTTTGGAGAAGTTACAATCAAAAGGCTCAAGAATGATTGAAGTCGGCTTGGTTCATTTAACACAGTATGATACTCATTGTCAGTGTTACTTCCCTCTGATTCTTCTTGATGTTGCGTGCAGAGAAATTTCAATCTGCTGATATATGTTCTGAAGCAAAAGAGACCTGTTATAACTGGTTCTGTAAAATTGGATCAATTCGTGAGCTTCTTCCTCGCATGTGAATATCTTTACTCCACCTATTGTACTAAATTATTTTGTTCTGCATGGAACTCTTTTTAACTCTTCTAAATGCTGTTCCATTCTTAACATTCTTCTTACTTCTTGACTACTTTCATACTGGTTTAGTTTCATCGACCTTATTGTAGGTTTAAGCCTAGAATTATGGCTACCATTAACAGTAAATTTTATTCGTAAAGTATTTTTAGCAAGGAAGGCCGAATTGGACCGAACCGTCCAGTTCGGCCTGTACTGAGCTGACCCAGTGGAAACAGAGTCGGTTCACCTATTGGAGTCGGTTTTGGCCTAAAAGTGGCTAGAAAAGGCCCAAACCGGACCAAACTAGCCGAAACCGTTTGGAACCGTTCGAACTCGGTGCGAATCGTCTGGTTTGCACGGAGTCGACCCGATTCTGAACTAAGCCCCCTCCCCTCCTTTGTTTGCTGATTAAAACATGTTGGAAAGGCCTGGGAAGACCTCCTAATATCGTTTCTAAGCTCTTCGGCTGTTCCCCTTCCCGTCATTGCGAAAATCATACCGATTCGGCATGATTGAAGGAAGATCCAAGCCGAAATAAGGTGTGCTTCTTCTTTCTTATCGCATTCCCTCATTTTTTTCTTAAAAAACAGCTCGAAATTTGCAAAATAAGGAGAGATCTTGCCAAAATTTTCGATTGGGACTTTATTTTATTATATGTTGTAGATCTATGGGTGATGTACACAATGACATAAAATTTTTTATTTTTTGGATTATATATAATTTTTAAAAATTAAAAATATATTTTCATTTAAAAAATAAAAAATATATAAATACTGTAAAATCATAAGCGTGTATTGAGGGTTATGCAAGCTACTCTCTAGCAAAATTTGGTATTCATTTATTTGAGTTTTGATGCAATCATGCGCACAGTGGTCTAAGCTTAATTTAGAAAAAAAAGAAATAAGTAGCCTTTGATGCATGCTCATAGGACTAGAAAAATATATATAACATTCATTATTGGATTCTACATGAATCCGAGGTTAAATTAATTTTTTAAAATATCTATGTTAAAAAATTATTTATAATTTTAAAAAATAAAAAAATATATAATTATTACCAAAATTTATAAAAAAATTAGTAGTACGTATTACATAATTCAGAAGAAATTTTTGAAGCAAAAAACATATTTTTCTAAAAAATATATTTTTAAGTTTTGGTGCTGACATGAGAGCATCGAACTATTCTTGCAGGCTTATCAAGTACGTCAATTTATTAATTATTTAAAAATAACAAAATTTTATTATGATTAAAAATATTTTTTTATTTTAGAAAATACATCTGATTTATCTAATGCATAATACTAATTTTTCATATTTTTCATCTATATATTTTTAATAATTTTTAAATTTAAAAATATGTTTGAATATCATAAATTTATAAAAATATGTTTTCTACTTCAGAAATTACTTCTGAATTATGTAATACGTACTACTAATTTTTCATAATTTTTGGTATTATTTATATATTTTTAATTATTTTTTAAATTTAAAAATATTTTTGAAATAAAAATATTTTAAAAAATTAATATGAGCTCATTTCCATATAGAGCTCTATCATAGATGCTGCTTATATTTTTTAGGCTCGCGGCTATGCGTTGAAGGCTATTTATTTCTCAATTTTTTTAAAATTTAGGCCTAGACTACTATGCTCATAATCACATCAAAACTTGAATAAATAGATACCAAATTTAGTTGGAGAGTATGTTGCATGCCTTTGAATAAGCTTGTGATTTTACAGTATTTTTTGAATTTTATTTTATTTGTTATTTTTTAATCCACAAATATATTTTTTTAATTTTAAAAATTATATATAATTAAAAATTAAAAAAAGTTGTGGGATTGTGTAGATCACATATAGATCTACAACATATCATGAAATCATGCCAAAATAAAATTTTTTAGCATGATCTTTCCTTATTTTGCAAATTTTGAGGCATTTTTCGGCTTTGAAAAAAAGGAGAAAATGAGGCAGGGGAGAGAAAGTATACCGTATTTTGGGTTGGATACTCCTTGAATCGTCGCATTTTTTACCACAGGGGGGTTGAAAGGAGAATTTAACGAAGGCCCGAGAGGTTCTCAAGCCTTCCCAAGATCCCATTGTATAAAAAGAGGAGAGGGGGAGAACCGGTTCGGAACCGGGCTGAACCAGCTGGTTCAGGATTGATTTGGACCAATTCTGACCGGTTTGGGTTCGGTTTTGGTTTCGAACTCCACAAGCGAACTGACCCGGTCATCGGGTCGGCTCAATATGGGCCGAACTGGGTGACACCCAGTTTGGCAGTCCATGATGAAAATTGTTTGCATACTTTCATTGTCAGATAATAATTCTATTACCTATACTGTCTTATGTCATGCTTTAGAAGTTTCAGTTTCACATATTCTTCAACTTAAATTATTTGGTGCAAAAATATCTGATACCATCAGTAGGGTGATATGAGCTCCTTGTGATAAAATATTAACATATTGTTGTGTAATAATCATTTTTTCGAATCTTCTAGGGCAAAATGAAGAAGTAGAAGTGTAGAACTCTGACCTTCTCTGGCTGACCTTTGGTAATGTTAGTGAAAATGGCTCTTAAAGAGGGATATAAATGAGAAAGAAAGGTGGAATAGATAAGTGAGATCAGATTTTTATCCTTCATAGATGTAAACTTCTTTTGATTGCTTTCTAGTGGATTTTGAGATGTATTTTGGACATTTTGACGTTGTTTGTCCGTTCGAAATAGATCTGTAGTCCTAAAATAAATATAACTATGGTTTGCCTTGTGCTTGCAACTAGCTAACTTATCTTAAAACATGTCTACTGCACTGTCCAAAGAAGTCTAGCAAACTAATGCTAACTAGCATTATCTTAGTTTAAATACTAAGATAAATAGACCCTTGGGAAATTTAGGCAGACATCTAGGAAGCCATATAATTAGTCAAAAATAATGAGATATGCTATAAGTAGTCTGCAAGCAAAAAATAGTAAACAACATTGAGCAAACTGAGCACTAAATTGTGAGAAACCGTGCGGGTGTGTGTTTGGTCCCACATAGGTTATTCGCCGGCGAGATCTTAGGTATATAAGAAATCCAAATAATACCTTCAGGCTAGCCTTTTTAAGGTGATGTCCTAGGTTGTTACAAATAGTATCAGAGTAGACCCGGCTCATGGCCCATGTGGACTAGGAGACACTAGAGGTGCAAATGGGTCGGGTCGGACCGGGTCCTGAGTGACCCTGACCCGACCTAGTTTCTTGTTCGGGTCCTAATTTTGGACCCATACCCGATCCAATAAAAAATCGGGTCGGGTCGGGTCTACAGCAGACCCAACGGGTCATTCGGGTCGGGTCGGGTCCATGTATAACCCAGTTTCAACCCAAAAAATTTGGGTTCGATTCGGGTCCGCTCGTTTGGTCTGGTGCATCACTCAATCCATTAAAGCTTATTCAACTAAAATCAGCCATATCCTTTGCCTCAATCCTTTTCCTTGCCACCCTCTCCAAAGCTTGGTCCGATCGCCGCCACCTCCCACCGGGGCACTATTCCTCTTTGTCATCGGCCACTTGCACCTCTTTTGCCCCCCGTCCACCAAACCCTCTACCGCCTTACCACCCTCCATGGCCCCCTCTGCAGCCTCCGCCTCGGCTCCACCCTCTGCATCATCACCTCCTCTCCAAACGTTGCTCACGAGGTCTTCAAGACCCATGGCACCGCCATCTACAACCACCCTCAGACCGCCGCCGCCCACCACTTCGCCTACGATGCCGCCGGCTTCGCCTTTGCCCCCTACGGTCCCTACTGGCACTTTGTCAAGCGCCTCTGCATGTCCGAGCTCCTCGGCCCCCAGACCGTCGACCTCTTCGCCCCCCGGACCGTCGACCTCCTTGGCCCCTGTACCTGTCAACCTCTCCGCCTCGTCCGCCGTGTCGAGCTCCTCGACCTCCTGCGCTCCGTTCTTGACAAGTCGGTACGTCGTGAGCCAGCAGGAGGATAGCGGCCAGCACGATGTCGTTGGGGCCGAAGGGGAGACCGAGGCTCGGGAGTTGGTGAAGCGGATGGCCGGAAGGAGACTGACGTCTATTCTATCGCTTCTCTCTCCCACTCCCCTCCCCCTAATCATTTCATTTCTTTGTTCCATAGCTGTAGCGGAAAAATAGTGGGAAGTGACATCTTGTCAGCCTCTTCCTCAAAAAGTTCAAAAAAGAAAAGCGTCTTGTCATTAGCTTCTCTAACCAGGCAATCTTGGAAATTTATTAGCACATGCCACAGCTACAACATGAGCTGTAGGCCGAGGCTGTAGAGGAAAAAGAGTGGGAAGCGACATCTTGTCAGCCTCTGCCTCTCCCTCAAAAAGTTCAAAAAAAAAAAACTTCTTGTCATTAGCTTCTCTAGCCGGGCAATCTTGAAAATTTATTAGGACATCCCATAGCTACAACATGAGCCGTAGCTCATGATCAGATCTAGCTTACAAAGTCAAAATGCACATTTATTATGTTACGTGTGCAGAAACTAGCGCAGAGTGAAGAGCGGTTTCTTAGAACCAATTTATTTTTTATTTATAGTAATACTTTAATACTTTATATATGGTTCGCTCGGGTCAGGTTGGGTCGGAATTCAGTAAATCCAGACCTGATCCAAAAATAGAACTGGTTTAATTTTAGGACCCGACTCAGCCCTACGGATCCTCCAAAATGGGTTGGATCGGGTCTAAATGGATCGGGTTGAGTCGGGTCGGCTCACGGGTCAACCCGATCTATTTGCATCCTTAGGGGACACTGCAGCATGGGCTCATTGAGGTTGACCACGGGCTGATCGTGGTGCTTGTGATTAGATTTGAATGGATTTGAACGCTTAGCCTGACAAGGATATCATGGGCTTAAATGGGGGGAGTATGTGAGGACCGTATAGATGTATATTTAGTTCCACATTGGTTATTCGCCGGAGAGATCTTAGGTACTTATACAGGACTAAGAAACCAAAAAAATGTTATTTGGCTAGCCATTTTGGGTGAGGTCCTGAGTTGTTGCATAAACGCTTTATCTGGTTTTGTATGGGTTTGTACCATAATATATTGGGCTGAAATGCTGCAACCCGAGCATATATCATGCGATACCATTTTATGCTAGTGGTACTTGTGATGCATTTCCTGTACTGTGCTGATTGTTTATCACACTATACCATTCAATGTTGTACAGTATCACCTAGTATTTTCTGAATGTGTGAGTTAGGTGGTCCATTTTCATTTGGTCATTAATAGAAGGGTCAATAAGCCCTTTTCATGGAAATTGTTGGCATAAGCTACATGGAAGCAAGTTGACTAACCAATTTTGGTGGGAAGAAGGGTGTGAATGATGAAAGCTTATTTGTATCCTTGGAAAAAATGGCGGAAGGAGAAAGAAATATGAATAATAGATAGAAAGTGACGGATTGATGCATGTAAATGAAAACCACATGGTTAGTCATTGCTGGATTAAACAGTCGAAGTCTGATCTCTATAAGAATTCTTCAGTGTAAAACTCCAATTTGCTGTGTCTGTTTTACAGAATCACATAACATGCCTCATAGAGGGGAAATAAATGTGTGAGAGAGAAAGAGATACCCCAATTTTTGGTCAGATCAAATCTGATAATAGCAAGTTGTGGATAAATAAGATATCAGTTTTCTGATTTTGTCCTCGTGTCATCTGATGCTAGAATTTCCATTTTAAGGTGCAGAACCTGATGATCTAATGGGACAAATAATGAAAGGCTGAGAAATACAAATAAGTTACTGATTGGACTTAGGCTTTTTTGTGAAAGAGAAAAAAAATATGAAAGGAAAGTGAGTGTTAAGATAAATAATTTGAAATGCTGAGAAGTCAACAGAGAGTCTTTGTTGATCCTAGTTCATTCCATGTAAACAAAGCCTTTGTGAAGGAAACAACAGAAATAGGATCTTGCAAGAAGATAATGGGAAGAGGATTGGGTTATCATCCTTGATGAAGTATGGGTTATCATCCCCTCTTTCCTCACTTATCCACGAGACGAAGCATCATGTTGATTATATGAAATATGACAGGTATAATCATGCTGTCATATGGTCATCACATTCCAAGATTTCGGTAATATAAGATATTTCAGTAACTCTTGTTGTAATCTAAGTTATATTGACCCCTTAATCACTGATTAATGACTGGATTATGTGGCAATCAGATGGTGCATTTTATTGGTTCACCTTGTAAACTGTTATCCAACTGTCACAATTTATAAGTTGAGTTCCAGACACTTAGAAAGAAAATAAGCTAATTTTGGACATCACTGTGTTTTAGATACATTTAGACACTGAAGATATTTGTTTTTGATTATTGAAATGCTTGGATATTTTATAATTTCAATCATGCACTTAGTGCAATTCCGAAATGTATTGGTCATGTAGCCCTCCTGTTAACTTTCTGCTTTATATTTTCAAGTCCAGAGGATGTTAGTTTTGTAATCAGGACCATTATACCTGGTTCCCCAAGATTTTACTTAGATACTAATATGACACAGGTATAATATGATGCCATTAGGATTTCTCTCTTGCTTCTGAGTCTAAATTTATGCAAACTTTGTCATATATAAGTGCTTTATCATATTTGTAACCTTTGTATTATTGAAAGGACTTATAGCGCGCTTATAATTTAAATTGTGTCCCAGATACTTGGAACTTGCCATTTTACGCTGCTGGTGCTTCCTGGAAGACAATTTTTTGTTAAATCTTCAGCGCTTGGCTATGATGATGAGAGGGGTGGCAGATCCACTTGCATCTGCCTATTGTCATCTTTATATGGCCCACTGTGCAAGAACACTGCATCCAATAGACACAGGTAAGATAAAAAGCATATTCATGAATACTATGTGGCAGTTGAATGCAATGAAATATTAAGCCGCTACATTTTTGTTCCCAAATGCATAATACATTGAGATATGAATTTATATTGCTATACCTCGGTCAATGCACATAAAGAAATCATCATGCTTCTCTGGTACTTAATCATTGAGCCATGAGCCTAGTAGAAATTCTGATTTTTTGTCTATGTCCAAACTGTCTATTGCTTGCTTTTGTATGACTAGAATGACATCCAAGTGTTATCACCTCACACTCAACAGTTTGTTTGGATGGAAATCACTTCGCTGGAACTTGTGGTGTAATTATATGAAGGAAATTAAACCTCAAGGAGAAAGCTGCTGGTCTTGAAAGATCATATTGGTTCCCACCAAGTCTTTATCGAGGCACTGTGAATGGTAGTCAAGATGTCCTATCACTTTTGTCTGTGTTAAACATGACAATATAGTTTTATGCATTTTTGAACTAGAGAAATTGCAAACATATCTGAAGGACAAGAGTCTTCACTAAAAGCAACAAGAGATTTCTTTGGATTCAAGCAAACATAAGACAACCTTCCATATTCTTATAGGAAGATCCGACATCCCTGAAGTATTTTTTGTCCATGGATTTTTCTCTTCAACAAATGATGCTTTTCTTCCCTCTCCCCCCTTTAATCTAATTTAGGTGGACAACCAACACATGTTGAGGTAGCTCTTTGACCGCCGGTGCGCCTACGACGCATGTCCTGACCGTGCAGGTTGCAGGTCTCGGCTGCACGGGTTGCGGGTTCCAACCGCACGGGTCTTGGAACCCAATATGAGTTTGGTCTCGTTAGAAAAGTTTGATGTTAGTTTGATTTTTGTGAATTTTCTTTTTAAAAACTTTTGATGTTATTAGAAAAGTTAGTAGTTAGGATTTTTCAAGTTAGAATAGGATTTGGAATCCCAGTTGGAAGGTTGAAGAAAAGAGTCTCCTTGTACTAGTTCTCAATACCCTATTAGGGCTCTCTCTTGTAATCATACTAGAGATACTTGAGATATTGGTTAGTGGAGATTCTATTGTGAGAATTATTATTCCCCTGTTTTCTTTGTGTCCTCTCTCTTCTCCCTTGTGGTGGATTCCTAGGGTTTGTGAGTGAGCAGATGAGAGCTGTACTCTTGGAGTGGCGAGCCAAGATGGTGTTTCGGCCTTGGAAGAGAGTGATCCACATCTGCTCTTCTTCCAACTACTGTCCGCTTGTGTCATATGTGCCTAAACCTCACGACAATTGGTTGCATCGATATATCTTTCTTCCTAGTTTTTCTGCCCAAGTTCAGCATCTCCCTAGCGTTAGTTGGTATTAGAGTGCAGTTCCAATATGCCGCCCCACTATTGCGACGTCGAAGAGCATGTTGAAAGCGAGCAAAATTTGCGAGATATGGAATTAGATGAATTGTGCTGCCAGCTTGAACAACTTCGATAAGGAAATCAGCAGCTTCATCAACAGCAAGAGCAATGTGAATGCTGACATTGCCATGATTCCAATCACTACTCTGATAGAGAGCCCTTTGATGATGAAAGCAAGTGTCCCAATAAAGAAGTGGAAGATTTCAATCCATTAAACAACAAAGAAACATCTCCATCGAGCAAAGAAGATACTCGGCACCAACGTGAACGAAGACTACATTGCAACCATCATGACTTCGGTATCAAAATAGACATCTTTGACTTTCAAGGACACTTGCAATTTGGCGAGTTCGTTGATTGGCTCCACACAGTTGAACGAGTCTTCAAGCTTAATAAAGTTCCCGACGATCGATGTGTGAAGCTAGTTGCCATCAAGCTTAAGAAGTACATATCAGTTTGGTGGAACAATTTGGAACGACGATGTGAGCATGAAGTAGTAGGCAGCAGGATCCGAATGTGGAACAAGATGCATCGTGAACTTAAACATAAGTTCTTACCTGAAGATTATCACCAGAATAAATTTCTTAAGCTCCACAATCTTAGGCAGTGCGACATGATCGTACAAGAGTATACCATGGAATTCGTGCAACTTCTCATGACGTGCGATATTAGGAGCTCGAAGGGCAAGCTATAGCACGATGTCTTGGAGGATTGAAGCCAAAAATTGAGTAGTAAGTCGTGCAACTCCAACCCTATTGGATGCTAAACGACGTGATATGATTGGCAACAGAAATCGAGAAGCAACAACTAATAACAAGTAATTTGCGCTCCAAGGTATAGAGATGAATTGTCGAATTGGAGGAGTTTTATGTCAAAGATATCGGCATCCTTCAAACCCAGCACTTTCCAACCATCTTAAAAGAGGGACAAGGACATCCTCAACAACCCCATTCGTTCCAGCACCGTCATCTCCAACCATCACAAGTGTTTCAAGTGCCAAGGGTTGATTGCCCAAATAGAAAGCTCGTCTCTTTGGTGAAAGAAGAATCATGCGCAAAAGAGAAGGAAGAGACTAGCCAGTAAGTGGGACGAGGAAGGCCCGAGCGAGGAAGAGCTAAGTGCATGCCGATCAAGGTGAAGCCTTGATGGTCCGCCGCAGCCTGAATACGACCGTGGTAGTTGATGAAGAATATAGGTTATGCCACAATATCTTCCATACTAAGTGCATTTCATAAGGCAAGATATGCAACGTCATCATAGACGGAGCTAGTTGTGAGAACGTCATTACAATGCCGATGGTTGATAAGCTGAAATTGCCTACCGAAGATCACTTTAGTCCCTAAAAGTTGCAGTGGCTAGGGAAGGCAATGAAGTAAAAGTAACAAAGTATTGTTTGGTCCAATTCTCCATTGAAAAATGATATCAAGATGAGACATGATGCAATGTTATTCCTATGGATACCCGTCATATATTGTTAGGGAATCCATGGCAGTTTGATCACAAAGCTATTTATGACGGCTTCAAGAATACTTATACCTTTGATAAGGATGGCATGAAGATCATCCTAGTACCCTTGAAGATGGATCCCATCCGATTGCCTCGTATGCGCCTAGGACGAGGAGTCCAAAAGAATTTGCTGATGTTGTACCTAATGAGATCCCAGCCGGACTTCCTCCATGCGTGATATCCAACAATGCATTGACCTTGTACCTGATGTTGTCATCCTCAACAAACTTGCTTATCATATGAGTCCCAAGGAGCAGGAAGAACTTCAGTATCAAGTGAAAGAGCTCATGGAGAAAGGGCTAGTCCAGGAAAGCATTAGTTCGTGCCCCGTGCCAGCATTGCTAGTACCTAAGGATGGATCATGGCGCATGTGCATCGATAATCAAGTTGTTAACAATATTACAATCAATTACCGATTTCCCATCCCTCAATTTGATGATTTGTTCGATCAACTGCATGGCTCAGTTATTTTCTCCAAGATTGATCTCCGAAGTGGCGATCATCGGATTTGACTATGCCCAGGTGATGAGTAGAAAACTATCTTTAAGACCTAAGACAACATGTACAAGTAGACGGTCATGCTTTTGCTCTCTCCAACGCTCAAAGCACTTTCATGCATCTCATGAATCAAGTCTTCAAGCCATTCATTGAGAGATTTGTCTACAGCAAGGTGAAGGAAGAGCACTTGACACATTTTCGACAGGTGTTTCAAGCCTTAAGAGAGCAAAAGTTGTTCGCTAACTTGAAGTGTCAATTTCTCATAGACAAGTTGGTATTCCTCGGATTTGTTATGTCAAGCCAAGGTATTAAAGCAGATCCTAGCAAAGTTGACACTATCACCAGCTGGCCCACGCCCAAGATGTTGCATGAGGTGAGAAGTTTTTGTGGCGGAGCTTCTTTTTATCAACGATATATCATCAAGAATTTCAGTTCTATTGTTGTGCATGAAGGGAGATCAATTTCGATGGACTGACAAAGCACAGTGGAGCTTTGAAAAATTGAAGAAGAGGATTACTAAAATACTAGTATTAGCACTTCCAAACTTTGATCTAGTCTTCAAAGTTGATTGTGATGCTTCTAGTGTCACTATTGGTGCCATCCTTAGTCAAGAAAGCGGTCCGATTGCTTTCTTTATTGACTAGTTGAATGACACCAAGCTCAAGTACTCAACATATGCCAAACTTTAAAGAGGCATTTTCTAATCTAGGGTAAAATGATCCATAAGAAATGGTCACATTGCTCAAATGGAAAAGCTAATAAATTAAGAAAACCATAGGATACAAAATAATGTCTATCACAAAGTTAAAACTTAAAAGGAATAGAATTTAGAATAAAAGTGGGGTTAGTTGCAAAAGACTGCACTTAACTCTTTAATTTGATTGACTAGAGATATTTATACCTGTGGGCAAGCTGAATTCATTTCGAATCCCATTCTTTGTCGCTGCAAATTATTTGGAAGCTGCATCAGCTAGATGTGAAAAATGCATTGTTTAATCTCAGATTCTCAGTGCTTTGTGAGAGGTAAAAGAAGACTAATACAATTCATACAGTTCACAGAGAGATCACAGTTACACTTCCAGATGTAGCACATCTTCTTCGATTGTGAGTAAAAGGGAAAGCAATGGCTAGTAATTCACTTCTTGATGTTTGAAGAATATCTTAATAGAAAGTATATAAAATCAGTGAAAGTTGCCTTTGACCTAAATCGTGCACTGAAAATTTGAGACAAAGGCCTCATGAGTATCTTACCAATCCCTATCATCATTTTGGACTTGATAACATGTCAGTTAATGAAGAATCTCAGACAATGTCAACATGTTATGCCGTTATGGGCAAAATGGTCTTGGTGACTACTACTAGACTGGACATATGTTGTTAGGGTCTTGAGTCTGGGCATGATTTCTCCTAAAAGACCTTGCTAGGAGGCTATTATCAAACCTTTTGCTCTCTCTGTAGTGATCAGTGTGCTTCTTATGCCATCTTAACGCATATATCATTTTGGGATAGATTTTGCTGGTTTACTTATTACTGAAAAATGGGATTTGCTTTAGGCTTATGAATTGCTCTTTTGGGAAATCTAGTCACCTATAGGGGCACAAAGAAAAGAAAAAAAATGTGGGAATTGTTGCAGTGGGGTGCAATCAGCCTTGCTAATTGTAAGCTGTCTTGATTTTACAAACTTCTATAAGAAAATTTTTTGAGGTGATTGATGCTCCTTCATAATTAGGTTATTTCATATATTGTATTAGGTGTAATGTTTCTTGAGCATGTGAAACACATTAGAAAGTTTCATGATTTTGTCTGAGAAGAAATGCTCAGAAGCCCTCCTCATATTATCCACATCATGGAGATATTCAGTGCAGGGTTTGGACCACATCATTAGAAAATGTACCTTGAGTATAGAATAAATCAAATCTAGCCACCAAGTTCAAGAGGTGTTTTAGATTGCGTAACATTACTTGATCTGGTGTGTCCTTTTAATCAGGCAGTGCAGCAGAAATAGATCTAAAGTATTTAGATTAATGATAGATGGTGTATCATAACTTTGCACATGATTACCATAACTTGTGCCTGATACCATATTTTCATACGTACAAGTTCAATTAGCTCTAGAAGTTGTTAAGAGTTTTAATATTGCATGTATGTCTTGGCAAGAAAGGGTTTCAAGTTTCAACCATCTTACAGATAACCCTGTAACAAATGCAGTGAGTGCATTTGATTGTTACCACATTAAAGAATATTTGTTTTATATAAATGTCTCCTTTTTGTTCTATATGCAAAACTATCCGATGATACTTGATGAATTTGTTGAATTCTTGAGACAGGTTGCTTCTTTCACTTGAATACTTTGTACAAGCAGAAAAGTGAAATCGGTTTTCCTTACATAACATACCATTTAAAAAAGTGAACAACTCTGGTTACCAAATTGTTTTTTGTTAATTGAACGTATCTAAATAGGCCATTTTCTAGGTACCACAATATGCAAATAACATTGTAAATGAATGATACAACAGATATATGTGCATCTCATCTTCGTGATGCTTGAAATGGTTAGAATCTTTCATAAATATAAGTCTCATCTCGATACATGCATATTTATGTACTTAACGCAAAAATTGTTCTGGAGACCACATTGAAGTGTTCATTTAACTTTTTAGATTTTCTGATTGAAAATTGTATATTTTCTCTATCTTGTGGCTTTTCAATTTTGTAATGGATAGCATTAACCTACACACTTTTTTACATATTCTTTTGATCACTTGCTTATAACATTCTTCTCGACAGGATATTTGATCATGTCCCTTAGTAATATCGGAATTCTACTGCAACGTATTATTGTGGATAAAGAAACATTTAACAGCCATTATTACAAGAATAAGAAAATGCTAATAAGCTTAATGGAACCTGCAATTGAGTGGATCATGAAGTGCATCTTTATGGATGGTTATCAGGTTAGCATTGGAAAATTGTTTGAATTATTTTCGGTTGTGACTATTGTAATTATTTAACTCAATGATCTGTATACCAAATGAACTTGATCAAAGTCTATATTATTAAGTTTACTGTGCCAACTTTTTATTTGTAATTGCTCTCTTTCATTGAGATGTTAATTTGTTCTCTGGCACTGACAATTGCTAATATCTTTGAGAGTTTGGTTTTCAAGTTGCTCTATTGTTCTTTTCTGGGATCTTGAATATCTTCACCCGTGTACTCAACTTTTGTGCATTAGCTCTAGAAATGGTATCAGAGAAAAAAATGTGCTTGTTCATGTTTGTGGTGAATTCAATGAAATTCCTGTCAATAAATAACCATCACTTAATGGTGAAACTATATTTGATAATATTTCCAGTGAACCCAATGATGCTTAAATGTAATTTCATCAGAAATGTTTGGCACTGTATTGGTCTGAGGAGTCTTTGAATTTACAATATATGAGTTGAATGTGGTTTTTAAAATATTTGATATAAAGAAAACCATGGTCTCCTTCAAAGTGCGGTGAACGTATTTATAGTGTTCGACTATATGGTTTGTATGCCATTGTTCTACTGTTCAATGTAAAGAAGGCCGAACTGGACCGAACCACCCGGTTCACACCGAGTCGACCCGGTTTTGAAACGGTCCCCTCCCCTTTCCTTTGTTTGCTGATTAAAAGATGTTGGAAAGGCTTGAGAAGGCCTTTCCAACATCACTTTTAAGCTCTCCGGCTTTTTTCTTCTCACGGCGAAAATCACACTGGTTCAGCACGATTGAAGGAAGATATAAGCCTAAATAAGGTGTGCTTCTTCTCCCTTATTCTATTTCCTCAATTTTTGGAGGCTTGAAAAAATAGTTCAAAATTTGCAAAATAAGAGAAGATCATGCGAAATTTTTTATTTGGTTTTGATTTTATTATATGTTGTAGATATATGCATGATCTACACGATGATATAAAAATTTTTAATTTTCAGATTATATATAATATCTAAAAATTAAAAATACATTTGCATATTAAAAAATAGAATATTTATATAATATATTTTTAAAAAAATATAAAATTAGAAGTGTATTTAGAAGCTTGCAAGCCACTCTCTAGTAAAAATTTAATATCAATTTATTCAAGTTTTGATGCGATCATGCTCTTAGTGGCTTAGACCTAAATTTTAAAAAAATTGAAAAATAAGTAGCTTTTGATGTATGTCCGAGGGTCTAGAAAAATATATGTAATATTCATTGTTGGGTTCTACATGGATTTGAGCTGAAATTATTTTTTTAAATATTAATATTTAAAAATTATTTTTAAATTTAAAAAATAAAAATATATAAATAATATCAAAAATTATAAACATTAGTAGTACGGATTACATAATTCAGAAGTAATTTCTGAAGTAAAAAACATATTTTTTTTGAATTTATGATATTTTAAACATATTTTTAAATTTAAAAATTATTAAAAATATATAAATAAAAATTATAAAAATTTAATATTATGTATTAGATAAATTATATATATATTTTCTGACGTAAAAAAATTATCTTCATCATAACACAATTTTGTTATTTTTAAATAATTGATAAAATGACGTAGTTGATAAACCTGCAAGAATAATGGAGCTATCAAGAAAAAAGGAGCTATAGCGTGACATTGGTTGGGATCATAGGCAAATGCTCTCAGGTCGGCACCATTGGAAGTGCAATAGTACAATACAGAGTTCAAGAGAGGAGGGGTAACCAGATTGAAACAATACTTGGCTGGTGGTTATTCCAACGTATTTATATACCAAAAATATCCACAGGAGATTCAACAGTTAATAAAGAAGTACGTCGCTGATTTCAGAGCAGCGAAGGAGAGGGTTTTCAAGAAAGCGGAGGTGGACTGTCGAGCGGCAGAGCCACATTTTTATCACTTCAGAAAGTCAGAGGAAGCGTCCGCTCCAAATGACGAGGAGGCACAAATTCAAGCTACCATGCAGGTGAGTATGAATGATCAATGGCTGCAGGATGAGGTGGCCCGGCATAGAGCTCGATTTGGGCCCTCATACTACGAGTCGGGCTCCGGTTCTACGAGCAACAGGATAAATCTAAAGTTCGGAAGGACCTCAGTCAGGAAGGCGTCAGTAGAGGCGGTGGCTGTATTGCATCTATGTTGGAGGCTTTGGTAGCAAAAAGAAGTCATGCAGAGAGATTCCACCAGGAGTAGCAATCCATGCTATATGCCTTTCCCAAAAGAGATTCGAAACAGCAGAAAGTTGACACGATGCTGATTTAGATCCATATCTTTTGCCCAACTACGTTGCACTTGATAGCCTTCTTGAGAAGAAAGTAATTCTATGTCAGATGTTTCTCAATTCCAAGTAAAAAAAAAAGTAGATATGCGAGGTCCGACACTAATGAAAGTATTATCGAGGATTTGGTGACATAGCACACATTTTGGCAGCGGACCACTATGATGGTGAAGGCTATCAGATCATTGTATGAAGTGCTTCGGACCGTGGACAACGAGAGGTACCCCTAGATGAGCTTCTATCACATGAGGGAAAGGAAAAAGATTCAAATCATGGAGGTAGATCCGACGTATGCTCAGGAGTACATCGATATTATTGAGCGGCGATGAGACTACCAGATGAGTAGGGACTTGCATCTAGTAGGTAAACAAGAATATTGAAAGTTAGATTACTCATGTGCTTGTATGATTTTACTAAGATAATAACAAACTTTATCTGCAATATACTACCTGAATTCTCGATTTCAGTACACCATAGATGGAATCGATATGGATGACGAACTTCTGGCCACTCTGCATAATGTGATTTACAAGATGGAGCCTGATCCAAAAGTTGCGGTTCTATATCTAGAAGGGGTAAGTTAACTTAAGTAACATGCGTAAGTTAACTGCTATATTCAATTATTAACATATTACAATACGATTTTTTTTACAGGCCAAAATATTTAGAGAGGGCATCGACAGCTTTGGAGTCTTGGCATTTGTCGTAAGTAAAAAAAATATGAATCTAGGTATATTACACATCAGGAGGATATTTACCTAGCGTTAAATGGTTACTAATATAGTGCTATCTTATATATAAATTTTTTCAATATTTTTGCAGCTGAATGGTGGATTCATTTTGGTTTGTCTGCAAAAAAATCTTAAGCGGTTAAATATCCAGTTTCTCTTCTAGTCGGTCTTTTCGAGTGGTTGTGAGCACAATTGGTCCACCTTCATCCTTATCCACAGCAAGCAGAGAAACTGTTTGACACAAGCGCTTCAACGATCTTGTATATGTTCACTACAATCTGAGGTCCAGGCTGAAGTGCATGCAAGAGAAAGTGGAGCTAAAGACAGATCCGATCACTATTGCTTTTGTTGATGATAAGGATGATCATATAATCGGATGACTTGTGGGCCAGTAGGAGCTGGAGCTTGATGAGGAAGGATCGCCTCCATGACTGGCCAGTTTTGTAGCCAGTGAGGCTAGGGTCAATGCAGGGCAATGGGCAGAGAGCAATATTTCACGCATACTTCTAGCTGATCAGCCACAACCACAGGAAAGAGCCGGTCCCACATGACTTCTTGTTCGAGACATCCTTTCAGAGATATAATTGAAGACGCTTAGATGAGGCCACTACGCTATCCAGTCAACTTGATCAGAAGGGCGACATATATCCTCCTAACATAGCCAGGCAGAGAAGGCACAAAGGGTAGTGGCACGAAGAGTAAGAAGACAGTTGTCCAGCATACCAAAAAAACAAAAGGCACCTGCAGCTCTAATGGAGTGTCGAAGAGAAGTTAGTTCACTCAGATTCATAGACCAAAAGTAGCAGTTCTGGGGTCATGGATCTGCTGGTCAGAGAGAGAGTGGACGATATGAGACCGCCGTTTATGAGACACAGCCGCAGGGTGGTATTCGATTCACCGGCAAGTTTCAGTTTACGTATGCTACACAGGATAGGGATCACGATACACAATCTGGTGGAGCTCGCGAGGATCTGATTGCATGTAGAAAACGAGCTTCTCGAGGTCATTCAAGACACGATGCAACTGTAAATGACTTCGCACATGGAGTAGGATCCATAGACATATTAGGTTCCGAGTCGTATACTGAATCCTATTATCCGCAGCTACAGGCAGCCTATGACCCATACGGATACAGATGTGGATATGATGTGTCTGAGGCATCTTCCAGTGGGTAGTACCCTACGCAGCCCGAAGCATCTTATAGGTCGAATTTTGCTATCGGCTTATTCGGATGGGCTCCTTCACAACCGTTTTATCCGCCAGAGGACACCTCAAAGCCAGAGCTTCAGCAAGAGATCCGAGAGTGCTTATAACCCGGAGCGCGTTCCTTATGGGATGAACATACAAGACTACAATGCCGTTTGGTTAGAGGGGTTGGCTGATGTGCCTCCTAACTATGCTAATGATTTGGATATCTATGAGAGACACCGCCATTCGATGAGACTTTAGATATCAGTATGTCGGTTGTACTTTAATTATATATAATTGATTGTATTATTTTATATTTTTACCTCACTAGATGTTACTTCTTATAGCATGCGACATCTCACTAATCATTTTATGATTTGTATCATTTTAAAACAATAAGATGCATCATTTAGGTTAAACACGAATCATAAAAATATAAAAAAAAAATCATCAAAAAAATATTTAAAAAATATCAAATTAGACTTAAAATCATTGAAAAAGTTCAAAAAGATTAATTACCGATTAAATCAACTTGAAAAACTTCAAAAAAAAATGGGCTGGAACCGGCACGCCCAAGTGTACCGTGTGTCGGTATGGTACCGGTTTGGTACCGTACCGATCCGTCTGCATACCGGTATGGATCGTGGTATAGGTTCGGCAGACCTTGGTTCCATGGTATGCTGTACCGGTCGGTACTGGACGTACCATATCTGTACCGATGGGTACTGGTATCGGTACGCTTGGCGTACCGTGTACCGTACCGTACCAACACTCGGTACGCCTATACTAATGTGGCACCGGTACGGAGTTTGGTACCGGTACGGCGAACCTTGCTTAGTTCCATGTAATGTTCATACACGATCCTTCTTCCTGGTATGTATGCATCTATTCTGTTTTGATCTCATTTCCAAATGTTTCTACTGTAAGTTGATATAAAATTGACATTGTTTCTGTTGTATTTAATATAGAAATCTGGTAATCTCATTTCGGAGTTTGGAATTGGGGGGAATCTATTACAATCAACCTGGAATATCCCATGTATTTCAGTTATTTTGCATTGTCTGCTCAAACAACTTCCAGCTGAGGTGGTCAGCAACAATGCTTTGGAGATTGCAGAGCTTTTTGAGAAAACTATAGATATCTCACTTGATCAGGTACATCTTCTATGAGGACTATACTGCCATACATGACAGATCATGCAATTCCCAATTTGCATTCTGCTGCTCTTTTGTATTTATTCTTGACTGTCAGTGTGCAGCATTTCAATTACAGGCTGCTAGGAAATAAATTATGGGAGAGTCATCCCCCTGTCCCTTCTGCTGGACCTGTATTGGACAAAGTTATTCAGGTATTTTGGATATCCTAATTAAGGACATTTTTTCTGTTTTTCGGTTACATATCCTCTTCTGTATGGGGAGATTATTCTAGCAATTATTGATTGTTATATTTAATAGTTAATGATTCACAACACAACTTTTTATTTTTTCTAATTTTTCTTTATGTACATTTTTTCAACAGATTCTTCATTGTAGTGTAAGTTATTTATAATTAAGTAATGAACCTTCATGATGAAGTATGATCACAATGTATGTTGCTTAGGAAATAGAATTTGGAGATCCAGTCACGAATATTCTGCTGTGCTGGTATCCATTCTGGAAAGCAGATAGTTTCCTAAGCTAAGCAATATTTTGTAGTACTTTTAGTCAAAGTTTTTGTTTTTGATATGTACTTTTGCCAATTTATTGTTAGCAAGAGAAACACTGGTTTAGAATTCAATTTCCTTTTTCGACTGACTGCATTATGGAGCTTTTCATAATATTAGAAAACATGCAGATTATGATATTATTTCATGCAGGACTTGAATTGATGGTACGTTCTACTCTTTTGATCCCACTATATATAAATTCCATATTCAACAAGTTCTAGCTGTCTTTATAGTCTGGTGTTGTTAAGTTCAATGAAACAGTAACACATTGGCATAAGAGGAGAGGCATTCAGACTGTTAAATGTGGAGAAGCTTAAGCTTCACAGTCTGAGGTGTAAGATGTTTTTTTTGTTTTGTTTTTGCATTTGTGAAATAAATGATAATAAACTAAGAAACATCATGTCAAAAAGCAAGATAATAAGATATGATTGCTTCATGTGACAACATGTTGTGAAGGTTTAACTGTCAAGTGTTTCTTGTATAGTTAAAGTGTACAGAGATTTATTTATTTATTATACCATAACTAAGCTTGGCATTTGGTTACACATGAAGACATCATTCAGTGGTAAATAGAAGAATATCCCTTCCCCCTACAAAATGATCAAATTCTGATAATTTGCCTCGGAAAGAGAGTCATAGGATGAGGTACAAGTTGCTTTCCTTACACGAGCTTCTTTATGTGATGCAATGCGATACTAAATATAGCCTCTCTCATGAGCCTCAACATGTCTATTGAGAGCTTTGCCTTGAAGCTTGTGATGAGGTGAGCCTTCGAGCTGGACACTGCTTTTAAACATCCTATTTTTTCTGCCTTTCCTTACCAGTTCTAGAAGTTCATCATTGTTCGGGTAGATAATTGCTGATATCTTTGTTACTGGCTTACTGCTACTGGAAAATTCTCCGAGTATCACTAAAGTTTCTACTAGTTCAAATTCCAAACATTAATCCATGACACTAAGGTGTCTTGGCATTTAGTTTCCACCAATTTATGCGCTGCTTACAATTATAACATTATCGCACTTCTGACAGAGTTTGAGGCATACCAGAAGGTAAAGTTTATTGATATTTTATTATTTTATGTTACTGATGAACAGATTCTAGTGATTGAACAACTAACCTGATAATGTGTTTGGAAATTGATTACCAAACTTGTATTTGTATTTGCTGTTAGATATGGATGCATGCTTGATTTATTTGCATCTTTTTGAGATTGATATGATGAATATATATATATATATATATTATGAGATGATGATCAGGCTACATCAAAGTAACCTTTTTTCCTTTTTTAGTTATGTAAATGTTTGTTTAATCTTATTTAATCATTTCCCATTGTCTCTGCTATGTATTTGCTTAATGCTTATCACTAAATGCAGGTGATTTCTCAATACAATAACCTTAACGAGTACTTGATAGTAGCAGATGCTTATTTAGACATCATCCTTCAATCTTCAATGGTAGTCTTGAAACTTTCACTTTTCGTCCTGTCACAATGTTTTTATCTGCCTTTTCTTTTGGTTATTGGTTTCTTTGTTGTATTTAGTTCAGCTTTTATTTTCTTCTGGTTTGTGGCTTTTCCTTCTTTAAAGGTCTACTGCTCAACGAGTCTTTTCATATGAGTGGCCTTGTTGATTATTATCTTTCATTTGGGGTATTGATTAAGACTTGGGCAAAGTTTTCCCATCATGGGCAAGGTCTTGCCTGATAAAGTTTATTCACAAACTGGGCCAATTTTTATTAGGCTAGAAGTTATTCTGAGAATAACTGACTGTAAAATTTTGGTTCAATGAACTATGCTCTATAATGGAACATGCTTTTTAAGTGTAATAAATGCAAGCATCGCAATTTATTCTAGCTTTGGTATGATTAACAAATTAACAGGTCATAGCATTGTCTCTTGTTTGTATTCTTAACCTGGTGGATCTCTATTCTTGTCTAAACATTGGAGAAGTATGTAAGCTGATTGCATATTATTCTGGATAGGATTTACTTTTAGATCACAACCATCGAGCCTTGTCCCACCTTTTTGGGTTTCACATAGACATAGGATGACTTTTTCCTATGTACATCTAGCAACCTGGAAAACTTTCAGGGTAGAGCGGAACTTGTAAAGCCAGTGGGTGTTGGGCGGCAGGTAGGGTGTCTTCAGACAGTTTGTGATGGGCTGGTCAAGCGTATCACCGCATTGTGTGGGCAGGGGCAAGGCATGTGTTGTGTGTCAGGTTAAGATATGGTATGACGACTAGAGTGCGACAGTTAAGAGAGGAGTTCCACTAGCGGGTGTGGACCAGGCTTTTGATGACAGTCTCAGGTTAGAAGTCAGCACCATGTGGTGGTCACACATTTGCTTGCATCCTGTAGGGGTTTCCTGCTGCAGTGTTGTCTGCTGCATGAGGAATGACGGGAGACATCAATTGGGTAATTTCATGAGCATGAAATATGTATCATTTCATTAGAGATTCAGTCCTTGATCTCTTTGTCAGCTTAGGCAGTAGTTTATTTATAATTTAATTGAGTGCATTTATCTATCATATTATATATAAAGGTAAAGTTATTTCTTATAATCAGGTTATTGGGCTTGAATCTGTGATACTTAGTCATCTTTAACTATATGAACTCTTCCCTAAACTTACCCGGTAATGTATGGATTGTTGGCCTAAACTTGGATTGATTTCGGAATTGGTTTTGGGCTATCAGTCCCTACTGTAAGCCCTAAGAAACAAATCTCACATCGCCATCTTTTAGTCAAATGTATTGATTTTAGGATAAAAACTTCACTAAGGATGGAAATTTGGAATCTCAAAGAGTTAGAAGTTAGAATGCATTTAATGATTCCTTGGAGAGTCCTTTATCCTAGAATATGATAAAATATTCAGTAAATTGAATTGTTCATGTGATGGACAAAGTCATCCTGTATGGATGGGATATGACATGTTGTTTTGTGGTTATATTGAATCATGGTGTGCTGAACCGGCCTGTACCGGCCGGTTTAGGTCGTACCGGACTGGTCTGGTCCCTAACCGGTCCGGTTTGGCTGTGGAAAACGGTTTCGGCTCCTTCGGAGCCAGAATTGAGCGGTAAATCCACGGTACTGGTGCAAACCAGACCGGTTTGCATAGTACAAGCTCGGTTTGCACCGGGGCAGCGCACCCGCAGGGGGCGTGCGGTGGGAACCGTGCCCGCGCGGGGCCTTTAAAGCCACTCTGTGGCATCTAATGCGGGCGCGTGCGCACCCGCGGACTCTTTTTTTTCCCCTTCCGCGCCTCTCTATTCGCAGGTTTGGTACCGATTTAAACCAGTCCGGTAAGCGACCGATACGCCTATCGGTTCCGGTATGGCGTACCTTGTATTGAATGATTATATTCTTATAAACCAGCTTGGTCAACAAATTATCCTCATAATCACATCTCATACTTTGTTCTTGCATGTCAAGCTACCTTGCGGAGGAAATGCATGTCCATGACATTTGCTAGTTTTGGTCCCTTGTGGTGGATATGTAGTGTAGCATTTATTTTCATGTAAGCTGAGGTTAGTATATAGATTCCATTTGTGGTGGATCATAAGAGTATGAGGATTAAGCTGTTGTTATAGGTGTGCAAGTTTAAGCTACTTTTTGACTTTTTGTCTTTCCTATTGATTTTTTTAAAAAAAATATTTTCAGGACTACTATCTATCTGTCCTTTTCGATGGCATTTTGAAGCGAGCAAAAATCAAAAGAGCTGATGAAAATGAATTGGAGAGTCTGCAGTCTATTCTTGTTAAACTTGTCGATCACTTTGATGCATTGGAAGATGCTTTTGCTTTGGTAATTTACTTTCTGAAATATATTCTTGTAAAATATCTTTCTTTTAGTTTGAAACAGTTATACTTCTGATAAATGGCCATGTAAATGTCTATTGGTTCTCTATTGAGAACATCTTGATGCAGTTTATTAAAATGGCATATCAACATGGTGCTATGGATTGGATTTGGTTTGCCATTCATTCCATTTTCAATCTCGTGTTGAGAGTGAGTGTTCAGGCTGGATGCATGATGGCTTCTGACTCAAAACCCTTATAATAATGCTTATACTTAGTAAAAAGAAAAATTACATGAATCCAAATAAGATTTACTTTCTAAACTTAAGTAATTGCAGAAGATATTGTGTGATGGAATGTGATAATAAGCGTAATCATTGATGACCTTGCATATTTTTTAATTACACAAGGAATGCTGGAACAATGTTTCACAAAACTACTTTCCACATCAAGCATTATTAAAAATGTTCTAATCCATTTGTGAAAGAAGACTGCTATTACTCATAAGGATTGCTTTCACAGTTCCTCCTTGATCTATGGGATGTCTATAGGTTTCAAAATTTGGAAGGCATATTATGATTATCTTGAAGTAAACGATCTTATGTGAGTGATAGGAACATGGGGATCGGATCTAGATATGATGATTCCTTTGGGACAAGATTTATGGAATCTGCTTCGATAGTGTTATTGTCAATGGTCATGTCAAGATGAATAATAATTCAGGATGTTAAGGTCAGTGATCCTCAATTAGGTTCTTATTGTCGGGGCAAGGGCTCATGTTTATGCTACATGATTCTCAGGATCTTCATGAACTTCAAAATACTAATCAAATGTAGATGGACATATTAGTTTCCAATCAAGGAGCTGTTTCTTTTGGTTGAACTAAGGTAGCTGAAGATGAAGTACTATGAATCCAGGTGGCTGAAGGTGAAGAGGTGTTAGGAATCTACTTCTTCATGGTGAAGTTCTACACTCCCGCTTGGCTTAAAATAGTTGAAGTGATAGCTTTCACCTCTTTCCTACATGAACAAAAGAACTCGGCAAAGGGCAATGGGGAACCATAAATTGGTATAGTTTTCAATTGGACATGGATTTCTGTGTTTCATTAATTCTTTGAATGGAGAAATTGCCTAAATCCAGAGCTTATTCAAATATCATATTTAAATATTTCCGGCAAATGGTTGCATCCAGATGAACAATACACGCCATGTAATCCTTCTGAATCAATATTAGGGTCACGAGAGTTGTGGCAGGGACTGTTGATTATGGTACACAATTCTCGGAATTTTCTTGAACTCAAAATACCTATCAAGTGTAGATGGGCATATTGATTTCTTATCAAGAAACTAGCTTCTTTGGTTGGACCTAAGGTAGCTGAAGATGAAGTACTAATAATCCATTTCTATATTAGCTTGCAGTAGTCGAAGTGATTAGGTGATAGTTTATACCTCTTTTATCCATGAACAGGAAGACCCAACAAATGGCAATGAAGAACCATAACTTGGGTTGTCATTGTCAGATTGAACTTGGATCTTGTATCTTCCATTTATTCTTTGAAAGGAAAAATTGCCTTGTTCCATAACTTATTCAGGACAAAAATTAGTATATCAACTGCTTTCTTCCAACTCCATAAACTTGGAAAAATGTATGTATGAGCTTGAAGATTGAACTCACTCTAAAACTTGATGGTCTTGATAACTCAAAACTCTTTTTGGGAACCAAAATTGGTCTTCATGAATGATGAAGCTCGTGTTACCTAGGAAGCCTAACTCACTGCTTAAGGAGAATCTAATTTGATACCTAATTGTGTAAGACCTTTGAGCTTGAAAACCAAAAATGTAGAAGATTGAAGAAGAGCAAGAGAAAATAGAATTGGACAAAGAAAAGAGGGAAGAAGGGTGAAGGACTCATTAAACTGTAAGGTATGGACGAAAACACTATGTGATGATCATTATTTCCATCAATCTTCAGCAGTAAAACTCTACTTTTCAACACGTCTTGTGGCTTTGATTAAGAAAATTTCAAAAATGAACCCTAACATAGTCACTTGTGGTTGTTTATTGTAAACAATTAAGAAGCCTTGAATTCTGAACCATAAGTCATACTAAACTACAATAACTGTTGCTAATTGAAAAGGCAGGAGAAGCAGCCTAGAAAATAGCCCAGATTCAGTTTCGGGTGCCACTTGGCACAAAAAGGCAAAATTATGATCATTAGCAACTTGGCTGATAATTTGAGTAAAAGAAATTTTTAGGTATATCTTCCTCATCCAAAGTCCAATTTGAATGATTCTTGATCTGTTTGGAAGCTTATTAAAGTGTGTTCAATTTCTTCATGGTTATGTATATCATCCACTAAGTTTCAGAAAAATATTTTATCATCTTAATAATCAAGCCTTGTCCCAAGTATTTACGTGTCAGCTTTAGATTACCAAATAATGCTTAATGCGTAAATAGAGCATGTTTTTGTGGCATCAATATCTTAATCCATGGCAATCATTTCATAATTTGATTCTGATTTCTCTGAGTTCACTAGTCATATCTGTACTCATCCATATATGTACCCATCATATTCGTTTATACCAAGGTCCACCGTACCGGGTCCGGTAGGCGTACCGGTTGCCTACCGGACCGGTACGGGCCGGTTCGTACCGTGCTCCGGGCGGTACGAACCGGAAAGCTCTTCCCCGCCGGAACCGGGGAAGAAGAAGAGAACCAGAGAGAGCGCGGGGAAGAGAGGGAGGGAGCCCACCTTCGGCCGCCATCGGAGAGCCGCGGAGGGGCGTCGGAGGCCGGTGGGGGGCGGGGGAGCCCGCGGGGCCGCGGCCTCCGCAGCGCCCCCGCGGGCTCCCCCGTCCCCCGCCCGGCTCCGCCGCCCCCCACCGGCCTCCGACGCCCCTCCGCGGCTCTCCGATGGCGGCCGAAGGTGGGCTCCCTCCCTCTCTTCCCCGCGCTCTCTTTTTCTCCTCGTCTTCTTCGTCTCCGGCAAGGAACCGGATTGTACCGGTTTCCACGGCTCCGCCGTACCGGTAGCTGGCCGGACCGGTTTGTACCGGCCCATACCGGCCGGTACGGGCCGGTTCGGCATACGCTGGTTTATACTTTATAGGTATGTGTGTGTGTGTGTGTAGCACGACGTTCTGTTCACCAGTTTGCACACAGCTATAAATATAATACTAATAGTATTATGTCATGAGACCTATTTTTTTAATTCAAATTTCAAAGAATCTGATGTGTTGTATTGAGTCCTCATTGGAAACTCATGTGACCAATCAAAGCAGGTAAAATTTGTATGAAAGTTTCTCTTCACTCTTAATTCTGGTCTTAATCGTATTCTATAAATCTAACCCATGTGGACTTCGTATGACAGCTTTTGTCCTTATTTTAACTCTCATTTTCCATTCTTTGATCCTAAATATTATTGACACATGATAATTTTACTGCAATAGTTATGCTAACAGAGAGTTTATCTTGTAATTAACTTATTATTGTTGTGCCTCTTTTCCTTCTTGCTGCCCAATACAGATTCAAAGAAGGAACACACTGGTATTTTTTGGAGCATACCATCTTAAAAAGTAAACCAAATTGTAGGGATGTTAGTTAGGAAACTGAGTTGTCTCTTGTGGATGCATTGACAAATGTCATATTCTTTTATGTATCATGACCAAGGTACACCATATTGTACCGAATCGGACAATACGGGGCATACCGTACTATACTAGTTCAGTACCGGTGCGTTGTATGGAGGGCATACCTACACTCGGTACGTCAAACTGGCCATCGTATTGGGCATACCGACACAGTAACAGGGTGGCGCTGGTATGGAGTCTAATACAGAGATAGTGTAACTTAATCATGACCATGTGTGATAGACATGTGAACTAAGCACTAAAATTACAAGTCAAATATCCTTTTTTTAATTTTTAATGATTGCAAAATTGTCAACATCACAACATAGTTAGAATTTTCTCAAAAAATAAACATGCGGTAAGTGATGTTCTGAGCCAGGCACTTAAATTATTAGTTGCTTCACATTTGTTGCTGATTTGTTTTTCTGTCATTCCGTCAGTATAGTATCACAGGAACTTGAGATTGCATTCATAGATAATCACGAAGTTCAATAACTTAAACAGCAGTTGAAGATCTGGCAGGAGGTTACAGTTTGTACTTTGTACTGTCACAACATTTTCATTGCTTTTTGATTCTCTTCTTTCTATTATTAAACGAATCATATGCTGTGATTTCAGGGGAAAATTTTTGAAATATGCATTTACTTCATTCATAATTTTGACAAATACTTGATTTTGTTGAATACTGAATTTATCATTTTAAACCTTGTTCTTTTAATGGTAATATACTGCAATTTCTCTTTTCCTTTGTACAGTGTGTTCAAATTATTTCTAGACATAGTGTCACTGCTTTAGTAATCATTATCATTCATATTACATCACACTTGCATTCTATCGTATGTATTCCTTGGCTTTCTAAGTAACATTTTAAAGAAATTTAATCCTCTCTTCTGCTTTGTGGTGCAAGCTGATGTCTGAGGTACCTTTCATTTCTTAACAAAATTGTTAAATTTAGCATAGCACATGTTTGAGTACATGGAAACTAGACAGATTATAACTGCCGTTTTAGTAGTCTGACTACATGTTTATTTTGCAGAACCACTTTTTGGAGATTCTTGATCTGCTGTATGGCAGCGCACGCGACATAACCAGTATGCATATTCTTCTAAAGGCAACAAGGTATTTCATCTTTATTTTCTATGTTTTATCTCTTATCATTAAATGTTGTCTTGCCTAGAGGTTCCCAATTATCATCTCCGGTGATGTAAAAAACTTTCCGCAACTGCCACAGACTTCCTATGTGGTGTTGAATTCAATATGTTCTTTGTGAGTTGGTCTCCAGTGTATTTTAAGTATAAACTTACATGTAGTGCTCTGAGATTTACAACTGAGGATGAGTACAAGCATATTAACCCTCTAAGCTCGGCCTTTACGAAACTCATCAAACATTACTTACAAAATCCCTGAAACAACACTAGAGCAGTAGTTTTCAAATTAAGGTCATATCAATTATTGTTGCCAAGACTCAAGTACTTGAATCAGGAATGGGTGTCAGTGCTGATTCAAGTGGATGCACAGAGAACTGGGTGTATTGCAGTTCAGGAAGCAGAATTGCTTAGGAAGCCTCTACACGAATAGCAATATATGATATTCTTATTTAATATCTATTTTTTTTGGTGGTTGTTTCTTTATAATTATATACCTTTGCTTATTAGACATTTGATACATGATCTCTGAAGATGATACAAGTGTACTATTACTTCAATTGAATTACTTGTCTTGGTGAAATATGGTGGCTAATTTTCTTGTTTGAAGTGTGTATAAAAGCGTTAAGAGAGATGTGGGTGAGACATCATAAGTAGAAAACTCTGGCTACTAAGGCCCCATTTGGCATTGCTTTTGGAGGGCCAAAAAGCACTTCTTGAAGGCCAAAAGCTCTTTTGAGTGATTCCAAGGCTCCTCCAAAAGCTGAAAAGGTTTACTAGGAAAAGTTCCAATTTGAAGTTTTTGGGCAAAAACTCTAATTAACATGTATTGGAAAGTTATTTTTGGGCAAGAGCTCAACCGAGAAACCTAGGTTCGGGTCCGACAACAGAATTTTTTAAATAACTATTTAAAAATATTTTTTATTGTCATAATTATTTAAGTTGGCTTTTTTTTGTTGCCATAAGCGTGCAATTTAGCATTTTGAGTTTAACCTTGTGATGATGGGGAGGAACTACATCCTTCCCTTCTAATTGTTTGGAGTGGTAAATTACAGGAAGAAAGGAACGTGGAGCAAAGTCAAACATTGAATAATTTTGGGATGAATGTTTTGCATGATCATATTGCAACTCTTCTTATGAGTCATTGACTTGTTTATCTAGGATATTATGCTTGTTACATAGATGTTGAGAAATGTTAGTGAATATTTATGTTGCTATTATGATTGTGGATATATTAACAGTTTTATTGCAATTTTGTATATTAGTGAACAAAGTCAAACATTTATGCTGTTGTTAGAGTCAATAACCACCTAGATTGCTATTATGATATTACTTGATGATCACCTATAAAAAATAATTACATTATTTATCATATTATTTAGATTAAAATATAAAAAAAGTATAAACTAACAATTCTTTATAATAACAATATTTGATAGTACAACAATGACAATAAAATATAATATAATAATATAGTGATATATTATTATAAATCTTTTCATATCATAATAGAATAATATTATATTATTTTTTATATAGTATTATAATATAGTACTATTATAATATTATATTAAAACATTATTGTATTATTATACTATCATTATAATGTAATAGTATTATACAAATTTGTTATATTTTATAATCGATTTACAATGTTATTGTTTATTATATTATTTAGATTAGAATATCAAAATAAATAATTCATGAATTAAGAGTTTTTGATAGTAAAAATAGTTAGACAATTGAAATACTGTGCAATATCCTTTATTGTCATTTCATGATACCATGCAATTGCTTTTGTATTTATTTATCAAATTGTCACAGCCAAAAGAGACATTTTAAGAAACAATATGCGATTACCACATTGTTGAACATATCTTGCACATGTCCGTTTATAGTTGCTCCAAGTTAGTAAACTTTTTATTTGATGGTGCTACACAGGACTGGTCATGTTTGTGATCCTAGAGCCATACAATTTCTCTTTGAAATATCTCAAGCCCTTCATGATAGCATTGATATTTCAAACACAAATGATGATTATCAACAAAGGGCGTTCCTCATAACTCGTTTTGTTCACTTGGTAAATAAATCTCCTTGAAGTTAAATAGCTCTTCCATGTATCATATCTTTGGTCATTATAGGAATTATAGTGATAGACCATTCACATTTGCAAATCAACAAATGGCAATTCAGAAGGTGTTTTTACATTTTAGGTTGATTTTGGAGCTGAAATAGAACGTCATTTAACATTTTTAATCGAATGCCGTGCAGCTTTTCATCATATTGATGAGCTTAAGGTCAGTATATCTGATGGATGGACTTTCCTTTTCCAGTTATTTATGGTTATAGTGGCAGATACTACTCCATTTAACCATTTGTTGTATCACTTGTCTTTTCTACCCATCTAAATTGCGCAATCAGAACAATCTTCAAGATGCTCATTCAAAATAAAAAGTTAGTAAGTTTAGATAATTTTTTATGGTTTGTGAAGGACTCTGCTAATTGTAGTATGGATTTAAATTGCAAAGCAGTTCTTTTTTTTTTCTGAGTAACATATGTCATTGAGGCACCAGGAAATGTTCTCTTTATGAAGCAATACATTCCCATCCATCATTCCATGTCTGGTAATATTGGATTTGATGAGCAATGTGGCTAGTTGATATAGTTGCAAAATCCACAATAAAAAGAATTTGGTAGGACAACACAGATTCCTATTTAGTATATGGGAGTGAAGCCTGTTTGGGCTAAATCTTCATCCCTATTAAATTTGTCAATATTTAATCCCCATTGAATGGATCGAAAGTGAATTAGAGAGCCATCACAATGATGTTCGCCATCACAGTACAGTGTTGTTGCTGAAAGAACAAACTACTGTTCAGAACACAAAATTGACTCAGGTGACTGACTTCTGTTGATTTTCTAGTAGAATGAATATCCTCTTTCTTTATTGTGGGGGGAAGAGGATGGGAGGCAGAGAGAAGCATCACATTAGACAAGTTATTGATATGTATAGAGAAAGGACAGCTAATTATCGTGGTGGTCCATGAATTTGCTGCAGTTTTCATTTTTTTGATAACACTCTTAAGCTAGCTTTTTTTGTTGATTTTAGTAGAGCATAGTCATGATAGAAAGAGAATGGTGTTTAGACCTTAGACTTTGCAATTTTACCTAAATACAATTGATCAGATTTTTTGTTTGCATGTCTTCGGCATTATGTCCGTAGTTCATGTTGTAGCATCTTTAATTTTGAGTTAGATTTGAACTTTTATTTTCTGGTATCTCTCATCCAGGGTACTGCACCTGGAATCTCATTCTCGCAACCAAGGAATGCCGTACCGGCCTGTACGGGCCGGTACGTACCGGTCGGTACCGCTTGGTACCGGCCTCATACCGGTGCGAACCGGCCGGTTCGCACCGGTACGTGTTTTTTTTTTGGGGGGGGCCGCTTGGTACCGGCCTCGTACCGGTTCGCACCTGTTCGCCCACGGGCCACTTCTTTCAAACACAAAAAAACAAAGAAGTGGCCGAGAGGCCACTTCTTTTTTTGAGTTGACAGCACGAAATGAAGTGGCCTCTCGGCCACTTCTTCCTCGCTCATTGCCTCGTTCGGTTATAAAAACCGAACGAGAAGATTTGAGAGATAGCCAGACTCTAGAGGCCAGAGTAACTAAAATCCAGAAGTGAGCCTCTGAAGAGTAATCAGAGACGGGAAGATTTGAGAAATAGCCCACAAATTGAGGAGGAGGTCCTGCCCAAAAAATCCAGCGGAGACTATTTAAGGTGCGGTTTTTTTGTTCTATGTTATTTCATTAATTTTGTTAATAAGTAACTTAAAAAAAATAGTTTATAAATTACTTAAATAATAAGATAATGCAAAAATTTACTTTATTAGCTTAATTTTTTGATAAGTTGTCCTTTTATGATAGAAATGGAGCCATCAAGAAAAACGAACCCTGCAAAGCGTGATATTGGCTGGTCTTATGGGCGAAGACTTGGAAGTGAGGTGCAACGACACCAGTTTCAATGCAAGTTTTGCGACAAGGTTTTCAAGGGAGGAGGGGTAACCAGGTTGAAGCAACACTTAGCCGGAAATTCCGGTGAGGTTGCTACGAGCCGAAATTGTCCTAGCGAGATTCGTGTGCTGATGAGGCAGAAACTCGCTGAGGTCAAAAAAACGAAAGAGATGGCTTCCAAGAAGAGGGCGGAGGTCGATCGCCGAGCGGCAGAGCCACGTTCCTATCACTCTAGGGAGCCAGAGGAGGTCGAGGATCTAGATGAGGAGGCAGATATTCAAGCGACCATGCATGCAAGCCTGGATGATCAGTGGCAGCAAGAGGAGGTGGCCAGGCATAGGGCTCGATTTGAGCCCTCAGCATACGAGTCGGGCGGCGGTTTTGGGAGCACTAGACAAGATCCAGAGTTCTTGAGGACAACTTCAGTCAGGGAGGGTGTCGACAAAGAACGTGGCCGGATTGCATCTATGTTGGGTAGTTTGGGTAGCCGAAAGAAGTTATCTAGAGGAATTCCACAAGGAGCGACAATTCATGATGTAGATCCGCATGCTCTCCCCAGTAGGGATTTAAGGCAGCAGAGGGTAGACACAATGGGGATGAAGGATAAGAAGAAAACTATGTGGCGAGCTATTGGATCCTGGTTTCACTTCAGCCACATCCCAGCGAATGTGGCAGACAATACATACTACAGGTTTGCCATTGCCGCCATACAAGCTGCCGGTCCCGGTGTAGCTCCTCCAGGCCCGAAGGACATATACGGTGAGCTTTTTGACAACAATAAGGAGCTGGAGAATTGGATTGACTCCTACAAAAGCAAGTGATCCATATATGGACTAACCATCATGTGCGATAGTTGGACCGGTCCGATCAGGCGGAGCATCATCAACTTCCTGACATACTGTGATGCTAAAACCTTCTTCCACAAATCGGTTGATGCTTCGGCTTATGTGCACAACACCTCGTACATGCTGAAACTTATGGAGGATGTGATTGATCTGGTAGGAGAGGAGAATGTCGTGCAGGTCGTCACTGATAATGGGCCGCAATATAAGGCTGCCGGGCAGGTCTTGATGGAGCGGCGACCAAATATTTTCTGTACCCCATGTGCTGCACATTGTATCGATCTTATGTTGATGGACATTGGAAAGATCCGTAGGGTGCAACAAACGGTGGAGACAGCCCAACGCATTACCAGGTATATTTAAAACCATAACTGGGTTCTTTCACTGATGAGAAAGAATGCAGGGGGAGAGATTCTGAGATCAGGAGTCACACGGTTTGCTACCAACTTCATCGCACTTGATAGCATACTCGAGAAGAGAGGAGTCCTACGTCAGATGTTTGCCAGTCTCGAGTGGTATGATAGTAAATATTCTTATGCCGGTACTGAAGGAAGCAAGATAGAAGACTTGGTGACGAGACAGCCATTCTGGCAGCGGGCTACTATAATAGTCAAGGCTATCAAACCATTATATGAAGTGCTGTGGGCCGTAGATAGTGAGATCTACCCCCAGATGGGGTTTTTGTATCACATGATGGTCAAGGCAAAGGATCAGATTATGGAGGCAGATCCAGCATATGGCCGGTCGTACATCAACATCATTGAGCAACGGTGGGGAGCGCAAATGGGTACGAAATTACATCTAGCAGGTAAGCTAAGATATAATTATAGTGACAATTATAGTGATGTTATTATATAATTATGCTAAGATAGTCTCGTATATGTGTAGCATACTACCTAAACCCCCGGTTTCAGTACAGCATAGATGGAATTGATATGGATGAAACACTTTTGGATGCTTTGCATAATGTGATTTACAAGATGGAGCATGATCCAGAAAAAGCGGCCCTATGTCTTGAAGAGGTAATTATGATTTAGTAGTTACCAGCATATGTAAGTATATCGGCATCTTCAATTATTAACATGGTTTTTTTATGCTTATTTTTCACAGAGCAAATTATTTAGAGAGGGCAGCTACAGTTTTGGCCGACGAGCGGCTGTCGTCAGCAAACACAATATAAATCCAGGTACGTGACAGATCAGGAAAACATTCACCTGGTGTTACTTAGTTACTATTATGGAGCTATCATATATGTAATTTTCATAAATATTTTTGCAGCTGATTGGTGGGTGCATTTTGGCGGATCCGCGAGAAGTCTAAAGCGGATAGCTATCCGGATCCTCTTCCAAACAGTTTTTTCTAGTGGATGTGAGCGCAATTGGTCCACCTTCGTCCTTATCCACAGCAAACAAAGAAATCGTTTGACGCAAAAGCGCCTCAACGATCTTGTTTATGTGCATTACAATTTGCGGTTGAGGCTAAAGTGCATCCAAGAGGAAGTGGAGCTCAAGTATACAGATCCGATTTACGGGACCTTCACTGCTGATGACGATGATCCATTACTCGACTGGCTTGTAGGCCAGCAGCAGGAGCCCGAGCTTGACGAGCCAGGATCGCCTCCACGACCAGCTACCTTCATAGCCACCGAAGCTGGGATCGATTCAGAGCAATGGGCTGAGCACAATATTCCACGCACTCCCAGAGCTGATCAGCCGCAGGCACAGGGGAGCCAGACAGAGAGGGCCAGAAAAGGAAAACAAAGGATCCCAATGGAGAGTGTCGAGGAAGAGACTTGGACTAGCAGTGATGAAGGTTCTGTTGGTGATGGATCTTCTAGCCATGGAGAGAGCGGAGGACAGTATGGTACTCATGAGATACAGCCGGAGGGTAGTCTTTATTTCACCGGTGAGTCCCAATTTACGGGTGCTACAGAAGATACGGACCACGGTCGACCACCGATAGATTTTGTGAAGATATCATTGGATATAGAAGACGGGCTCCTCGAGGTCGTTCAGGAAGACAGGATACGACTGCAGATCCGACAACATACGGATACGGATTCTATTATCCACAGCCTCAGCCTGACGAATATGGATATGATGCATTGGATTTTGCTTCCGCCATATTTGGATGGGCCCCTACACAATCAGAGGACACCTCTCAGAGCCAGAGCGTGAGCGAGAGATCCGACAGTTCTTATAACCTGGCGCGCGTTCCTTCTGATTGGGTTGATTTGCCTCCTCCTGATTATACTTATGATCCGGATATCTACGAGAGCCATCGGCACTCGTCCCGATTTTAGATATCCTAGAGTACTTTAAATGTACGTAAATGATTGTATCTTAATTTGAAGATATTTTATGTGTATCATTTTATCATTTGGAACGGGAGGAAAACATAACATGCATCATCTATGTTTCAAATTTGAACCCTAAATTTAAATATAAAAATATCAAAAATCATGAAAAAAGCAATAAAAAAACATCAATCTTCACTTAATTTAAGATCCAACAGAGGCAATATTTAAAAAAAAAAAAAAATCAAAATGTTTGGCTCGCGGCATACCGGTGACCGGCGGACCTTGCTCGCAATTATATTGGCACATGCTGCTTTATTTTTTCAGTTCAAGCTGAATTTTTATTCTTTAATTTTCTTTCTGCTAAATCAGAAGATAAAGGATTTTATTCAGTACCATAATTATTTAGTTTTATCGACCTTACTTCATTAATTAACATCTTCACTAGCTTATAAATATTTCTTTAAATTGCGCATTTCATGGATGGCATGGATTATGAACTTTTGTTCCCTTACCAGTGGACAAAAGTTTTCCAACAGTTTGTCTGGTTTGCAGGATACTCTAGTTCATTTGAGCAACAATCTAGCAGTCAAAGCAATTAAAGACACAGACAAGTACTTGAGTTTTCTTAAATCTTGTCTAGCTTTTAATGAAGTTACGATTCCTTCCATTTCCAACAGCATAAGGTGCATGACTCTTTATCTTGAGACTGCTGAGGTAATTTTTTTTAGTCAACAAATCATTTTCTACCTGCAGATTCCCATCAGTGCTTCCATATAATTTTCCCCCTGAATGAACAGGTTGCATTATTTGGTGGCTTAGATTCTCATGCAGAAGGACTTGTTAATTCAGCTATCAACTGCTTGCAATGTTTAAACATCACAGCTGGTAAGTTTCATATATGCACCTATACTTTTAAATATTAGATGATGTTACTATGAAGTAGTTACAACATTGCACTTTCAACGTTATCCATACTCGACATTGGTCTTCTTTGAAGAGATGGACTACAAAACTGTCTTCATTCCTCTTAAGAAGAGCTTCCTGAATCAATATTTGAAGTTTTTTGTATTTGTTGATATAATTCATGGCAGAAACCTTGAGATAACTTGCATAAAACTTCTGTGAGCTTTAGTATATGGTTCCTTCTGTTATCCTCCCCTAAATAAGCTGGTCATTGACTGAAAAATTGATTTGAGTATCCCCTGAAGTTGGAATGGTGATCGGTAGAGTAGTTTATTTTGTTGTACCTTGAGAAGAACGTGAAAATGCTTAGGATGCTATCCTTGTTTGGTTGAGTTATTTCATGCATTGTCTTCATCCCTGAGTATTTTTTGGCTTCATGGCCTAAACAGAAGTCCTCTTACTCGAAGACATGCTAGTATCAAGGCCTATAACTGTGGTCTCAAGCAACCGAGGTTTTGTTCCTGGAAGTTCCTGTCGCTTGTGCATGATCACCATCTTATTTTGCACCATTATTCTGAGACTATCATTGTCAGTCGTTACCATTGTGACCGTCTGACCACTATAAATTTACCAGAATCCAACTTTGATTCTGCCACTAACTTATCAGGAGTCCAAATTTTTTTAGGGCACCAGAGGAACGCCTGAATAAGAACTGCACCTTCGGACTCTTATTTGCCTATTGCCTATCCACTAGCATGTGCTTCATGCTATCTATGAATGGTAAAACCAATCCATAATGCTAGTTATTGCTAGCACTATGCATACCTACCCGTTTTCATCAATGCATGCAGGGGTGGCAAAAACTGATCTGGCCTGATCTATACTTGTCTGGTCTGAGTTTGGATCAAGGGTTTCTTAGTCCTGATCCAATTTGGTAAAACTTCTTGACCTGGATTTCAAATTTTTTGTTGTTTGGATCTTTGACCTGATTCAGTCAAATAGAGTTTTGATTGGTCAGATCAGGTTGGGAATCAGGACAAGTCAGGTTAGTTCCCTTTGCTATTACTTGTTTAGTTCGTAGAAATACTAAACTAGAGTGAGTACTTCAATTCCAATAAATCTGGGTAATAGAAACCCTGAAAAAGTCACCTCTATAGGCCATGCTATGTTTTTCCTCCCTTTTGTTTTATTAGAGTTCCAAGGTGGGGTTTGGGACATGTTAGGTTGGATTTGTAATCCAAAGTAGGCTATTGATTAGTAGGATTAGTCATGCCTTGGGAATCTATCTGCCAGCAGGTTCAGGACAAGGAGTCCTCCTGCAATGTCAGGCCAGGTTAGTACAAGTTAAATTAGCAAATGATATTTTTCAAAGTTTTAACTTGACCTGACCCATTGCGCCTCTCTACATTCAAGCATAAGCTATCAGCCAATACTGTGCTGTCCAATAAACAATTTTTCAAACTAGCAAATGATATCTTTCAAAGTTTTAACTTGACCAGAAGCTGACCTGACCCATTGCCCTTCCCTACATTCAAGCATATGGCATCAGCCAATACTGTACCATACAATAAACAATTTCATTTCAGTTCGTGACACATGCAGTCCTGTATGTGATACCTTGATGTGAACTGTCTTTGCTTGCCTTCTGTTGTTTTAATCTCTTTTACATGTAGGTCTACTTAGTATTGCATTTTTTTTCTTTGTTCCAGCTAATAATCTATATGCAACTTTTCATGTTTACTATTGCAGGTTTTCACAAATCAGTCGATGTGGATCAAATTCTGTCATTAACATGCAAAATGTGCAGTCTATTAGTTATGATACCAGGTCACTCCGATTTTTTCCCCTTCTAACAATTGCAATATGATATTAAGAACTTTCCACTTATTGGCATCTAAGATTTGTCGCTTACGGAGATTTCTCAAATTCTCTATTATCAATTAGAGGTTCCTTTACTACAATGTCCTTGTTAGCTTGAAATCCTAGAACTCTCAATATTGCAGCTGATATTCTGTCCATGAATGAATCTCACGTTATCTTGCCAAATGTCAGGTAGGTGACTGTAATGAATCTAAGATGATTGTGTCAACATACCATTACAAAAACAATTTATCTGTGTATTAGTAGTCATCTTCTAATATTGCACAGTGTTTTTTGTTTGCCCTTGTATCTGTCAGAATTTTTAAGGAAATGCTATTTAGGATTTTAGTGGTGTATTTAATATTAAATCCACATAATAAGCGTACATCAATGAAGGTGGTCGTATGTGAAGGCAATATATATGGATAGGGTTCAGATAAATAGATATGGTATCAATTATCAAAGTACCTTTGCGAAAACAATTTATATGTGCTGGTGTGTCAGTTGTTATCATCTTGCAATGCTTTTGTTCGCCATTGTATCTTTCAGAATTTTTAAGGAAATACCATGTCAGATCTTTCTGGTGCATTGGAGATTAAATCCATATAATAAACATCATCAATGACTAATACTTAATAACCTATACACCAAGGTTCCATGCAGAAAATATGTGCATCTTTCAGCTAAATAGGTACTAAATATCATTATCATACCATGCAAAAACAATTTATATGTGCTGGTGTGTCAGTTGTCATCATCTTGCAATGCTTTTGTTCGCCATCGTATCTTTCAGAATTTTTAAGGAAATACCATGTCAGATCTTTCTGGTGCATTGGAGATTAAATCCATATAATAAATATCATCAATGACTAATACTTAATAACCTATACATCCAGGTTCCATGCAGAAAATATGTGCATCTTTCAGCTAAATAGGTACTAAACATCATTATCATACTATGCCAAATGTTGGCGCATACCAGTTAATAAACAAGGGCATCAGCGACATACTAAAAATCACAAAGTTATTTTTAGGGTACATTTAATGCCATTATATTAAACTTCTTTTTAACCAAACAAAGATTGTAGATTTAGTTATTGATCACATAGTCTGGTATTTTCTCTTTTTCTGGTGATCAGTTTATTATATTTCATGCAATTTAACATTTGTAATATTTAAGTCGCAGTAAACCAATTGTTTATTCTTGGACCAAATAATAAGAATTTTGGCACAGCTTATGTGGATGCTAGTCAAGAAAAGCCAATTAACATTTAGGTTAATTCAATGTCCAACACAATATATTAAGATATGTTGTCTTGGTACCGGGTTTCATACCGGTGCCGCCCTCTCATTGTGTCAGTACGCCTGGTACAAGGGTCGGTTCGGCGTACCGAGTGTTGGTATGCTTTTTGTACCGTGTACTGGTACAGTACGGTATGCACCGAACCGGTATAGTATGGTATGCACCATATCGTCTAGTTCGGTATGGTATGGCGTACCATGCAATATATTATCATATTTTGTGGTGCTTTCGAAGGTCTTCAATTTCAAAATGACTATCTGATCCTTTTTCTTAATTCACAAATTTTAGATGTCAAGAGTTGAAATATTTCAGTAGGTTTTTGGTTGTTAGGAGGATATTGAAGAAAGGAAAAACTCGTGAACTTTAAAAAATTATACTCAAAGTAGACATTTCTATTTGAAGTTTTGAGGAATTTTGTGAAATTTGATTGTACTACAGAAGAATCAGTTGTCTAAAATCATAATTTGTCTTCAAAAATAGAAAACACAAAAGTTCACAAAATATCATGATTTTTCAGTACATCTAAGTGCACCCTATAAAGAGGGGACAAAAAACTAGAAGGATGTTAAGTTTCTTTTCAGTTTTTTTTTTTTTTTTTCTAAAAAATTCTACTGCTTTCTATTATTGCAGGTATTCATGAAGAAGGGATTGCTTTCTTTGCACGAAGCTTAATATCGGTTTTAAATTATCAGTCATCGTAAGTCTTAGGCAAGAAAACTGCCTTATTGTTGTGTTGTATCTTGTTGTGACATATATCTCAATTCTATTGCTGTAGGACATCATCAAGAATTAAAGTAAAGATATTCTGTGCTGTCATCTTTCTGTCTGCAAGTCTGTCTCAATTCCGGCTTCCTTACCATGCAATCAATGCTGAGGTATGAGTTTTTCCATGATGGGAGCATTTAACCAAATGTACTTGTCATGCACTAAATGAGATTTGTTACTACTTGGGGTGCAATCAAGCTGAGCCGAGTCGAGTAACTAAAGGATGAAGCTTAACTCGATTCAAAATACTCGGGCTCAAAACTTGACTCAAGATTGATCGAGCTTTAATATCCAAGCTTAAACTCGACTTGATCAAAAAAAACAGCAATACTCAAGATTGACTTGTCTCAACTCGAATATCAATCGAGCCATACTCGAGCTCGAGTTCAAGCTTGAATTCGAGCCTCGGTCATAATTTAAAAAAAATATGGTTAAAACAAAATATAATATTATATTATATTTTTAAATTATTAAATTAATAGTGTATATGTTTTAAATAAAATATAGTACTTTAAAAGATATATGCTCAACTAGGCTCGCGAGCCTTCAAGCCGAGTATTTTGCTACTCAAGCTTGACTCGAAAAAATTGTTCAAGCTACTCGAGCTCAGTAGCAGCCAAGCCGAGTAAGCTACTCGGCTCATTTGCACCCTTAGTCACTACTATATTGCTTTGGATACTTGGTGAAATCTTTCATGTTTTCAGCTCTTGATTTTCTTTAGGCTAACACAAAAGGCCGTAAAAGCATAACAAGCATCATAGTGAATGTAGTGAATTCAATGAACAATTAAAAAGGGTTGGGGGTGGGAGACAGCAGAACAATTTATCTGTTTACACCAGTCTTATTATCTTGTACATAAATGCTCTTGTAAGGAAGGAGTTGATGACGGTATCCAACATCTCTAACTGCCTGTTATATACTCATGATAGATGATAGAAATAAGAATTTTTTGAGAAGAATTGGAACTACAAAATAGTATGACTTAATGAAGAATAACCAGAGTTATGATATTCTATGTGCATTACCGGCTTGTTGGAATTTGGATTATTAGAAATATAAATATCATTTGAATTATTGAACTAGGAAAGGGTTCGAACAGCAATTATACTAAAGAATATGATACGATTGCATTTGTGTCATTGTAGTAAGTTTTAAGAACTAAAGAGTATGATAGGCTTGTCTGGATGGTGATAAAGTTGATTGTTTCTAGCAATCCAATTCCGACGATATAAAATAAAGGAATCCTATAAGGTAGACAATGTTTCATACTGTGATAGAAACCTTGATTTGACTAATGAAGTTGACTTTAATCATGTGAGGTGAGAGTAGAATAGTTTTATAGATAGGCTTTCCTAATGATCATCATGATATAATTGTTAGTGGCATGCTCCATATCGATTGGATTACTTAATTATCTTTCGCATTGGTGCTTTTTTCTTGGACTAGCTATTTCAGTCTTCCTTAAAATTTCATGTAATTTCATTTTTTTTGACTGTTCATGGTTTTGCAAATAAAATAGCAAATTGCTTCCTGATGCTTTTCGATAGAAACTCTAATGGTTGGAGATGATTTATGTATCTTTTTTTTTCAATTTGGCGATCACAATATGAATGTTTGATTTTTTTTTTTTTGGTAACAAAGATGTGGTGCATGTAGATCAGTTGCTCTTCATATTTAGTTTCGAAACTATTTTAGTTAATGCTCCATGTCCAAGAAATTAATGAAGAGAAAACGTCAACCGATCTAGAAAAAAGAAAAAAAATCTCTTCTTGTTTGGGTCAACTGAAAAAATTGTAGTGGAAGTAGGTGGGGGATATGGTCGAGTTCCTGATTGACTTTTGTTATTTTCTACAATATATCTATGTAAAGTACAGGAAATATTCTGCACCTCTCGAAGAAAACTTTGGCCTGTTAATTTCTCCATGTTTCTCTGTCTTTAACTTTCTTCTCTTTGCTGAATATTCGAATAATGATTGTGCTGTGCCTCGTCTTTGTTTCTTGTTCTTTTGCTAGGGAAAAAAAAAAAAGGAAAAGAAATTCAATGAGAGAAGAGAAAATAAAAATTAGAAAAAAGATATGAGAAATTTCTCTTGTTTCTATAACTAGGAAAATAGCAAACAGAATTTGGCGAACATTGTTTGGATATTGGTTACTCTATTGATCTACTTGCTATCTACTCTTTTCTCTAAAAGCTTTACCTGAAACATATGAAATTAGGCCTTTGAGATTTTTGATTTTTTTTTTCCCTCCTGCTTGTTAAATTATCAAATAAAGCCTAAATGTTGGTGATGCCTACATTCATTTGTTTATCTTAAGTATCTGTCCAGGTTGTGGGCAATGATCAGTTATTCTACGGAGAGCCATCCTACTATCAAGAGCTTTCATCCATCTCCACTCTTGCTCTTCAGAATCTGGATGATGCTATTGGAGAAGAATCTCATTTGGTAAATGCTCTTTTAATTCCTGATTACTAACATCATAATACATTTTTCCTTTGACCTGCTAAAGTTCCATTTGTCGATGCTTGGACAAGGTTACACGAGGAAGCTTGGCTCTTGAAGCTTGTAATTGCCTACTTACATGTTTTAACGTAGGTCCTATTACTTTTCCATGTTGTGAATGTTAGTAAATGAATGTTGCTTAGAATACATAGGTGCGAATCATCTGCTAATCTTAGAATTTTCTTGCTATGATGCTCAGGGAAGTTGTGAACTATTTTTGAAATGCTCTGGACTGATTGAGATTGCCAAGTCATGTTTGCATCCAAAGGATAAGTATCTACAATCAACGGTTAACTTCTTTGATAAATGCTCCAAAAAGAAAGAAGTTGCCTTCAGTTAAAAGAGGATCGTTTGTTAGTTCTTCATATTGTCATAATAAATTTTTTACTCATTTCCATGTAAACCTTTCATGCCGAGAAAAGGTCAGACTAGTTAACGAACCTAAAAGAGCTTGGTCTATTTTTTTCCCTGTCCATCTGTTTATATTGTTGGCTGATTGGCTCCTTTTTATTGCAACGTCTTAAAAAATAGGTGAAATGGGTTATATGTTTTTAATGAATTTTGTGAAATTCTGTCATAGGGCATCTCTATTTCATGCCATCTTTGTTAACTTTGTTTTCTTCAACTAGATTCAATGATGGTTGGGTTCCTGTTGGGTCTGGGTGGTTGTCAGTACCATACTTTCGGAATTGCGAATCCAGGTAATGTGGACATAAAGCTCCAATTGTATGTCTTCGGGAAGTTGATCATTGCAAAATGGGTTTTTATCGCATAATATGTTAGAGGTTTTGACCTGTAAACTATAATACTTGGATATCGTCGATTGGTTGTTATCTCATATGATGAAGCGGTACACTATGTTTACCAATATGGGGCTTGGTCCTCTGTTTTCCTCAAGGCTTTTAGTAATGCCAATGGATCGGGCCGGCCCATTGAGCTGGCAGCCAAGCCTGAAAAGAACTAGCAAGATTGGGCCAGGTTGGCTGAATGTAACATCCTTTTATTGGGTTGGGTTGGGCTGACCCTGGAAGGCCTATTTTAATCCGTGAGACATTGGAAATTCAATTTTTTATGGCTGCAAGACTTTTCGCTGAGACGGCTAGATGTGGGTCAAGTGGTTGGAATTTGTAACTGGATGCGGAATAGAGCTTAGATGGAGCGGTTGATGCAAGGCAATGGAGCGCTTGATGCAAGGCAATGGAACTTAAAAATGCTCAAGATGAATATAGCTTGGTATCTGAAAATTGATTTGATTCATAACACAACTAGATAGCTTGTGAGGCCGGCTCCATTTCGGATCAGCTTCCCTTAATCCGATTTTGAGACTTTTCTCTTTTGGAACCAGACTTTCCTGGAAAAAAATAAATTTTGTATGTGAATTGTAAATATAATAGTGGAATGCTAGTTGTATTTTTTTCTTATATTATTATTCTTAAATAAAGTGATTAGAATTATTTTTTTTCGTTCCCTTTTTAAAGAGCTTGGATTTTGATCATTTTATTTAAAACAAAAAAAAACAGTTAGATTTGTTTGAAAAGTTTGACACTCATTGTATGAGATGTGGAAGAGTGCTTTCGGAAAAGAAAGTTGACAGATGGAATTGGAATGAAATATAAACAATTGTTTTATATAAAATATAGATAAACATTTATCAATTTTCGAACTTAGATCTTCTTGAGAAAACAAAGTGCAACCTCTTGGCCATGGTCCTTTTTTGTTTACGACGTTGAATAACATCACTGAAACGTGCTTAAAGAAAATAAATTCTACGAATAAACAAGGATTGAGAGTATAGAGAATGGTTGGCCGAGCCTGCGTTTTTGTTTATCATTGAATTGGAGGGAAATGACACATTCAAATCAATTGCAAGTGAACAACACACCGTATACGAGCAAAACAAGAATATTATTCGGCAACTTCAAATCATTCACGAAACCAAGGCCCAAACAGAAGGTACCTTTTCCTGACGTGCGAGCTCGCTAATGGTAGGAATATCTGGCTAAGGTTTGGATGGAGGTTCGGGGGCTCCATTTGACAACCATACCGATGTCCATGAGGAGCAATACAGCGTCAACATGTTCCCAAGTACCAGTTCAATTGCCGAGTCCGAGAGAGAGAGACCCAACTTGCCATCCTTGACCCAGGCTACCTCTTTCTTCTGTTCTTTGGAGGGAAATCGGCATGGCATCCTGGCTCTGTGAACAATAAGGCAGATAGGTACGTCGGGCATAGACTAAACAATTTTCTGAAACATTCTCCAATAACGTAGCAAACTAATATCTGCCGAAACATTTTGAACCCTGCAGCCAGAATCGATCCAACTTTGTCCTACAATCTTCTTGACCCCTGCGTTTTCCATGGCCTGTCTCAGCTCTGCAGCCTCATTCCATCGCCCTTCCCCAGCATATATATTCCTCAAGACTGTATACACCCCGGAATGCCAAGGTTGCAATGTTATCATTCGCCGACCGACCTGAGTCCCCAGCTGCACGTCACCATGAACCTTGCAAGCCCCTAGAAGAGCCCCCCAGACCGAAGCATCAGCCTCGACCGGCATCCTCCTAATGAATTCGACTGCCTCGTTTAAGAGGCCTGCCCTGCTTAAAAGGTCCACCACGCAACCGTAGTGCTCCATCAATGGAGCCACCCCGAATTCACTGTTCATTGCTTCAAACCACCTTAACCCCGCGTCGACCAGCCTCGCCCGAGCACAAGCTGTCAATATGGCAACAAAAGTGATGTGGTTAGGCCGCAGGCCTTCAGCTCTCATCCTGTCGAGCAAACCCAAAGCCACGGTCTCATTCCCGTTGCTGGCCAATGCCGATATCATAGCATTCCAAGTGCATACTTCCTTCTCATCCATCGCAGCGAAAACATTGGTGCAGTAACTCAAACGTCCGTGCTTGCCGTACATGTCAATCAGTGCCGTCCCCAAGAACGCCGTCATTCGGGTCTCGTGTCGGATGACGTACCCATGGATCTGGGTTCCTCCAGGCAGAGCTCCGGCTCCGTCCATATTAGCGCACGCAGAGAGGACGGAGACCAATGTGGCTTCATTGGGCCTCACTGTAACAGTCTCTGCCTGCCAATTCTTATGCATCAGTCTTCTGAGCAACTCAATCGCCCCTCGGAAATTTCCATTTCTAGCGAACCCGTTGATGAGGCTGGTCCAGGAGATAACATCTTTAACAATCATGCATTCAAATAAATGGGAAGCGGACTCCAGGTCGCCGTTCAGGCAGAGGGCGTCGAGCATCGCGTTGCAGGACGCCAAGTCTGGTTGAGGGATTTCGTCGAACGTGTTGCGGGCCTCCGAGAGGTGGCCGAGTTTGGCGTAGAACCTGACGATGGAGCAGTTGACGAAGTCGTCGAGAAGGAGGCCGCGGCGGATGGCTTGCGCGTGGATGGCGCGGCCGGTGAAGAAGGAGGCGGCGGCGGCGGCGGCGGCCTTGAGGAGGGAGGGGAAGGTGTGGTGGTTGGGTGGGGTCCCGTGCTCGAGCATGTGGGCGAAGAGGCGGAGGGCGGCGGCGGGCGGGTCCCCGCGGCGGAGGTAGGCTGTTATGAGGCAGTTGTAGACGAAGGTGGTGTTGGTGCTTCCTTGGCATCTTGGTTGGGAGTCTGAAGGTGGTGTGGAGAGAAAGAAGCCGGTGGTGATGAGAAGGGTGTGGATTTGGGGGAGTTTCTGCGGGTGGTTGCAGTACTTTTGGACTAGTGACTCGAGGCATCGCATACGGTGCCTGCTGCCTTCCAAACCACCAGCGTTGTTTCGCCGCTATCCTCTCGCCTTCAGCCGCGCGCCGGCTACGTGGTGTTTAATGGGGTGCAATTGACGATAATTTGCGATGTAATGGTTTAAGTCCCACCTTCATAACCTATTTTCTACCCGTAAGGGCGTGCATCAATCCTTGTGATTTAGCTTTGGGGGTAATCATATCTTTTTGTAATCCAAGGAAACATCAAAACTAAAGTTAATGCTGGAAGTGAATATCATATCCACGGTTTTCTAAGACTCCATTGGCTAACCGAGATGGATAGATTTAACCATCAGCAGCCACCCAAGATCAGCTAATCACAATTAAAATTATCCACTATTTGATTGATATTCTCGAGATTAGCAAAATAAACTATGGAAGCTAGCGGTTAATTTTTAACTTTATTTCATCATCATCGATAAAATAAAATGAACTAAGTTAGCCTCTTTTGTTTGGGACATTGACCGATTGAAGGTATTCCAATATTTTGGACACTTGTTTGGTTAGTTAAAATGCTATCAAACTCGTGATTAAAGTTCATTTTTTTATGCCAATCTTATAAGATGAATCTTAGATCCAGTTGTAAGCTTCTTTTTTTTAAACTAATTCTTTGTGCCTAGGCTGTAGCAAACTTGCCATAGCTGAAAAATGAGAAAGATCCTTTTTGGGAAGAGGCATTAGGTACTAAAATCTTGAAGGATAATACCACTCGATACTCGAATCCCTGACCTCGCTTAGAGAAGGGTGGGAGAAAAGGTGTCAACCAGTGAGCTGACTCTGAGGCTATGAAATGTACTACCGAGGTTGCATTGGGCATACTTTGCTTGACCTGCGATGCACTCGAGCTGTGGCCTGTAAGAAATTTGTGGAAGCGACTGTGATGCAAATTACTCAGTTTCCAGCAAACCTTACAGCTGCACGCATAGCCTACGATCTGTTGCATTACATGCTGGAGTGCTAAACCATATCCGATTCATTGACAAAACCAGAAGAGAAACACAGAGAATTGGAAATAGAAGGATCGAGCTAAGACCTCGTCCCGTCGTCGGCTCCATGCCTCTTTTACCCCAGGGTCAGCCTAGAACGCCAGATAATTATAGGAAAGAAGTGAACAATGACTATATATAGTTATGTGAGACCCAACCTCATTGGGCCGGCCAGTTGGCCTGGTCCAGCATCCAATCATGGCCCAAAGGACCGTTTCGGTCAAAAACAGGGTAGAGCCCTGGTCTTATCGTGGAGGAGGAGGAGGAGGAGGAAGAGTCGTCCTCCACCTTTGATCTCCTCTTCTCTCCTTTTTTTTTTTTCCAGCAATGCCTGGCATCGGCATTCATCGCCGAAGCTATTAGCCGCTTTCCTGCCTCAGTCCCTGGTCAAAGCCGAATCCCTAGCCGCCGGTGAGTGGGCCGGGATCTGAGTACACCGAGCCAAGAAATTCTCCTTCTTGATCCTATTTTTAGTTTGATTTTTGGACGGCCGACCGCCGCCATCGGCCGCTCTTCGCCTCATGTCTCCACCTCTGGCTGCCACCTCGTCGGACCACCATGACCAAAGCTGCTAGCCGCCTCATTCTTTCTTTGTTTTTGCCAAGAAAGAGAAAAAAAGAAAGAAGAGAAAAAAATAATGCGGAGAGAGAGAGAGAAAGAGCCATCTCTTTTTTTTTTTTTTAATATTCTCTCTCTTTCTTCTCTCTCATCTCCCTATTTCTCATTAAGAAGACCCATAGATCTATAAATCGAGTCCCATCGACTTGATCTACGAACTCGAGTAGATCCCTGAAAAGAGACCCTAAACTATCCTGGTGCTTAAGCCGCCTATTAGATCGATTATCCCGGCCTAATTAAATATTTCCGAAACCCCCATTGATGAACCTTATTGATTGATTTTGGCTTGCTTGAGTCCAATTTATTGAGCGAATCGTCTGGACTTGATCTACCATAAACTGTGTTTGTGAAAGGTAGATAACTTGTTTATACATAATTTGTTTTATGACTTGTTTTAATATACTATATTATGAAACACTTATTTTAGAATGTCTATTATTTTTCTTAAATGATGCATCGACATGAAAAAACTTATGCTTGATCCGGTAAGATGGTGAAAAGTTTACTTACTAAGCCGTGTCGCTCATATATACCTCTATTTTTATTTTTCTCTCTCCAGACAAATAGGGTTAATACGAACGAAGGATGGTGCAAGCTTGGAGTTCGCGCTAACAAGCTTAGCAATTTTGTAGAGAAAATTTAGTATTTTAAATTGACTATGAATTCGTAGTTAATAATTTTCTAAATATTAAGGATCACGGGTTTGGTATTTATGTTTAGATTTAGACGATTTGAACAACTATTAGTTGTATTTAATGAATAATGAAATTAGATTCCTATTTATTATATTATATTTAAGATAGATTTGAAAGCTAAATGTAATATTGGCTTCATATTATCATGTGTTGTACTCTTCGGTAGCACCGCCATATCATGCTCCGGATGTGGGGCGTAACAGGTTCCACCGGAAGGAGGAGTTCTCTGATCAAAGCATTTGCTTAAAAAAAGTAGACTCCCACGTCCGTTCCCGCTGGAGTGCTTCTGACCCTAGCTCAAACCATTTAGTCTAAATACAATGCATTGAAACCTATGCCAGTGATCAATTAAACTATCACAAGTGATCCAAAGTCACG